>NW_028318117.1:10517500-10820833 GCF_062004578.1 Staurois parvus | reverse complement strand
TGTACTGTAAGTATTTACGTAGGCGATTATTACACAGCCTGTACTTACAATGTCTCTGCTGTCAGTAAACTAGACTAATAACTTAAGTGAGGAATTCTAAAGAAAATCTTTGGTGCTTTCTCTGTTTGCTCTCTCATTTTGAAATTAAATTCCACTGATTCTCGGTTTAGCAGAGCATCATATGAATATGTAGCTAAGTAGAATGTATGTAATAAAATCTAATTACTTTTTTCCATGTCTTTACAGTTTTTAAATCTTTGGACATGTCACGTTCAGTGTCTGTGACTGCAGCTGGCCAGTGCCGCCTCTCTCCTCTCATACAGGTCATCTTAGACTGCAGCCATCTGTATGATTACACTGTGAAATTACTTTTCAAGCTGCACTCATGTAAGTATTTTGAAGAAAATGGAAAACAACATTAAGGATTCAATAGAGCCTGTAATGAGAGAATATATGTTCTGCCATTACTAGTCCCGTTCTGAAAATGCTAGATGTCTTGTTCATCCTCTGGTTTCATTGGTGGGTTACTGACCTGCAGCTTGTGAATTCAGATCCCGTGACCCGAATTCATGTTCTGGGCCAGTAAATATGTAGAGAAGGTAATGGATAAGCATTTATTGAGGGGGATTGGGAATAGTTGCAAGGGTCCCTTTTATAACAGATTCAAACTAACGTTATTACAAAAAACCTGAAAGTTCTTTTTCAGGAAGCCTCTTTACTAAGAAGTTGGGAAGTGAATCAGGTTTTGTCATTTTTTCCTAATTGTTGCAATTTCACAACATATTTAAACAATTTATATTGGGTTACACTGCCACCAGCAGGAGTATCACGGTAGTTTATCACAGTAGTTACAAAGCAAAGGCTCACCCTTGGAGTGGCTCCTGCTGGTGCGTAAACCCCTTCACTTCTTGAAGAGCTTAGTTTTAGCCCTTTAAGCAGTTCAGACCTAATTCCTGGGGCTGCGATTTAGTTCCTTGTTTCTATTATTTTTCCTGGTAGGAAATCTTTTTAAAGTATAAATTCACCTTTTATAACATACTACATGTTCCAGCCAATAAATGCATGAGGTTCCTTGCAGTCTAGGGGATTTACTGTAATAGCCCTGGCAAGACCATCCTGTGGCGTTTCCACTTCTGAGTACACTTACGAACAGTAACCTTGGGCTTTCCCGTCACAGTTTTCTCAGGCAAGCAGCACCCTGGCTGCAATGAGAGGTGGTTTGCTCTTTCTCCTGGCAGAACCTCAGTATCCTCAGAACCTCAGTGATGTGGTAAGCAGAGGGTCTCCACCATTGTCTTCTTCTCTCCTCTTATCCTGTATATGGTATATGATGTTTACCCTCTCAGAGGTTACACTCTGGGGGTCCACTCTGGTGGTTTGGAGAATATGCTAGCTGTTATGCCCTCCGGGGTAATTTCTATCACTGCTGTTACCCATTTGGGGGATTTTGGAGGAGTTCTTGTCTGTGGCCTGCATGATGGCCAAGCACTACTCTCCCTCGTCTCTTTATGCAGGGTCTCTTGGGGTGGTGGCTGCAGTTTCTATACATCTCTGTGGGAGCTGAAGCACCATTTTGGTTTTAGCCACTTTGCTCTTTCTTGCTTCACTGTTTTTTTTGCAGCTTCTCAGGAAGTATGAGGCCACTCTCTACAAGTGCCTACCATGCAGCTGCTGTAAATAGCTCTATATCTCCTGCTAAATGACTGCTGGGTTGTTGTACAGGTTCTGGGAGCGGGGGAGGGGGCATGAGTTTATCCTGCTCGGTTCTTACCTCTCTGCTAAGTTGCTACATTTTTTCTGTTTGTACTGTTGTGGGCAATATGTCTGGCATGGCGCATGGTGGGAAATCACTCCTGTGCTTTGAAGTCACTAGGAGAGATAACACCAAACCTTGTGTGGACTGCAGTGCTGTTTTAGAGGGAAGTCTGGAAGAGGTTGCGGTATCTGCGCTCATCCTTTGATTCTTTGGTGCTTCGCAAGGAGGGTTTTGCCTCTCACACTAAACATTTAAATCAGTCCAAACCTAACATGTGCTCCTTCTCTCTCTGCTGCCTCTGATCATGGGGATTTGTAGGTCACTCTGGTGGTTCAGCCAAAATCCACAGAGGCAAACTTTTGTTTTGTACCTACAGTCCTAAGCCTGCTGGTGGCAGTATAACCCAATTATGAAGAATAGAGAAAATGTATGTCTATCAATTAATTCAGAGAAAAACATTTTAAAGTGAGTACAAAAAAGTTCTAGTTTTACAGTCTGAAGAGCTAGAAAAACAATTATAGTGTAAATATAGCATTTTTTGCCACTTGTATAGCGTTAAAGTGATTGTAAAGCTTTGAATATTCCTAATTTAAATAATAATTATGTCATACTTACCTGCTATGTGCCATGGTTTTGCACAGAACAGCCCAGATCCTCTTCTGGTGTCCCCCTCCGGTGCTTCTGGCTCCCTCCTTCCCCCTCGCCAAGTGCCCCATAGAAAGCCGCTTTCTATGGGGACACTTGTGCAGCCTTGCTCTGGAAGCAGACAGCGTGGCTTGGCCCCACTCCCCTCTCCTTTGTCACATAATCTGATTGACAGCAGCAGGAGCCATTGGTCTATCAATCTACCCTGTGAGCAGGGAGAGAGCAGAGAGCCGCTGCTCTCATGCACAGCACTGGATCGAAATTGGGATTATGTATGTATAAGGGGGGTGGGGTAATTCTGGGACACAGAAGATTTTAGGCTTTAGAACCACTTTAAAACCCCTGGCATTTTATTTTCTGCTGTCTGTGTCTGGATGGCATGCATTCCCCTCACTTCTTGTCGCAGAGATGCAACAGGAAATGAAAAGACATCTCTACAAATTAAGAGGATTTCCCCTATTAGGCAATTGTCACTGGAACAAGTGCCCATTGGAGCATTTCTCCTAAGCTCTTGCTCTGGTGAAAAATATTGACTTTCTTCTCACATTCTGTCTCAGTAACAATGGTCACCAGGACAGTTAAGCCCTGTTTACACAGCTTTAGCTTGTATAGGAGCAGTGTGCCCAGAAAGCTTGAGTTAGGGTTTGTTCAGACGGGCGCTGACACCCATCCCGCGTGAACACTCTCTGCGTTCATATCCGTACTCCCGCTCCTGCTCGCATGTCAAATTTGTAGCTACACGCAGCTATGTCTGCTCTGGGGTACAGGCACAATGACAAAGGAAACCTTATAAGTAACTGTGTTCATCTGAAACAAAGCTGATAAACTTTTACAGGGGAAGTAGAGGATACATTTATTAGTAATTATGTGTGCAGCAGTTATAATGAAATACTAGTATTACAGTATGTTTTTCTAATTTTGATTTAGCTTTTATGTGGCAAATTATAATGTAACAGTCACACACGTCAATATACTCCAGCAGCATTGAGTTGGTCTGAGCAGCGTCCTATACTTCATACAAAATATTGGTTGTAATGGGTTGTAATATGTTATGGAACATAAAACTCCAAACTAAATAATAGAATTGGCACGCTTGAACCTCAAACAAGCTTTATGAATATACAGAAATATGAAATAGAAATAACAGTGATCTATTAGAAAAGTAGATTTGCTGCCACCCCACCCAGGATCAATCCTTTGTGTTGGAGCCAGCATATGCACTGGATATCAATACCATGCATTCAAACTGGAATATATAGGCTACATAGTAGTGGTCACTAGTGCGAGGGAGGTTGTCGTCCACAGAGGGTGACTTTGGGTTCACGCATATCCTTACAATAACCCTATATAAGTACTCTTCTCCTCCTCTGGACCACACATGGTTAATACTCCCCTGGCTTGGATATTTTGTGGCTATATCTTACACATTACTACTGGAACCATACCTGATACAGCCTCTAGTACAAAATATACTGGGGCTATACTGATCCATCTTTATCCATGAAATGCCTCAAATCTGGAGATTTAGGAATCCACTCATCCTTACATCCTTGTCAACTGTGTATGGGACTGACCAGGGATCAATACTTGTCCAGCATGCTGTGCATTTAATAAAACCTAGTGGCCACTCTGTATATCCTTATCTGTCCTCTATGATTGTCCCTTTGTTTTGAGAGCTCTCAGCTTTGATTGGTATCTAATTGGTATAGTAGGAAGATATGATAATTATATGCATCACTTTGATCATAGATATCTAATTGATCTTTAGATGTGACCCTTGATACCTTATAATGAGTGTGTTTATGTGCTCAATGTGTATTTGCTTTTAATTAATTAAATGAATTGTTTGTCAAAGATATCTGTCAGTACAGAGAACTTTGTTCATATTTTTTAATTTTTGATATATAATTTACAAAAATTTTTTCTAAGGTTAAGGTGTTGAGCCAAATCCATATTTTTTATGTGAGAATTTTTTGGTCTACTAAAATAAGCCTTTTAAAAAACTACTAGTTCCCTATTTGTATTTAGAGGTTCCTTATAGATTTCAGCAGCGGCAGCGCCACCTAGTGCCTATATACTAAGCCATGCAAGCTTTTTCACCTGTTATACCTCTTATGGATCTGAGGAATTTTTACATTTCACCTCTTGATTTAGCAATTACCTATTTCTTACTTATGATACCAAAGTACTACATATACCATTTTTTTGTAGACAAACAAAAATTTCTACTCTGATTAGTGTTTTAGAATAACTATTTTAAAGGGATTCTAAAGGCTTTTTTTTTTTTTATAAAAAACATGTCTGTATTTACTTGCTGTGTGCAGTGGTTTGTACAGAGCAGCCTGGGTCCTCCTCTTCTCAGGTCCCCCACAGGCTCTCCTGGCTCCTCCTTCCTTTTGTGTGCCCCCACAGCAAGCAGCTTGCTATGGGGGCACCCACTGCTCCGTGTGTCCGTTCACACCACATGGAGTCATGACTCGGCACCAGCCCTCTCTCTTCTCATTGGCTGACTGGCTGTGATTGACAGCAGTGGGAGCCAATGGCTCCTGCTTCTGTCTTAGCCAATTAGAAGAGGGAGTCCTGGGACAGCCAAGACTCCAGTGCACATCACTGGATCCAAAGGAGGCTTAGGTGAGTATTAGGGGGGGCTGGGGGGATGGGGGTTGGTGCTGCATGAAGGTAAAAAACCTTGAGCCTTTAGAACCACTTTAAAGGTGAAGTTCACCTTTAAAAAAATAAATTCACATTGTTTTGCGAGTAAAAAAATTGTGCTTTTATTATTTTTTTTTCTTAGGAGCCTGTAAAGCATTGCAGCTACAACGTACCTCTGATGCGGGCAGGCAGTTACCGGAGTCCAGGAAGAACTATGAGAGCACTTACCAGTGCCCTCGCAGTTCATTCAGAAGTACAAGGTGTCAGCCACAATGGCTGACAGTAGTTGTAGTTCATTCATTTGCAGAACTCTGTGAATGAATGACACAGCCATGTGGGTGGAGCCTTGCACAACTGCAATGTTTTTGAATTGTGACAGCGAAGATCCCCTGCCCACTGTTACAATGGGGATCGGGTCAGAGTGGTGACAGGTGATTTATTAACATTCAAAGCCCTAAATATGGTAGTAACCATTATATGGGTCTTCCAAAAATGAACACAACAAAATTGAAAGAAAGAAACAAATAAAAAAATTAAGTATGAATGTTAAAAAACTGATGGAAGTCTGTAAAAAAATTCTAGGTTGTTAAAAAAGGGGAAGAAGAATTTAATTGGGGCTAATTAAAGTGGTTCTAATGGCTCAATGACTTTTACCTTCCTATATTCTATGCATGAAGGTAAAAAACATTCTATGTGCAGATCCCCCCAATCTTTACCTGAGCCCCCTCCGATCCAGTGACGTTCTGGACAGCCTCTGCTGTCTGGGGACTCTTCCTCCTCATTGGCTGAGACATCGGTCCCTGCTGCTGTCAATCACAGCCAGTAAGCCAATGAGGAGAGAGAGGGGGGGGCAGATGCTTTGTATCTTTTTGACGCATAGAGCAGCGGCTCGGGGACAAGCACGTAGAGGTGCCCCTAGGGCGAGCAGCTTTCCCTAGAGCCACTGCTCAAGGTGGAGGAGCCAGGAGCTTCGGCGGGGACCTGAAAAGAAGATGATCGGGACTGCTCTGTGCAAAAGCACTGCACGGAGCAGGTAAGTATAGACATGTTTGTCATTTAAAAAACAAAACGAAGCTTTAGTGTCACTTTAAGGTTAATTAGGTGTTAAAAGGTTTAAAACTGGTTTAAAGCAGGTTTTAGTAAAATTAAATAGTTTGTTTGGACCAAAGTGGCCTAGATGAAATATATCCCTCACGAACAGATGCAGTGACTTTGAGTGCTGAATAAACTGTATAAACAGTATGCAGCTCTGAGCTTCTTCTCTGAACTTCCCATCCTGCTCCCAGAATGAAACTGAGTTGGGCTGAGCGCTGCTCAGCCTTTCACAGGGAGCTTTATATTCTATGAATGATTACAAAGCTTCCTTTGATTTGCTTAGGTGGAGAGATAGGCAGATGATGTCACAATCCTTGGCTCAGCCAATCAGGAGAAGCTATATATTGATTCATAAAATACACAAAGTTGGTGAATGATTCAGTCTTATAGCACCTACTAAATACTGAAATGTCTGCACTGGGTTGACTGTCTCTTTAAAATAAAAAAAGAAACCATATGACAGGAAATACATTGGAGAAATGGTCCTTATTGACCTCCTCCTCAAATTGTAACTCCGCCAAGTTTGTATGATATCTGCATTTGTATTGATTTCAAGGAAGGCTGACAGGAAAACCTCAGTGATAAAATTTGTCAATTCACTTTCTGTAGTTGGTAACATTTTTCCTGTAAGTGTCAGTCATACCTCACCATGATCAATAGCTTGTCTTATGATTTAATCTATTAAAAAGGGACAGCAGTACAAAGTAACCAGAGGTATGGAAGGTTTTTTTTTCCCTTCACAAAATGCATTCTTATCCAATATTTGTGTATGGCTGAATTGTATTTATCATTTCTTCTCTTCCTGTCTTTGTTGAAACCAGTTGCGGTCATCCCTCCTCTTCATTGATAAGGTGGATCAGGACCTACTATGGCCATTACATCCATTTTTTCCTTCCATGGTTCAAAGATGTTATACGGTTAGGATGCATAAGTGTGCCACACATAGGAGCTTGTCATTATTTGGCCTCCATTGTAGAAAGCATCAATTCACTTTAATAGTGCTAGCACTGAGTTATGGGAGGATATTTGGATGACTTCTTTCTCCTACTTGAAGGATAAAATTAAGTTGTGTTTGGTTTTCGTAATGCATGCAAGTACACTGTCTCGGGGATCCCAACAGACTCGGACATGCCAGCAGACTCCATTACCCTCAACATGTTTTCTGCCCCCTGCTGTTTTCTTCCATAGGAATAGAATATCTATTCAACATGGGGTATACTGAGAAACTTGGATGTCAGGGTTAGATCTCTTCAATAGGCTTCTGGTAACTTATGAGCAGGGGCGGACTGACAACTCATGGGGCCCCTGGGCAACAGGGGATCATGGGGCCAATGTGTCCTTGCCCAAACTTAAAAAAGCCTATGAAAAAGGTACCATGGGCATCTCATGGAGCCCCCTACTGACCCTGGGCCCTTGGGCAGTGTCCAAGTTTCCAAATGGTCAGTCCGCCCCTGCTTGTGAGTAACTATAGAGAGATTAAATAGCCTAAGGTAATAGGTCTACTTAAATGAATGCCTGATGTGTTGCATTTACAGTCGATATAAAAAGTCTACACACCCCTGTTAAAATGTCAAGTTTTTGTGATGTAAAAAAATGAGACAAAGATAAATCTTTTCAGAACTTTTTCCACTGTTAATGTGACCTATAAACTATACAACTCAATTGAAAACAACCTGAAATCTTTTAGAGGGGGTAAGTAAACTTAAACTAAAATAATGTGGCTGCATAAGTGTGCACACCCTCTTATAACTGGGGATGTAGCTGTGTTCAAAATTAAGAAATAACATTTAAAATTATGTTAAAAAGGAGTCAGTACACACCTGCCATCATTTAAAGTGCCTCTGATTAACCACAAATAAAGTTCAGCTGTTCTAGTAGGTCTTTCCTGAAATTTTCTTAGTCGCATCCTACAGAAAAAGCCATGGTCCACAGAGAGCTTTCAAAGCATCAGAGGGATCTCATTGTTAAAAGATATCAGTCAGGAGAAGGGTACAAAAGAATTTCCAAGGCATTAGATATACCATGGAACACAGTGAAGACAGTCATCATCAAGTGGAGAAAATATGGCACAACAGTGACATTACCAAGAACTGGACATCGCTAAAAAATTGATGAAAAAACAAGAAGAAAATTGGTCTGGGAGGCTATCAAGAGGCCTACAGAGACATTAAAGGAGCTGCAGGAATATCTGGCAAGTACTGGCTGTGTGGTACATGTGACAACAATCTCCGGTATTCTTCATATGTCTGGGCTATGGGGCAGAGTGGCAACACAGAAGCCTTTTCTTACAAAGAAAAATATCCAAGCCCAGCTAAATTTTGCAAAAACATATCTGAAGTCTCCCAAAAGCATGTGGGAAAATGTGTTATGGTCTGATGAAACCAAGGTTGAACTTTTTGGCCATAATTCCAAAAAATATGTTTGGCGCAAAAACAACTCTGCACATCACCAAAAGAACACCATACCCACAGTGAAGCATGGTGGTGGCAGCATCATGATTTGGGGCTGTTTTTCATCAGCTGGAACTGGGGCATAGTCAAGGTAGAGGGAATTATGAACAGTTCCAAATACCAGTCGATATTGGCACAAAACCTTCAGGCTTCTGCTAGAAAGCTGAACATGAAGAGGAACTTCATCTTTCAGCATGACAATGACCCAAAGCATACATCCAAATCAGCAAAGGAATGGCTTCACCAGAAGAAGATTCAAGTTTTGGAATGGCCCAGCCAGAGCCCAGACCTGAATCAGATGGACAATCTATTGGGTGATCTGAAGAGGGCTGTGCACAGGAGATGCCTTCGCAATCTGACAGATTTGGAGTGTTCTTGCAAGGAAGAGAGGGCAAATATTGCCAAGTCAAGATGTGCCATGCTAATACACACATACCCAAAAAGACTGAGTGCTGGAATCACATCAAAAGGGGCTTCAACAAAGTATTAGTTTAAGGGTGTGCACACTTATGCAACCATATTATTTTAGTTTTTTATTTTTACTTCCCTCCACCTAAAAGATTTCGTTTGTTGTTCAACTGAGTTGTTCAGTTTATAGGTCACATTAAAGGTGGAAAAAGTTCTGAAATTATTTATCTTTGTCTCATTTTTTTACATCACAGAAACCTGACATTTTAACAGGGGTGTGTAGACTTTTTATATCCACTGTACTTACACCTGACTCCCAACCTTCTTGTCTTCCTGCTCCAATATGACAGTGTTGGCTGGGCAAATGACCAATAATCAAGTACCAGTAATGTCAGAAGAATGGAAGTGAGTTACATGATCTTCATACACAGTATTTCATATTGATCTTCACTCCTTACAGCGGAACAAAGGGGCAGGGCAGCATAAGACAAATGTGTAAGCAGCTGGTGGAGCCAGCAGTAAAATTAACCTGTTGCTTTACATTGAATGGACAAAAGACAGGTTTGCTTTACACTTCTCTCTGTGAAATGGACCTCTTTTGAAGCTCTGTGTTTTAAGATAACTTTTTGTGTATTTTAGGCCTCCCCACAGACACATTACAGGGACATCGAGATCGCTTTATGGAACAATTTCAGAAGTAAGAAAACTCCAGCTGTAACACATTAGATAATTATTGCTTTAAATATAGAACTTTGTCTGTATATACAAAAACAATTGGATGGACTAAAATGATGTGAGCATTCACAATATATGTTAATTTTCTCTGTGCAGGCTAAAAGATTTGTTCTACCGTTCAAGTAACCTACAGTACTTTAAACGTCTGTTACAGATTCCCCAGCTTCCAGAGGTAAGCTTTCTGTTGTTTTATAAACTTTAAATAGCATAAATAAGGAACAGTAATTAGCAGTAACCCATGGAATACAATCAGATATCAGCCTTTAGAAGTATACTATATTGCCAAAAGTATTAGGACACCCCTACAAATCATTGGATTCAGGTGTTTCAATCCCCTTCATGGCCACAGGTGTATAAAATCAAGCACCTAGGCACGCAGACTGCTTCTACAAACATTTGTAAAAGAATGGGTCGCTCTCAGGAACTCAGTGAATTCAAGCGTGGTATCGTGATAGGTTGCCACCTGTGCAATGAGTCCATACGTGAAATTTCCTTGCTACTAAATATTCCACGGTCAACTGTTAGTGGTATTATAATGAAGTATAAGCAACTGGGAACAACAGCAACTCAGCCATGAAGTGATAGGCCACATAAAATGACAGAGCGGGGTCAGCGCATGCTGAGGCGAACAGTGCGCAGAAGTCGCCAACTGTCTGCAGAGTAAATAGCTAAAGACCTCCAAACTTCCTGTGGCTTTCAGATTAGCACAACAACAGTGCGTAGAGAGCTTCATGGAATGGGTCTCCATGGCCAAGATAGTTGTATCCAAGCCTTACATCACCAATTGCAATGCAAAGCATCAGATGCAGTGGTGTAAAGCACGCCTCCACTGGACTCTAGAGCAGTGGAGATGTGTTCTCTGGAGTAATGAATCATACTTCTCTGTCTGGAAATCCGATAGACGTGTCTGGGTTTGGCGGCTCCCAGGAGAACAGTAGTTGCCTGACTGCATTGCGCCAAGTGTAAAGTTTGGTGGAGGGGGGATTATGGTGTTTGGTTGTTTTTCAGGGGTTGGGCTTGGCCCCTTAGTTCCAGTGAAGGCAACTCTTAAGGTGTCAGCATACCAAGACATTTTGGACAATTTAATGCTCTCAACTTTGTGGGAACAGTTTGGGGATGGCCACTTCTTGTTCCAACATGACTGTGCACCTGTACACAAAGCAAGGTCCATAAAGATATGGATGAGCAAGTTTGGAGTGGAGGAGCTTGACTGAACTGCACAGCCCTGACCTCACCCTAATAGAACACCTTTGGGATGAATTAGAGCGGAGACTGCGAGCCAGGCCTTCTCTTCCAACATCAGTGCCTGACCTCACAAATGCGCTTCTGGAAAAGTGGTCAAACATTCCCATAGAAACACTCCTAAACCTTGTGGATAGCCTTCCCAGAAGAGTTGAAGCTGTTATAGCTGCAAAGGGTGGGCCAACTCAATATTGAACCCTACAGACTAAGACTGGGGTACCATTAACGTTCATGTGCGTGTAAAGGCAGGCGTCCCAATATTTTTGTCAATAAAGTGTACATTGTAGCATGATTTCTGATCATTTTCTTTGTCAATTTATTACGTCTTGGAATGCAAACCAGTGCTGCGCTAAAAATAAATTACACCAATTTCTTTTGAGCAAGAAATAGCTGAAATCATACAATATATATACATGAGAATATATTGATCTTGATGTGGCCATCCCCAATAAAATGGTTAATGCTTTAGGTTATGGTAACAAGAATAAATAATGTGAAAGTGGTTGTAAAGCGTTGTTATTTTACCTTAAGGTATAAAGGCAAAACGTTTTTTTTTTCGCTTTGGACAGAGTGGAGAGGGATTAGTACCCCGTCAGGTTTTTTTTTGCAGTCTGTGCTCCCCACTAGGGCGTTTCATCCTCTCTATTTGTCTTACTTACCATTATCATCAAAAGTGAAAGTAAAAGAAACCCCAAATGATGGGTTGTCCCCATAAAAATAATAGAGGGAAAATTTTCAAATGGGGACACCAGTTCTGGTGATATGGGGGTCCCCAAGGAATCCCCTTATTTTGCAGAGATTTCTCACTTCCTGTTTTGGCTATGGGACAGGAAGTGAAAGTAAACGTCCCCAGTGGGAATCAAATGGCAAAAAATAATTCAACAGGGGTTATAACCATCCCTTACTCTATCCAAAATGACAAAAAAAAATGTTTTGCCTATAGTCCTACTTTAACGCATTCTATGCTTTAAGGTAAAACAAAACTTCCGTGCCTTGGATCCTCAAAAGCCCCCCTCTCCTCATACTTACCTGAGCCCCTTCGCGATCCAGCACTGTGCATGAGAGCAGCGGCTCTCCCGGCTCTGTTCTTCCTCACAGGGCAGATTGATAGCATTGGCTGCTGTCAGTCAAACTCTGTGCAAGCAGCAGGGCTTGGAAGCAAGCCCGCACATGTTCCCCCATAAGAAGCAGCTTCCCATGGAGGCATTGGATGAAGAGGAAGAGCCAGGAATGCTTGCGGGGGACCCAAGAAGAGGAATGTCAGGGCTGCTTTGTACCATTGCAGAGCAGGAAAGTATGTTTTATCATTTAAAAAAACAAAACACTTTACAACCACTTTAACTATGTAGTGGAACTGAAGAAATTTTGATTTCTTTCAGATGTGTTGTACTGCTAAATATATAAGAAATTGTTCCATGTCATCTTCTTAGAACAGTTTCCAGTAGGCTAACCACAATGAACTTCTCTTATTTGTTCCCTTTTGGTCTGTTAGATGTACAACTGAAGGTGTTTTGTTATATCTGTTTAAGTGCAAAAAATACCTGTTGTTTTTGCCAGAAATCTTATTAGCTGATAATTTTCTATGCTGCACAAGAATGGGTTATGGAGATGAGGAGGGAGTAGGAGATGAGAGGTCTGTGTTCTGTGTAATCCATATGAAAATTTGGGCTGGCACCATGTGCTTGGGAATTAGGAGATGGTGTTATCATGACAAAGAGGAAGGAAGGAGCACACTATATTTCTGGCACATCAACAGTTGTTAATTGCAGCTTGTTTAAAGGGATACAACATGGGGAAATGTGCATGTATTCTAAAGATGTAGTAAATAACAAATGGGGAGAAGAGCATGTGCAAAGTGTGAAAGGTATTACAACCAGTGTCTGAATGGTTGTGTTACTGCACTTTGCTCATCATTGAATATGCGGCATTTATTTATTTTTAATAGATTGAGTATAGATTATTATAACATTATTTTACCTTACTTCAGGATATACAGTATGTGGATATGTCTGAGAGGATCATCAAAGCAAATATGGAATATTTTAACTGTACTTTTTCCTTTGATTGTAGAACCCACCTAATTTTTTGAGGGCGTCAGCCTTGTCTGAACACATCAGTCCTGTGGTTCTTATACCTACGGGAAATTCCCCTCCTGATAGTGAGACGTTAGTGGAGACAGATGATCTTGTTGGAATGGATTCATCCTCTCAGGTAGGTGATGACAGATTTTATTGGATATTGTCTTCTTAACGTGGTGCAGTATCAGTACATCTGATGGCACAAATATACTGTAAATGTTTTTACATTATCACATTACATGTTTGGAAGGCATCTTTGGGAATTATTGACGAGATTACAGTTTGATGACTTGATATACGCTACTTTGTGCATGAAGATTGAGGTGTGAAGGGGAAAACGTTATGGAAGAAAAAGTGTGATGATGAGGATAGGTGTTACTTAGAAATAAAATTAAGTGTATAGGCTTATCTTATATCTTTGCAGCAGTATTTAACAAATAATGGAAACCAGTAATAAATTATTGAGCAGCCAAACTAGTAATAACTAATAAAAATGTATTCCTTTGTGTACCCATCCATTGGTATAATGAAGGAAAGTTCCAAAGTAATAGTTCCACTGTGATTTGCTATGTATCACCCCCTGGATTTGATCCCTGATACTTTTTTAGCCCAAGGTTGTCCCTCTAGAAAGTGATGGCTAAACCTTCCACACCAAAACAAGCATTTTTCATAGGTCTTAGTAGTCAGTAAATATCAGTTTCAACAATGTCTTGATGAGTGTGCCCTGCCCCATCAAACCATGGTTAATGCATAAGTAGTAAATGGATAATTTAAAGAGGAATTGCAGGAACATAGGTTCCCAGTGCCCAAAATAGGGTATACAAGCCAGATAAAAGGCATACTTACATATCACATTATGAAAGTACAGTATCTCATGCATTTAACAAAAACGTTTTAACTATTCCTAACTTCTGCTTTCTTTTGAGAGATATACAGCATAGTTAACTTTTCCATCTGAAAATTTGGCATGCTTTTTTTTTATTAAATCATCCTTTCCTTTGCCCATGCACCACAAAGGAAAAAGGATCACTTAACTTTTGCTCTCTCCAGCACCTGCATGGGCCAATAAAAAGGTCACTTTAATGAGCAGGGTCCTCAGTATTTTTATTGGTTATTATTAACAGTGCATGTTTCCTGTATACCATGTTATACAATGCTGCAGAATGTAATGGCTGTATATAACCATATAACTAAAACATAAATATAAAGATATAACTTATATTTATCATAATTAGTGTATACCATTTTGATTGTCATACACCACAGCAGTTTTTCTGTTTGTATTGCAGGGTATGCCTGAGAATAAGTTTGATGATATCTTTGGCAGCTCCTTCAACAATGACCCGTTTAATTTCAGCAGCCAAAACGGCATGACCAGGGATGACAAGTATGTTTTAACAGATGTATATACGGCTAACGTCAAAATATGTGGGTATTGTGCACACTGTATTGAAATAGTGATCCTCACATTAAAGCTACTAAACTACAGGCAGACATGAAAAGAAGACATTTAGATTTACATACCTTGCAGAGAGTTTGAGGAGCCCCAAAATTCATGCCACCCTATGGAAATTTCTTTCGGCTTCTGAGGTTGAGCTTGGACTCCTTACTCCTTTCGTCTACTTTTCCTTATTGTCATTAGTTATAGTCACCCATAACCAGATGGGAGGTAGTGGCTAACCCAAGCATTGGTTCGGAAACTAATGTCATTATTTGCATATTAGAACATCCTCTTTTTTGAGACTTCCGGGCAGCTCTGTAAAACATGTCAGCTTTTCTAGTGATCAGCATCAAACAGAACATTTCAATGAGTCAGTCCATTCACTTTGAAAATATATAGAAGTATACTTTCAATATGTTGTGCGTTGACCACCAGGGATTCTGCTGTATATTTTTCCTAGGGCCAGATTTAAACTTTGCTTAGTCAAAGTAGAGTTTCTGGTCTGGTTCAGGTCTGGTTTGATGGGAGTTTTCATCTTATCCATAAGGGCAAGAGAATTTACAATGTATACTAACATAGGGGAAAAATAAATACTCTACTGGGTGTGGAAACATGTCTGAAGTAATACACATGAAAAACTCTGTAAATTTCAGAGCTCAGAGGTCAACCGAAGAGGAAGATGACCACAAATGATGTATGATATACAATGAATTATGAACTTTGCCAGGAATGTGTAGTAGATGTTGCCCTGCTCAACTGAGGAAGTGTTATGAAAACTACAAAAAGAACAACCAGGAGGGCACAAGTGCATTACCAACGATTTATTGTTCACAAAACATAGATGCCAAATGGATACTCACAGAAGTGGAAAGTAAAATTGCATAAAAACCACGTGTTTGTTCTTTTTGTAGTTATGTCTGAAGTAATGTAGATTTTGGTTTGGTTTTTGCTTAATCAATACGAAATAGAATGTTGATTCAAACATCTGTTGCTTTCTCTTTCTGTTATTCTTTGGCACAGAGATCGCCTAATAGAGCAACTGTATAAAGAAATTGCCAATCTAAGAGATGAACTGGGAAACTTCAAAGCAGAGGTGAGATTTCAAGCTCCAAAGTTTGAAAAGCCCATGACCAAAAAAAGAGAATGACAGTATTGCACATTGTCTTAGATAACTTATGCAAATTGGATTGGAGCAATTCATGCTGTCATACCGCCGTTCGGATACAAAAAGTAAATACGTACTGTAATGTTCTCACTTTTTGGATATACACAGCAGTACCACATCTAAGTTTGATTGATCTCATCATTTCTTGGAAAAATATACCTTAAATACTGTAGTTAAAACCAGCAGTTATTAGCATTCTTTGCCATAGAGAAACATGACTCAGTTTTAATACTGTGGGTTGTAGTAAACAATACAAACAAAGACAAATCCTGAGCATAATGCACATTAAAAATGCAGTGAATATTAAATAAAGGAAAATCCTGTATCCAATAGTAATTTAACAAGTCACAACCATCCTTTAGCTCTCAGAAAAGAAACAGTTTGTGGAAATCTCGCCATTACCTAAAAGACAAAGCAGTAGATTGAATGAATGGATTGAAAGTAAATGAATGCACTTACAATGAGTTGGAGTATAAGATGGCTTCCTGGTGGTCCAAAACTTCATATCCTAAGTCCAGACCAGAGTGACCCTCCAGCCATGGCCAGTGGCAGGGTCAGAGCTGTTAAATCTGTTCTTTGGATATAACAGAATTGCAGGAATCAGCACTTGTTAGATCTCTCACTAAGACAAGCACTTCCGATATCATCTTTCCATGAGAAACATGCCCCTTCAATTCCAAGATGCTGCCAGATGTGCTTTTTGCTCAGTCATTGGTTTTATTAAAAATACCACAACTGATTTAAACCTTTGTTTCAGTTTGGGAGATAGGTGCAATCATGTTGACCCAAAGGAAAAGAAATTTATAGTAAGTGTAAAATTTCCTCCATGGCATAACTACATCTGGGAATTAGCATGTACAGAAAAAGAGGAAAGTTATAACATGTTAGCTTATAATGTGTGATGGACACAGTGGTCACATATATCTTGTTCTGTTGTAGGACCTCTTTCCATACAAGAGCCCTAACTGAGTGTGCTGTAACTTTAGTGGCACAATGTTATACTTTATGTTTGTGTTTTATTCTTTAGCTACTACTTTGGATGGTTTTTGCACTTATTTTAGCCTTATTTGATTATTGTCTTCTAAGTGTATTTTGAAAGATATCTGCTAGATCTGTCAAAACATTGTAATGCAGTCTTGTCTGGTTCAGGTTTAAAGTTTCTCAGTGGTTCTTTGTAAGTGAAATCAATTTATGAAGGAAACGTAAGCTAAAATGAGGAAGTGTCCTTCATGTTTGTGTGTTCCAGTTTCCATTCAGCTTGTGAAGGTGTTCCAGCGGATTTAGTAGAGGAACTTGACTGCATCAAGTCCTCAATCACTAGGTCTGTAAGACCAATGTCTTTAATATGGACCAGCCTGTCTACAAAATTGTAAGGGATAACTTGTGTACATCTGGACACATGACTTCCCCCAGTGTAATTAGGTCTCTCATTTTCGTTAGGATTCAAAACTTTCCCTGGACATCTGGAGGAGTTGAAAGAACCAGACTCTTTTGGGACAGTATGTGATGATGGCCACCACTGATCCTTCCTGATCTTGGTGATCACCTTCTGAATCATGGATATTGGGGGAAATATGTACGCAAGCTGGAAATCCCCTGTGATTGACATTACATTCAGGTATGTCGGAACATTGTCCTAGTAGATGGAGCAAAGCTTATTATTATTTTATGGCATTTGCTCTTGTCCTCACCAAATCAGTCTGTGGAGTGCCTGACGTTTGGTCAGGTGGCCCAAAACATACTTTTTTAAGTGACCATACTCTGTTATATACAGTGACTTGCTTAGATTTCCCCTAGTGTCTTAGATTAATTGCAGTCATTCTTGGTAGGTTTCTTTGGCTTATAGAAAATCTCCTGTAAATCCTGTGACAATTTAGGAAGCATGGTCCCACCTTTACAATCTATATATGACACTGTTCTGACATTCTGATTCTCACCGCTGACCTGTTCAAGGTGCTTTGAAAAATACCAGGACTCTCTTTCCATTAGATGTTTTAAACCTTGGGCTGCTTGCTCCTTTACATGGGCATCCCAGCTCTCGGACAGATCACATGCTCTTGAATTATCTTGTTTGGTTTGAAAATGTAAGCACTTTTTGTGACATCATGTCACGATGTCATCTCAGGACAGGCTTTGTCTCTTTGAGAAGTACTTCAGTCTGCAGAGGCCTTATGTATCAATGGGTTGTCCCATTCTTCTTCATCAACAGGCAAGTTGTCTTAGGATGCAGTCAGGATAACATCAATAGCATGTAATAGCACACACTGCCACTAATTGCTAGCTTTAACTGTTTTATTGACAAAGTTATTGTCCTATTTTAGAAGTGAGACCCAGATAAAACCCAGATGTAGTGCTGCCATTGAGGATGCAAAGGAACTTTCTGTAGTAGTATTTAATGAGGTTTATATGTTTCAGAGTCATCGGTTGGTTGTTCATCTGAAGGGGCGCATCCAAGAGCTAGAGGCTGAGTTAGCGGAGCAGAAACACCTGAGGGAACAAGCAGTGGATGAAAATGATTTTCTGCGAACAGAACTGGAAGATTTGAAGAGGATTAAACAAGATACAGAGAAAGCCCAGAAGAATCTTACAGAGATAGAGAGTAAGGAGTCAGGACATGAGAGTTGTTTTTTGGTTTCTTTCTATACAATTTTTATTTAAAAATGATACACACTTTATATTTTGATTTTTTTCTGACCATAAGTGCAAATGTAAAATTAGACAGTAATTAAAGAGTGGTTTGACAAAACAGACAAATCTAAATAAATGTTTTGTGTGGCTCTGCTCTCTCTTATTTGCCATGTTTCTAGTTTAATAGCAGATGGTTATATTACAGTGTATGGGATCCATTAAAGGGTCAATTCACACAAAAGTCATGCTTTGGTTTTAGGTAGAGACATGTGGGCTGAGCCACCTTTTGAATTGTATTATCTAGTGAAGACTTCAGCTGTGGGATCAACCAGCAACAGTGCCTGGCTCTGGTCCGGCCTACATCAGATGCTTAGATTTTCCTTTATTTGGGGTGTTGTCATCCCTCCATAATGCCAACAAGATAGCAATCTATCAGGAGAATTGGAACTCTAATATGATGGCCCTTAGGCAAGACTTTGGAGACT
Organism: Staurois parvus; assembly: GCF_062004578.1. NCBI lineage: Eukaryota > Metazoa > Chordata > Amphibia > Anura > Ranidae > Staurois > Staurois parvus. The sequence continues at coordinate 10,802,053 of NW_028318117.1, read as the reverse complement.
TGGAAATCTATCAACATCTGAAATATTCGTTTTGATGGAAATTACATTTCAAATCACTTTGGGATTTTAACATATTAACATTTACATGTTGTTCCTCTATACTTTAAATTAATTCACTCCATATAGAATAGAACTTTGTTGTCACTTCAGTTGTTCAGTCCTAGTACAGAACACATACTGCATATAAGATAATAAAGGCAACAGAAACAGTTCAGACTCAGCAAAGATTCTGGAACCCAGTTCTATTTGTCTTTTCTTTCTCTTTAGTTTTAGTGACACCTTTTATGTGTGATCTTTTGTTGAAAATTCAATAAAAATCATTGAAACAATAACAAAAACCATTGCTTCATAAGCACCATCTTGAGAAATATTTAAGTGGAATTGCATCATTTTTTTTTACAAATTTTTATTGATGTCTGTTCTGCTAATTGGTGTTTTTTTATTGTTTAATGTTTTACTATTTGGTGGTTTATCTTTACTTCTAGTCCTGAAGACACAACAGTGTTTACCCATTTTTTATTTTCTCTTATAGGAAAATCGATTGCTAATGAGCAAAGATACACCAAGCTGAAGGAGAAGTATGCAGAACTGGTGCAGAGTCATGCAGACCTTCTCAGAAAGGTGACTGATTTTCTCCACTGACACAACAGAACTGTCTAAAGGCCAATATAATTCTATCTTTGAGTTAAATATATTCAGAGGTACTGATCGTAATCAAGCATGCAGTTTAGAAAGTTAGAGCAAAGTCAGATCTACTAATCTGGACATTTGTTCATGAGGAAGGACCAAATCCATAGAATCAGCTTGACTGGCATCCAGTATTTTCAGAAGAAAAGGTCAGCAATGACAGCCTGCATATTCTCTCAGTACAGGTTTCCTTTAATGTGTGATGCTATACATTCTCATTGTGCAATACATTTATAAATGAATGGTCTCACTGCATGTAAACTGTAATTTGTATGTCTTCATTAAAAGGGAAGTGTGAGATTTAAGAAAAAATAAACATTGACACTCACCTAGGTGTATGCAGCATCATTTTGATTCTGCATCTGTCCTCACCGCTTCTAAGACTGAGAACTAAGCAATCAAAGACTGCTGATTTCTCAGTTTTCGATCTTCAGTGAGCAGAGAGCCAAAGACTGTCAGGCACCAGTGCTCACTGGAGTGCTGGGCTGTAGAGGGGGCGGGAGCGGCTGACTCAGGCTCTCAGTGGTGTGTTGAGAGGCTTAGCCAGCTGCCGATCAGGCATCTGAGTGGATCCTGACATTAAAGTCAGGATCCCTCCAGAGTCTGGATCAGCTGAGTGATAACATCAGCCAACAGTGGACTTTATCCTGCTGTCAGCTGAATACAGGTCACAGGAGTATAGAATGCACCCCTGAATGCCCCCAGCGGTGCGCATACCGTGCTGTTTGTGATAGCTGTGTCCTACAGACATAGCTGATCATGTGACAAGGTAAAAGGCCAATCACAGTGGCCTTTTACCACGTGATCAGCTGTGTCCAAAGGCACAGCTGATCACAAAGTAAATACAGTTGCTGGTTATCGGCGGCACTTTGCTCACGCTGTCATAGTGGAGTGTGTGTCACAGAGGACATCTGCACTGATTATCAGAGCAGTGATTATCAGTGCCCTGATTATCAGTGCAGCCACAAAGGTGCCCAGCAGTGGCGCCCGTCAGTGCACCCATCAGTGCCCATCAGTGCCACCCATTAGTGCCCATCATTGCTGCCTATCAGTGCCCATCAATGACACCTATCAGTGCCCATCTGTGTTGTATACCAGAGCAGCATCATCAGTGCCTCCTCATCAATTCCCACCAGTGCCACCTCATCAGTGCTGCCTAGTAGTGCCCATCAGTGCTGCCTAGCAGTGTCCACCAGTGAAGGAGAAAATTTACTTGTTTGCAACATTTTTTAATAGAAACAAAGAAAACGTTTTTTTAAATTTTTTTTCTCGTTTTTCGTTTATAGTGCAAAAAATAAAAAATCCAGTGGTGATTAAATACCACCAAAAGAAAGCTCTATTTGTGTGAAAATAAATTATATCAATTTCATATGGGTACAGTGTTGCATGACCGCGCATCAGTGCTGAAAGCTGAAAATTGGCCTGAGCAGGAATGGAATAAAAGTGCCCGATAGGCAGGTTTTTAACATAAATGGTGGATGATTGTTTGGAAAAGTTAATGACGTCTGCGTTTTCTTTTTCAGAATGCAGAAGTCACCAAACAGATGACGTTTGCTCGAGAATCTCTGGGGGATGTGGAGCGCTCCAAGAAAGAGCTGGAGGATTCGTATCAGCGGGTAAATGAGCACACACAGAGAAAGGTGAGGGCAGCACTCCATCTACCTGAGTCACATCTGCTTTTCTCACAATATTGTATCACCATTATAAATCCTAGTCAATGAGATGTGCTATAATGTGAACACACTAAGATTGTTCACACCATGATGCAGAGATGTCAGTTTTTCTGCCCGTGTTCTGCAAGAGCACAACATAATCAATTGTCCTCTATGTGCCCTGTTCACACGACAACACTAGTATCATATGCAGATTTTTTTTGCGCATGAATCTGTATCATGTATAAAACTTACTGATGAAAAATGATGTAAACTCATGTCTCTGCAAATGAAATTTGCGCATCAGTTTCCATCAGTTTTTCTGCACATATGGTGTGAAAGAGTCCTAAAGCTCTATTGCCATTTTTTGACTGTGGGGGTAATATGTGTTCCACATTTTAAAAATAGATTTTCAAATAAATTAGTTGCCTTTTTTGTAAGTCCTCTGACTTTTTTTTGGCAAACATGTAGTAACAAAGCAGTTAAAGCTTGTTCCTACCATACGTGCATGAAAACTGATGGAAACTGATGTGCAGATTTCACTTGCAGACATCAGTTTACATCAGTTTTCATGCAAGCTTCAATGATTTTTATACATGTTGCAAATTCCTGTGTGAAAAAAAATCTTCACGTGATACTATTGTGGTGTGAATAGGGCACAGGTAGAAAAATGTATTGTGTTGTGCCCTTGTAGAATGCATGCAGAGAAACTGACGTCTCTGCACCATGGTGTGAACAAGCCCTTACTTAGCAGTGAATAATATATTAATATACAGTGTGCACATTTATTAGGCAAGTTGTATTTTTGAGGATTAATTTCATTATTGAACAACTACAGTGCTCATGGTCAATCCAAAATGTTTATAAACTTAAAACCTGAATATTTAAGAAAATAAAAGTAAGGTTTTGGCTTTTTTAGGAGACTGTCTTTGTGTGCACAGTTATTGGGCAACTATTAGTGTGCTGAATTATTATGCAACTAAATGAAAAACTAAAATGTTCCCATCTCACTTGATTATTTTCATCTGTTAAAGCGAGAATAATAAACAAACAACTCAACATTTACATATAAATATTTCTGACATTAAAAAAAAAAATAAAAAAAAATCAGTGTCCAATATAGTCACCCTTCTTTTCAATAACAGTCATAAGCCTTCCATCCTTGGAGTCTGTCAGTTTCTTTATCTGTTGACGATCAACTGTTTGTGCAGCAGCAACTACAGTCTCCTAGACACTGTTCAGAGAGGTTACATAGTTACTGAATTAGTCTGGCTGAAAAAAGACAAAAGTCCATCCAGCTCAACCAAATAAAAAAAAGTTATAATCCTAAACCCACCATTGGAAGGCAAAAAAAAACCCAGTAAGGCATGATCCAATTTGCTCCTGCAGGGGAAAACATTTCTTCTTTATCTCCCGAGAAGCAATCAGATATTCCCTGGATCAACTTTACTTATAAATGTTATATCCAGTTATATTGTGTATATCTAGGAAAGAATCCAGGCCTTTTTTAAAGCAATCCACTGAGCTGGCCAGAACCAACTCTTGAGGGAGACTATTCCACATTTTCACAGCTCTTACTGTAAAGAAACCCCTCAGTATTTGGAGATTAAATCTATTTTCCTCCAGACGTAAAGAGTGCCCCCTTGTCCTCTGTGATGACCTCAGGGTGAATAGCTCTACACCGAGTTCACTATATGAACCACTGATGTATTTATACATGTTGATCATATCCCCCCTTAGTCTCCTCTTCTCAAGAGAGAATAAATTCAGTTCCTCTAATCTTTCCTCATAGCTGAGCTCCTCCATGCCTCTTATCAGTTTGTTTGCCCTTCTCTGTACTTTCTCCAGTTCCCCAATGTTCTTTTTGTGAATTGGTGCCCAAAAGTGAACTGCATATTCCAGATGATGTCTTACTAATGATCTGTACAGGGATAGAATGATATCTCTCTCTCTGGAATCTATACCTCTTTTAATACAAGATAGGATTTGCTCACTTTGGAAACTGCAGCTGGGCATTGCATGCCATTATTAAGCTTGTGATCTACCAGAACTCTCAGATCCTTCTCCACCATTGATTCCCCCAGTTGTACCCCCCCCCCAGTATGTATGATGCATGCATATTCTTAGTCCCCAAGTGCATAACCTTACATTTATCAACATTAAACCTCATTTGCCACATAGTTGCCCAATTAAACAGTGCATTGAGGTCGGCTTGTAAATTGGAGACATCCTATAAGGATGTTATTCCACTGCACAGCCTGGTGTCATCTGCAAAAACTAAAACTGTATTTTTAATCCCAGAACCTTTATTGTTTATAAATATATTAAAAAGTAAGGGTCCCAACACTGAACCTTGGGGTATGCCATTAACACTAGACCATTCAGAGTATGAATCATTAGCCACTATTCTCTGAATATGATCTTTTAGCCAGTTTTCTATCCATTTAATCCAGGTATACCATGTCCACAGCTACTCCTCTGTGCAAGGCTTTGCTCACCTCCTCATAAAAAGAAATCAGATTTGTTTGACAGCTTCTATCTTTCCTGAATCCATGCTGTCTGTTGTTTAAAATATTTTTTTACAGCAAGAACTCATCTATGTGGTCTTTTATTAAACTGTGCAGTATCTTTCCCAACTATAGAACTAACAGTTCTGTAATTACTTGGTAAATATTTCGACCCCTTTTTAAATATAGGCACAACATTGTCCATACGCCAATCCAGTGGTACTATGCCAGTCATTAAAGAGTCCCTAAAAATTAATCAATTCTTTAAGGACCTGTGGGTGTATTCCATCTGGTCCAGGTGCTTTATTCACCTTTATTCTGTCTAAATATTTTTGGATCATATCAATTGTGAGCCAATGTGGATCATCTGGGGCTGTGTCAATACCATGCCCATTGTGGACAAGAGCTTCCCCATGCTCCTTTATATACACAGAGCTGAAGATGATAATTAATACATTTGCCTTCTCTTTGTCCCCAGTCACCCACTCTAGATTATTTTGTAAAGGGCGTACATGTACACCCTAATTATATATTTACTAATTATATATTTTAAGAATTTTTTGGGGTTTGTCCTGTATCTTTTACAATCTGTCGTTCGTTTTCAATTTCTGTGGCCTTGATTTTCTTTTTACATATTCTGTTATATTCTTTCTAATGTTTAAATGATGATAGCGTTCCTTCATTTTTATATTTAATAAAAGCTATTTTCTTATTATCTATAGCTTTTTTAACTTTGGCTGTAAGCCACATAGGTCTGATTTTTAGCTTCTTAAACTTGCTGCCCATGGGAATATATTTTGCAGAGTGTTCACATATAGTCTTTTTGATAAACTCCCATTTCTGTGTTCTGTTCATCACTGCCAATATTCTGTCCCAGTCTAAGTCTTGGAGAGCAGCTATCAGCCTTGGAAAATTAGCTCTCTTAAAGTTGAGCATTTTATTTTTCCCGTGTGTGCTTGTTGTTTACAGCTAACAATGAATGAAATCATGTAATGGTTACTGCTACCCAGATGTTCTTTTATATGGACATTAGTAATAAGCTGTGCATGGTTTGAAATTATCAGGTCCAGCAGAGCATTATTCCTATTTGGGGCCTCTATGAACTGTACCATAAAATTGTCCTGTAGTAGGTTTATAAATGTTTGCCCTTTAAACTGTTCCTGCAGTGCCATTACTCCAGTCAGTTTCCAGATAGTTAAAACCCCCCATTATTATCACAGGTGAACTGTTTTCCTTCACTATAAATCTTCTGTTTAAGAAGGGCCCACAAATTCTAAATAGGGTTTAGGTTAGGTGAGGAAGTAGGTCATGTCATTATTCTTTCATCTTTAGGGCCTTTACTGGCTAGCCACGCAGTGGAGTACTTTGATGCATGTGATGGAGCATTGTCCTGCATAAATATCATGGTCTTCTTGAAAAATGCAGACTTTTCCCTGCACCACTACTTAAAGAAAGTCTCAGTAGGTTTGATAGTTGAGTTTGAGTCCATCTTCAACCCAAAAAGGTCCAACTAGCTCATTTTTAATAATAGCGTACCCCACCTCCACCTTGAAGGCGTCTGAGTCGAAGTGGAGCTCTGTGTCCATTACTGATCCAGTAACTGGCCCATCCATCTGGTTCATCAAGAGTCACTCTCATCACATCAGTCCATAAAACCTTTGAAAAATTTCTCTTCAGATATTTCTTGGCCCAGTCTTAACATTTCAATGAATGTGTCTTGTCTAACAGATCTATCTTTATTAAAAGAGGCCTGTACTAAGAGAAATATGGAGGCTGCCATTGCTGTCTTCTATTTATACAGTACATGTTAGTTTCCTGGCTGTAATCCTAATCCAGTGGCTTCAATACTTTATGTCACAGACCTGGGATAAACATGCAGTTCAGGAAAGTTAGGGCTGCTTAACTAGATACTTATTCCAGGTCAGGGACTCTAAAATTACTAAATTTGTAAATTAACATGACAACCAGGGAACTAGTATTTTTAGAAAAAGAAGACAGCGGTGCCCTCCATATTTCCAGAAGGGTTTTGCTGATAGCAGTGTTTTCAGCCTACCCTTTATGTAATTCCCACTGATATTCACATTGAATGATTCAAAGATGCAACATAGGGTGATTTCCAGTTAAAAAAAAAAACTGACATGAAAATATTTTGTATAAGAAGTGCAGTACCTTTGCCTTAACTAGAGGTGTATTTAGCAGTTCTTAGGGCAAAATAGCTATCAATGGCTGGCTGCCCACCTTCGAAATTAAAATATCCATTTAAGTTTTTGGTTGTTGCTTTTTCTTTATACCCTTTTTGGTTGCGATATAATCTTGAGTCACAGCGTTGTAGACTGAAACAGTTCAGAAAATGAAATGAGCAAGTGAATTAAGCAAAAGATTAGTCTTAATAAAACCTAATGAAGTGCAATACAAGATGTTACATTTCCAGATTACATGTCTCCAGAGGGGAATAAATGAGACCTCAATTCATTTGTAAAACATTAATAACATTCCAGAGACCTGAACATGAAATAATCGTCTGTCTTACATTCATTTAGCAAAAGTGTTGAGAGGGGAATATCTTGTTAAAGATGTAAAGGTCATTTCATTTAGCGATGTGATTACAGTTTAAATAATGATTTGGAAAAGGTCTTGTGAATAAGGCAGGATATTTTTATTTCTAGGCACAGGAGCAAATACAACAAATGGATGACTTACAGGGAGCACTAGAGAGCAGTAAACAGGAGATTCAGCTTCTGAAGAGCAGCATGCAAACCTCCAAGCAGGTATTCTGGTTTAATTATGATCACTATTTACAAAATAACTTATGGCTTGGCTTAATTTTTGTAATTAGTTTTGATTTTAAATGAATTGATCACACATGAACTATTTATCTGAGCAAAGGATTCACATAGGGGGTTCCTTGCTGGCAAACTGAGATCCTCTAATTTTATAGCAAGGCAACAAGAGGTGAAGAACAAACCTCCATTTACATATCAGTTTTTGGTAGATTCTGGACGGTTAACCATCTAACAGTTCTTGTATCTTCTAGTGACTCTCACATCTATGCTTGAATTCCTGAGTCTTCACAACTGCTGTGGGCCTCTGTGGGGGATTTTTGTATTGCAATGCTTGTTTGTCTAATTTTTATAGAGAATGTAAAAAGGTGCTGGAAAGTGAGAAGGTATAGAAACAGAGGAATGATGGCAGAAAAAAGTTGTCTGCCCTTTTTTGATTTTTTACCTACTTTTCTGCATTTTTTCATGTTTTATTGTCTGAAAATATATCCCAAGAATGTTTAACCCCTTGACGCCGACGTCACACAAATATGCAGCCTCACAGAACTGGGCTTTTTTCCGTGGTGCCGCATATTTGCGTACCTGTCTTTGTGCTGGGAGCGCGCAGACAGAAATTGCTTTACCAAAAGTACATTTTATATCTAATGTTACAAATGAAGCAGGTGTTATGATTGAGGTTCTTACACAGAGAAGCCACATGTTGGTGATTCAACTATGTGTGGAGTTTCTTAGTTGGTTAAACGATATGCCCTTCTTTTTCAGGGACCTCCACCCTATGCCTAGAAGGGTTACAAACAGCTATGCTTCCAACCTAAGTAGCCACATCTAGTTCAGAAAGAACAATATACGTTTTTATAGTAAGACACCAAAAGCTAAATGTGTGTGGACCATACTCCTCACTCTTCCAGACCCAACAAATGACCACACTGCCCTTCTCCTAGATAGTTTTTGTAGAAAAAGCATTTTTTTTTTTTGCAAGGTAGCTCTACAGAACAAGTTGGCTTGGAAAATCTTCTGATTACATACTGAAACACCCAAACCTAGGGCAAGACAGACAATGTCACCATGTAGTCTGGAAATCTGCATTAAAAGCAACCCAGTTTCCAAAGAGTACTACAATAAACAACTGCCAAATAAGTAGTTTACTGGAAAACATTATTACTAAAAACAAGAAAAAAACACACTCATTGATGGTTGGTGTCACTCTAAACCCCCTCCAACCTTAACCCTTTCGCAACAGCTGCTAGCGGTCTTTTAAGTGGGCTTTAATGCAAGGAAGCATTGTCACAGTCACATGATTAGGAGCTTGTCCTACTGGCTTCTGATCAGGAGCCATTACTGTGAGCTTTCAGGGACAGCATGGTTAATGTGTTGGCAATGTGATGTGGATGCATCTGGGTGGTGGCTGAATGTTAAAGGCTACTTTTTCTGCTGCTGCATATATGAGTTTGCAATTGGGAAGAGGCTTAAAAAACTAAATATCTCACAATCATTGATAGTCAGTGGAACAATAAACCCTGCTCACCTTTAAAAACTAATCTAACCATTATTGGTGGACAGTGGCCCTTTAAGACTCTCCACCTTTACCTATGATCTGTCATTCTTCCTTCCTGCCTTGTTTACAAGAATCCAACATATTTTCAGTGGAGGAGAGTGAGCTTCTTCCGTTGTGAATGGACTGAAATGCTTATAAACGCTACTTGCCATGGTTAGTTGATTTACTGTGATCACAAGGTACATCATCACTGTGATCTAAGCTGCCCAATCACAGCTCAGATCACAGCCATTCATGGTACAATGGCCACCCAAGTGTGTTTTCTGAAGTGCCTTCATAAATGGCACTCCAGAATTACATATCTTTCTCCTCACCATTTTGTTTACAATTTGGTGGTATGGAGGTGGTTAAAGGATAAGTTCACCTTTTAGACAAAAATAATAAATGCACATTTTTTTGTAGGTAAAAAAATGTTAATTTATTATTTTTGTCTACAGGAGCCTGGAAAGCATTGCACCAGTGATCAGTAGAGCGCTGATGCCATGCAGGTCTCCTGCAGACCTGTCAGATTATCTGCTTGTCGTATGGGAATTATGAGCAAGCAGATATTCTGACAGGAAATTTCAATGAACTACCACGGCGATGCACAGCGCCGTGGTAGTTCATTGAAAACTACAAGCCCCCAGCCACTAAGGCTGTTGGGACTTGCAGTTCATTCAGTCACGCACGTCAGTGAATGAACGACGTGGCCGTGTGGCCAGACCCCCGAATGGCTGTGCTGTTTTCAAATCTGACAGATAGTACAGGGAAACTTCTCCCCGTACTATCTGTTGGGGGGGGGGGGGGGGGCGCCGGGCGGTGGGTGGAACATGTAACATGTTCCCAAAAGTGAATTTATCCTTTAAGTTACAAATATGCAAGGCATAATATGTTCTACTCCCGACACAGGAAAGCCAAGCACAAGTAAAGGAAATTGAAGACAGTGTTGTACAGCGCATCCTACAGGAAGCAGAATCCATCATACAGGAATCCCTCCAACAACTGGATGAGCCAATTTATACCAGTGGCAGTTGTGTCTACAGGTGAGTACAGAGTGACAGGCACTTACAACTGCAGTATAGACATCACCATTCTAAAGCCAAACACCATGTTTTCCTTTCCAGACTTTCTAATCTCCAGAACAGTAGCAGCTGTAGAGAGCACAGAGAAACTAGAGGAGGCATGGAAAAAACATGTGTCGGAAACTTCAGGTGAGAAGAAAGGATGGGAAAGGACCAAAAGATGTAAAGAGTATAGCAGGCAAGTGGAGGAAATGCACAATAGTTAGAGTGGCCTGATAAAACCAGAGGGCAGGCAAATGGAGTGCAGTAACAGAAGGTTTTATATAATAAGGTTTTGCCTCCTTTCACCTTTCTAGGTGCTAATGGAAATCAAGTATTGCTTTGGGTGATGCATACAGTATATATATATATATATATATATATATTTCCTATTTCATTGCCAAATTAAAGCTCTAAATGTATATATAATCATGTGATCAGAGATTCATACAGTTCATGGAAGTGACGTTCCATCCTACATATCACACAAATCATGTGTTAGTTAATATGTTATAGTGTTTATTTTTTTTTCTTAGGCTTTGATTTCTTCTTTAAGAATATGATCAGAATGTTTCTGAATGCCCACAAACATACAAACACTAGAAGCTGCGACACTGTAGTTTGGGATGCTGTAATAAATTTAGCCATAATTATTTATTTTATAACCCTGGATGATTGAAAATGAAGATATTTATACAGATATAAATTGTAGAACATGCAGTTAGTATATGAAAATCACAGATTTATCTGCTTATGTTTCTTTATTCCTAGATGTGAAACTGTTTGTTGTCGAGTGTGGTTCAGTTTGCACATAGAATCAGTGATGTGATCCTACAAGGAGCTCAGACCAGAACCTCTGACAGTGAGTATCTCATGCTTATACCATTGTCCAGTGAAATTCTTATTTTTCAAGCAATTTAAAGTGATACTAAAGCCTTCCTTTTTTTATATATATAAAATAACAAAATATCATTTGTTATTTGCACACAGCTGCCCTGATCCTCTACTTTTCAGGTCCCCCGCCAGCTCTCCTGCTCCTCCCCCTCTAGCAAAGCCCCCAGAGAAAGCTACATGCCTCGGGGCACCTCTGCATGCTCATTCCCGAGCTGCTGCTCTATACATCCATAATACACAGTCTGTGCTCATGGTCCACTGGCTGTGATTGACACTTGGGGGAGCCAATGGGCTGCTGCTGTCTCAGCCAATGAGAAGGGAGAGTCCCCATACAGCTGAAGCTGTTGTGAACATTGCTGCTTTGAAGGGGGCTCAGTTAAGGATTGGTGGGGAGGAGCTGCACACAAAATTTTTTTACCTTCATGCATATAATGCATGAAGGTAAAAAACCTGGACCCTTAAGAACCACTTTAGTTTTTATGCCCAAATGCTGGGCACTGTGGGGCGAACTCTTGATGTCTGCACTCACAATATTTCCTCAGTCTTCCTGGTTGAGTGACACTGAGCATAATGTAACTCACGTAGCTTAGGGCATCTTGTGGTAGAAAATAGGTTCCACATATAACAGCTCTGGACTGCAGTCCACTCCAAACATCTCAGTGTTAGCAAATGCAAATGTAGTCACTTTCCAGCTTCCTAAAACCATAGTAATGGCACTTCTATTTTATGGGTGACTATATGAAATAAAATTGCTATTGGAGTTCCGTAGTAATCTCTTCTCCTCCAGCCTTTGACTGGACAGTGAAGGAGCAGCAGAAAATTAATAAGGTTATCTGTGTGCTCCTCTACCTTCAGTTTTAGTCTGACAAGCACAATGCAAAGCATTAGAGCCAAGAGCTCTGTGGTTCCTTCTCTTAGTCTCAATGCTGTACAGGGATTACATAATGCTGATGTCAGGATGTAGTTAGGTAGAAACACTAACTAGTATGTATAAATACATTTAAGGCTTTTTAAATGAAAGCATAACAGGATTTTTTTTATTTGACTGTTCTGTAACAGTGTGATGTCTGTATTCACAATGCTTTAACTGTCTGTTAGCACAGTTTAATGTTCTAATAACAGTATTCTAAAATGCTTTGCTTGAGCAATATCCCCATCATGTTCTTTATCACTGCTGTTTATAATCTGTGCTTTTTCTTTTATCTCAGAGTTAAGTGACAGCTGTCGGACTTGTGGCACAGAAGCTCTTAACTATCTTTCGGGTATACGAAATAGAAAAGCAGATGATGAAGTGGACTGCAGCCATATTACTCTCACACTCAAGTTGATAGCTGATATTGCTCAGGTAAAGATGGATGGCTGCCAAAATTGGGAACAGATGACCAGGTGCTAGTGGTATTATAAAAGATGCATACAATGGACAGAAAATGGAACCTAACATCTATCTGGGAGAAAATAAAATGTCTGACTGGTCCCTTTGGGCACTTTATTTTATTAATTTCTAAAAAAAATACCCTTAATTAAGTTTGTCAGTAGCAATCACTGAAGTTTGACCTTTACGAAACAACAAACAAGAGTTTGGATTGGGCAATATGAGCAACAACTTCACTTTTGTGCTTATTTTCTGTTTTTAATTTTAATCAGCCCCAAGTTTTAGTGCCTTTAGACAATGTAGCAATAGACAGTGCCATTTGGTTAGCAAAAGTAAGCAAATCATTCTGGGAAGATGCCTTAAACTGTAATTTTTGTGTGACAACTTATTCTTTAATGAGAAGCTCTTTGGAGCCTGGGCAATTCAAACTAAGCAAATGGTAAAGAAATCCATAAGCAGAGGTTGCTTTTAGTTAATACAATATGACAAAATGACTGGAAGATCTAGAGATATAAGCAGTTGGAAGTGTATGCAAACCTCCTATTGGAAAAGTTGAGCTTGCCCCACCATCTAAAAATACTGTATATTGCAAGAACTTCCCGCAACATTTATGCATGAATGTGACAGGGATGACTGTAGCACATAAGCTGGAGCAGAAAATACTTCATAATAGGCTGGAAATTCAATGTTTTCCATTGCACAGAACATTCTTTTGTTGATTACTGAGCCGTTTTCCTAACAAACATGCAAGTACTAAATCGGGATACGAGTTAAGAGAGGGTGTGCCTGTGCATAGCATACAAGAGGTTGGATCAAATTTGTCCTGGGAAATCTCGCAATTCTGCTCATCTATTGTCATCATTTGTAATGAGATATGTGTAAGTGGGAAAGTTCCTTTTGGTTCAGAGCATAATCCCTTTTTTGATTTATTTTGAGAAAAGTTGTATTTTTCTGTAACAGCAGCTCCACTTTAAAGTATTTTACAAGGAATTTTAATCACATCTATTCCCAGTGGCCATGTTGTACAGGGATAAGAATGCTTGATTAACTGTAGTATTTACACAGTCATTAGTAATCAGGTGTAATTACGGTACAGAAGGGACCTCAAGTGACATGACCTACTTTGGTTAGAACTTCTGTGCCAAGAACTGGAGATCCCAGTCGTCATTATATTTCACACTAATTTTAACATTTCCATAAATATTCCCCTTGGCTGTACCTCAGGGTTTTATTGAGTGCAGAGGAAAAGGATCAATTTACATTTTTAGTGCTAATCAGTAATATCAGGGGAACTCAGGGAGAGTGAAATGTTCATTTTCTATCCAGGATATCCCCAAGGGTTTCACTGACACCATCTCTCACACAACCCAGCTTCGCATTACTGTGCAAAAATGTCTCTCTCAATGACACACAGACTGCAGTTAAGAAATATGAATTTTTTCAGTATGACAGTGAAAACAGCAATAATAGTGAACAAAATGCACAACTGTGAAGGTAGCCAGCACAGTTATATACTTACCTTGTTCCTCCCTAAAGTGAAGTTGCCCTTTTAGATAACCCATGCCATAATAACTTGGTTGACACACAGTATATCCTGTCATAATTTGGATGTTTGTCTTTTAGGAGTTACGTCCTCCATCACTGGATATCAAAGAGGAGGAGTTGGGTGACCTAGTGGAGAAAGAAATGACAGCCACTGCAGCAGCTGTAGAAACTGCTGCTGCCAGGATTGAGGTGAGAACTGTGTTTAGTTAGTTTACTTGGTAAAAAAAATGTGCTTTCAGCATATTCTTACTATCATCATGGTGAATAAAGAATATTCTTAAACTGATGACACCCATGGAACCTTAGTCCAGCACGATACACAATCACCTATACAGTATTGTCTTAGAAATAGCTGGAGAGCTATGGTGCATCTGCAGATTTTTCCTCTTTAGAGGCCACACTGTCTTCCGTCAGTACCACATTCATATCATACTTACTCAAGCTGTGGACCACTGATATCACTTGTGCCTTTTGATTTACATTAGGAACTGCAGAGCAGTTCAGACACAGAAATGGTGTTTGGCTAATGACTCCCACATAGAGGGGAGACTTGCACTGATTATCTGGGCCTCGTACAGAACTTTTACTGTGTTACTAGAACCTCTGGCACCTTATCTTTATCTGTTCCACAGCAGCAAGTCCATTCTGTGTCATGTAATCTGTTTAATGTTTCCAAAGCTGACCCCCAAATCATTGTTTACTTTACTTAAACTGCAAAATCATTTGAGACCTTAGGAATATGCAGGAGGACATAAGATAAGAGCCATGTCACACTAGCGATCTTGTTCCTGGCAACAGGATTGCTAGTGTGACATGGCTCTAATGGTGGCTACATACACTTCAGTTGTTTTTTTTATCCGATTGATGCACAATTTAATCAAAATGATCCAATCTGCAAACAATCGTATGGCCATAAGTTCCCTTCAATTGACTTAGACTCAATTTCGTTTGGCTGTGATCAAACTGAGTCGATGGGCCAGGGTGGAATAGTACCGATTGTTTTGCATCAGTTGGCAGTGCAGAGAAACTTTGTTCATGAATACAGTGGTTATGACGGACCGCCTGTCACCCCAATTGGGTGATTCCATCAGAGAACTGCTTCCTCGCCACTGGAACACAGGACCAAGGTATTATAGTTGGGCATCGCATCCAAGATTAGGCAACTCTAGCTTAGGTGCAAAAACTGGAACCCTTTATTGAACAGAAATACAGGTTTTTTTATACACTTCAGAAACAATTCAGTACTGTCCATGATACTTTTTATTTGCACTAACATACAGTTTTGAGGACAAGCTTTCGGGGTATGTCCCCTTCTTCAAAGTCCGAGCAGTACTATTACAATGTTAACATTGTAATAGTACTGCTCGGACCTTGAAGAAGGGGACATACCCCAAAAGCTTGTCCTCAAAATTGTATGTTAGTGCAAATAAAAAAAATATCACGGACAGTACTGAATTGTTTCTGTCGCAAGTGCACTAATACGGCTACAATCACCTCAAGCAAAATGGAAGATCCTTTATACACTTCAGAAACAGGGGCAGTCCCCACATGAACAATAAAAACAAATATCCCACACTGCATAGGTAAGAGCTTGATAACATTATCCTAAACAGTGTAAATGGTAAACAGTACAGCCAACAGCTAACAATGATCTAATTAACAGTAAGCTAATCAACAGCCAAGCACCCAGACAAGCCAGGGCCCCACCCCAGACAACCTGGCGCCTCCAACCCTGAATACACAAAGTACAATACACATGCTAGCTTTCACGTGTTTGCTTTCACCTGTATAATCTGTTCATCATAAGACAAAACTCATACAATATTCCAACAGTCTGAAAAAGTGAAATTCATCTATCTTCATAGATTTCTTCAGGGAGATTGTTAATAAATATTTCTGTCCCAGAGGCAGGGCTTCTGTTAGAAGTCACTGGGCCCCATACAGCCAACCTGACAGGGCCCCCCAAAATAAACACAGTTTACTATGCTTTAGTTTATGAAGGAACACAGTGAGTGACCGGTACCGATCACTCATTGTGTTCATTCAGAAAGGAAGGGGCTGGTAAATTTGACATTATTACCGGACCCTTTCCCTGCTCCCCATCCTGAAGGATCCTATTGTTTGCTTGCAGCTGACAGTAGGAAGAACAGGAGGGAAGTTTGAAGCACTGTGAGGGTAGGGGGTACACAGGGGGGCCTGGGCAGCAGGGGGAAACTTTGGTGCACAGGCAAGGTACTTAGTGTGGCGGGGGGCAATTACTGGAACTGATCCGCTGTATAGCTCTCTCTGCAGCAGCTAAAAGCTGGCAGGAGGCAGAGGAGAAGAAGCCAGATTTCAGTTGCTGCAGAAAGCCATACAGGGGATCGGATCCAGTAATTGCCCCCCTGCCATGCCGATCACCCTGCTTGCCCACATCTGATGCACCCAGTGCACCAGTGGTAACCCCTTATCCACGGCCTTACGCAGTGGTATTTTGTTTGATCTGACTATGAGATTACATGGTGAAAACAGAAATACAAGCGATAATATCTGATCACAGGTTACCGTTATATCGTCACTATTGATCGAAATCCACTTTCCCGTGTGTGGCATATCGATTGAACAGGCTGTCAACTATAGATCAATTATTTCTGTTGGAAGAGATTGATAAGAAAAGAAATCAATCATTTATCAAGCACACATGGCCACCATAAGAGTGCATTGCTTACAAGCAACATCAGTTCATTGGCCGGTCACAAAAGGTCTCAGCGACACGTAATTTATCAGTTAAAATAAAAATAATTGCATATCTGATTCAGACACAGATAAAAGTAATAGATTGTTCTTTGAAGATACTTTGTGTGACAGGATAATCATTTTTTTCCCCTTAGGAAATGCTGAAGAAGTCTCGGACAGATGATACTGGACTCAAATTACAAGTCAATGAACAGTAAGATACTTATTTGTTCAAACACTCCATATCCAAGAGATAAAATGAGACTGAAGCCTATGTTGTGGAATAGGAATTCTTCTCAAAATGTGTGACTTTGTTCTGCAGGATTCTTCGGTCATGTACGGATCTCATGCAGGGAATCCACGCTTTGATTCTGGCCTCAAAGGATCTTCAGAAAGAGATTGTGGAGAGTGGAAGGGTCAGTATGTCCTTGTCCTTTGTGTGACTTCCTATTCAAGCACATCACACAATCATAGTCCAGAGAGAGTCAATTTTTATGATGCATGTATTTGCAAAGATTTAATTGTGTGCTAATTATTTTTAGGGAGCAGCATCTCCAAAAGAGTTCTATGCCAGAAACTCACGATGGACAGAGGGGCTGATTTCTGCTTCCAAGGCCGTGGGGTGGGGGGCCACTGTTATGGTGTAAGTATATTATAGTAATCAGAAGACATCAATTTATAGAAGGATGGGATTGGTCCTTTCTTAGGAAATCACAAAGGCTGCTTTGCAGTGTCAGATCTTAAAGCAGTATTAAACCCAAAAGCAAATATTTATTATATTGCAGCTTACCAATCCTTAGACGTGATGGCTGCATTAGTATTGTATAGGCTTTCTTTCTACTATTTATATCTGGACTTACAAAATGTATCAGTTACAGCGTTGAGACTAAACATTACTACTGACAGTGGTGCTTATAATGATCAGCTTTTATTTATTGATGTCAAACCTTTATCCTAAAAGGTAAAGATCAATTTTGCTGTAACTGTTTATAAAGTGTTAGCTGGAGTTCAGCTTCAGTTTGCTATTTCTTATCAATCTGCTAGTACATCTAATACTCCCATTCCCAGACTGAGAATGCTGCTATCCAAATGTGCTCCCTGTGATCCTTCATACAGTGTGTAGGCACTCTAATACAGGAGGAGTGTTACTGGCAAGATCACCAAGTGAAAACAGAGAGAAAAAGAAAAAAAGAAAACTAAAGCAGTCATTAAATGTAATGATTGGTAAACTGCAATATATTACATTTTTGGTTTTGGGTTAAATACCAGAAACAAGAGAACAGAGGACCATTGGACCTTTTTAAATAACCTGGTGTTAGGATGCCTAGGTATCTGCCATCCCTGACATAGTGTGAACTGCTGCATGCAGCATTTTTAAAGGATAAATGAAAGGCCAGATTTCTTCATAGCCAGTCTAAGTTTAACTTAGACTGTGGCATGTGGCAGCACACATCATGTTGATGAGTGTCAGTAATACATTTTATGTAGCATGTATTTCATGTCATCCTTTGTGCCATTTGACCCTCATTGTTGCTCTCTCTGCTTAGCTTGCGTATTATTGGTGGATGAGGGCACTGTGTATTTAGAGTTTTCCCACTTTGGGTCCATACACCTAGATCCAAGCTGCTACTAGGGAGGAAGTATGAATTGCACTATGCTTCTTTTCATCCATTTTAGGTGTACTGGGCAGAGTGGGCACACTATCTTATTCAGCCTCTTTGCCCCAGCTCTACTCATGCAGGAAAATCTGAACGTCTTGGTAGTCATATGATTGGGAACCAGTCTGCTGTAAGCGTGCTGTCAGCACAGAAACCTCTGCTCCCATAGATGCATATGTGCAGTGTGTAGGTGGTAAAGTCCACCCTATTTGCCACTGCACAAATGCGTTACGCACGCAGCAAGAGATTTCTGTGCTGAAAGTTCCACTTGTCTTCCTCCTCCTCCTCCCCCCCCCCTCCTTTTTTAGTTTTGGCACTTTTTTGGGGGAAGCAGGTATCTGGTTTTGACAGGTACCCGCTTCCAATTCTGGTCGAATTGCTACGGTGATTCAAGCAAAAGTGTACCCCCCCCACAGCCTTCTGGGACACATCACAGTTCCCAGAAAGCTGCAGGACCATTCACAAATCACAGTTTGATTCATGCATGTTCAGTGGGATGCCGGTTATAAAGCCACAGGCAGTCACAGCCAGCTTCCCAAAGTAAACATTCCAGCGCCTGGCACCAAAGACAGATGAGGATAACGCTGGATCCCTGGTCAGGTAAGTGCCCTATTATTAAAAGTCAGCAGATACAGTATTTGTAGTTGCTGACTTTTCATTTTTGACTTCAAGGGTAAAGAACCAATTTAAGCGGATGCTGGGTCTGGCAGGAAGGGGTTAAAAAAAATCACTGTGGAAAGATCATAGTACTATGACTGGCAAGCACTTACACAACACCAGAACCAGAGGCACTTTTGGAAATTTGACTACATTGGGATTGACAGGGGTTGGACAAAATTTATGGAAACACACACATATACACACACTAAAACACATCTGGAGGCTGGAAACAATCTGAAGCTTGATTCATTGGACCATATTACAATCTCCCATTGAGCGATAGTCCACGCTTTATAGTTGTTGCACCACTCTCTCCACTTCTGAGCATTCATTTCAATTACTAGTGGTTTAACAATTGCAGCACGCCCATGAATGTTTTGCTTTTGAAGTTCCCTCCATGCAGTTTTTGTGGACCCGGGCTTTGGAAGACCTAGACTGAACTCTGCAGTCACTTTTGGAGCAGTTAATTTCTTATTCTGAGTCATAATCCTGCACATGACATAATTACCATAAGTGGTAATTGTAGAAAAATACACCAGCACAAATAATTTAGCAGTTTTATTTTCAGGCACAGTTGCCTTGGCTGCAGCTGTGTCTTTTGCTCAAAACTTATAGTGTAATCTCAAGACAATGGCTGGTATGGCCCAGGAATTGAATTATACTTCTGTCTAACTGATACTCTGTGCACTGATCATAGGCTGCAGTGTGCTTATCTTTTTACCTTTTTATCCCTAATAGGAAATGTGGCCCAGGGGCATTTTCTAACATTGACACCACCCTGTGGGGAATATTGGTTACATACCATATGTCTCACCTAACATGATACAGTCTCTTTTAACGACTTGCCCTCCTGAGGATTTACCCCCCTTCCTGACCAGGCTATTTTTTGCGATGCGGCCCTGCGTTACTTTAACTGACAATTGCGTGGTCATGCAACACTGCACCCAAATTAAATTTATGTCCTTTTTGTTCCACAAGTGGAGCTTTCTTTTTGTGGTATCTGATCGCCTGTGCAGTTTTTAATTTTTGCGCTATAAAAAAAAAATCAGACAATTTTGAGAACAAAACAATATTTTTGACTTTTTGCTATTAAACATGTCCAGTAAAAAAATTTAAAAAAATCAAATTGTCATAAATTTAGGCCCAAATGTATTCTGCTACATGTATTTGCTAAAAAAAATCCCAGTATGTGTAAATTAATTGGTTTACATGAAAATTATAGCGTGTACAAATGGCGGTGTATATACTTGAATTTTCTTTGTTGTATACTAGTAATGGCAGCGATCAACGACTTATAGCGGGACTGCGGCGGGCATTCTGACACTTGTTGGGAACTGACTAACTGCCACTGACATCCCCAGTGACAGTGCTAATAAAAAGCACTGACACTGTACTACTGGCACTTGGCAGAAAGGGTTAACATCTGGGGCAATCAAAGGGTTAACTGTGTGCTCTTTTACTGTGTGCTGTGTGTGCCTTTAACTGTGTCAGCACATTGCTTTGTATTGCTTTGCTATGCAGAGCAATACAAAGCAATGTGCAGGAGCTGACAGGGGAGAGATCTGTATTTACATACAGGTTTCTAACTCCATCAGCAATAACTGGGTGCCGGTGAGGAATCACCAGCCGAACCCGGTAATCGACACCTGAGGCCGCAAATGGTGATTTTGCACAGCCATGCCGCCTTGTAGCAGTATTTCTGCTATAGGGCGGTGGGAAAGTGGTTAAGGGATAAGTTTACCTTTTGGGAAAAAAATAATAAATGCACATACAGTATTTTTGAAGGAAAAAAATTTATATTTATTAATTTTCCCTAAGAAGCCTGGAAAGCATTGCACCCATGATCAGTGGATCAGGGGCGCAATGCCAGACTCCTGCAGACAAGCCGTGCAGCTTTCAGCCCATACCTTCATACTGGCTTACTGTTTACAAACTGCAGGGCTTGAGATTGAACTACGAGGCCGCTCAACAGTGACCCCGTATTCCATTCAGAACTGCAATGGCTGACAGTAGTTGGAGTAATTCAGAGGAAGTTGTGAATGAATGAATGACACAGCCGTGTGGGAAGAACCCCGCACAGCCGCGTTTTCAAATAGTGACGTCGGGCACCGGAGTAAATACCCGCTTGCTGTCAGGGAGGATGGGGGGGGGGGGAGCGGGGGAGGGGGCTGCAGCTGCTGGAAAATGTTTCATGTTCCACCCTAAATATGGGTGGAACATGTAACATATTAAAATAGGTGAACTTATCCTTTAAGTTCAGCTTACTATAAGATCTAAACCAGTGATAAGTTTGAATAAGGTCATGGAACAAATCCAGGTGCTTTCCAGGTACATCATTAAGAAACTGAATCACAGAATTACCTTCCTGGCACATGTGAATTGATGGCATACATAAATAAAGCCATAGAAATGTAAGGGATACCTGGGACATCGGTAAATGTACAGACACCGTAACATTTCTATGAAACAGAATGCACCTTACATAATCAAACAGAAGTGCGTATTGGCGCAGGAGAGGTAGTAGTGGGTATGCAGATCACAAAAGTCTTTAGAGGTGTGTAAGTAGTTCAGTTATAGGAGAGCATAGGGACTTCTCCGCGAGACTGGGGGGGGGGGGGGGAGAGAAAAATATATACAGTTGCAAGAAAAAGTATGTGAACCCCTTGGGATTACGTGGAGTTTTGCATGAATTGGGCATACAATGAGCTCTGAACGTCATCTAAGTCACAACAATAGAAGAACACAGTCTGCTGAACATAATACTACACAAACATTAGATGTTGCCATGGTTTAATTGCACATAACATGTAAACATTCACAGTGCAGGGAGGAAAAAGTATGTGAACCTTTGGACTTAATAACTGGTTGACCCTCCTTTGGCAGCAATAACCTCAACCAAACATTTCCTGTAGTTGCAGATCAGACCTGCACAATGATCTGGAGTAATTTTGGATCACTCCTCTTCACAAAATTGTTTCAGTGTAGCAATATTCTTGGGATGTCTGGTGTGAATCGCTCTCTTAAGGTCATGCCACAGCATTTCAATCAGGTTGAGGTCAGGACTCTGACTGGGCCACTCCAGAAGGCGTATTCTGTGCTGTTGCAGCCATTGTTTTGTTGAATTACTGGTATGCTTTGGGTCATTGTCCTGTTGCATCACCCATCCTCTGCGGAGCTTCAGTTGGCGGACAGATGGTCGTACGTTTTCCTGCAAAATGTCTTGATAAACTCTGGAATTCATTTTCCCATCAATGACAACAATCCGTCCAGGCCCTGAGGCAGCAAAGCAGCCCCAAACCATGATGCTCCCTCCACCATGTTTTACAGTGGGGATGAGGTTTTGATGTTGCTGTACTGTGCCTTTTTTTCCACACATAGTGTTGTGTGTTCTTCCCAAACAACTCAATCTTGGTTTCATCTGTCCACAGTATATTTTGCCAGTAGTGCTGTGGAACATCCAGGTGCTCTTTTGCAAACTTCAAACGTGATGCAATATTCTTTTTGGACACCAATGGCTTCCTCCGTGGTGTCCTCCCATGTACTCCATTCTTGTTTAATGTTTTCCTTATTGTAGATGTGTCAACAAAAATGTTAGCATGTGCCAGAGATTTCTGTAGGTCTTTAGCTGACACTCTGGGATTCTTCTTTACCTCGTGCAGCATTCTGCGCTGTGCTCTTGCAGTCATTTTTACAGGACGACCAAGCCTAGGGAGAGTAGCAACAGTGCTAAACTTTCTCCATTTGTAGACAGTCTGTCTTACCGTGGACACATGAACATCAAGGCCTTTGGAGATACTTTTGCAACCCTTTCCAGCTTCATGCAAGTCAACAATTCTTGATCGTAGGTCTTCTGAGAGCTCTTTTCTGCGAGGCATGGTTCACATCAGACAGTGCTTCTTGAAACCAGTAAACCCAAAACAGGTGTGTGTTTTTTAAGGGCAGGACAGCTGTCAGCAACACATCCAATATCATCACACTGATTGGAGTCAAGGTTGGCTCACTCCTGGCTCCAATTAGCTCTGGGAGAAGTCATTAAGCTAGGGCCTCACATACTTTTTCCTCCCTGCACTGTGAATGTTTACATGTTATGTGCAATTAAACCATGGCAACATCTAATGTTTGTGTAGTATTATGTTCAGCAGACTGTGTTCTTCTATTGTTGTGACTTAGATGACGTTCAGAGCACATTTTATGCCCAATTCATGCAAAACTCCACGTAATCCCAAGGGGTTCACATACTTTTTCTTGCAACTGTATATATAGGAGTAAATAAAGTATTTGGTAGTTCAGGAAGGGTTTAGCAGCTTGAATAGTTCAAATGGTGGAGGAGTCTTATAACTCAGGTAGTACTGGGCAGGAGGGGGGTTAGTAAGAAATATATATATATAGCTGCAGTGTGAACACCGTCGTGAGGCCGCACTCTCTAGAGTAACCCAGAACTCTGTGTTGAGAGAACAGAGGAGAGAGAGGTGCGCCAGACTAAGTGTAGTAAAATGGTAACAGTTTATTGCACACAAGATTTAAAAACTCACAAGATGTGAGTAAATATCAGGCATCAGGTAATAGTTAGAGGACATCATCTAGGCTGGACATCTGGAGTAGATGGCTGAGGTACCAGGGGCCAAGGCTCCTTAGCAGGTCCCAATGGAGGAGCGAGGAGGGCAGATGATTGTCCTGGGAGTCACGGTGCAGGGAAAATACCATGCTCTGGATGGGTGCTGCTGGCCTCTCGCATCAGCTTGGGTTAGGTCACGTAGTAGAGCCAGTTTGGAGTGCAGCCAAGATGGCCGCCGAACGGAAGTGACGTCAAGACGTAGCTAGGACTTTACATAATCAGCAAGACATTTTTGTCAAACCTGGCTGTAGCTGGATAGACAAAGTTGGTTTTCCAAGTCTTGCATATATTTTATTATTGTTAAGGAGAAAAGGTAGCTTTACTGCTTAGCCTTTTTACAGAGGCGCCCAACTGCAACAGTGCGCTTCTAGCTTCAAAGTTAGCTTACAGTGAAGGAAATAAATATTTGATCCCCTGCTGATTTTGAATGTGTGCCCACTCACAAAGAAATGATCAGTCTAAAAATCGAATGGTAGGTATATTGTAACACTGAAAGACAGCATAGCAACACAAAATTCAAAAGAAATGCATGTCTAACAAATTATGCACTGATTTGCATGTTCATGAGGGAAATAAGTATTTGATTCCCTTCACAAAATGTTAGAAGCTTTTCTTAACCTAATATCTAATATCTGCTTATTAACAGTACTAACATATGTATGAACGAGTTGGATCTTAATAGAATAATTGAGTTGTTATATTTCTATTTGTTCTAGATTGGGAAAAGTAAGATAAATAGACTTTTTATAGTCTATGTGAATATACATATATGTATGTGAATACATATGTATATATATCTTGGGTTTTTTTTCTCTACATTCAAGCAACATGTAGTAGTCTAGCTGTCCCTCCCCCATCTTCCCCCATCTCTGTAAGAGCTAAAGTTTCACTAATAAGAGAATTGTAAGAATCTATTTCATACATGTCAGGCTTACAAGATTTATACTGTAATATTTCTTGATTACGATATTTAAATATGATATAACTTTTATATTAAGATTACTTTTAGGAGAATATATATACAGGTGAAACTCGAAAATTTAGAATATATATGAGATAGACTCATTACATGCAAAGCAAGATAGTTCAAGCCGTGATTTGTCATAATTGTGATGATTATGGCTTACAGCTCATGAAAACCCCAAATGCACAATCTCAGAAAATTAGAATATTACATGCAATCAATAAAACAAGGATTGTACATAGAACAATATCGGACCTCTGAAAAGTATAAGCATGCATATGTACTCAGTACTTAGTTTGGGCCCCTTTTGCAGCAATTACTGCCTCAATGCGGCGTGGCATGGAAGCTATCAGCCTGTGGCACTGCTGAGGTGTTATGGAAGACCAGGATGCTTCAATAGTGGCCTTCAGCTCTTCTGCGTTGTTCGGTCTTATGTCTCTCATCTTTCTCTTGGCAATGCCCCATAGATTCTCTATGGGGTTCAGGTCAGGCGAGTTTGCTGGCCAATCAAGCACAGTAATCCCACGGTCATTGAACCAGGTTTCGGTGCTTTTGGCAGTGTGGGCAGGTGCCAAGTTCTGCTGGAAAATGAAGTCAGCATCCCCATAAAGCTCGTCTGAGGAAGGAAGCATGAAGTGCTCCAAAATCTCCTGGTAGACAGCTGCGTTGACCCTGGACTTAATGAAGCACAGTGGACCAACACCAGCAGATGACTTGGCTCCCCAAATCAACATAGACTGTGGAAACTTCACACTGGACTTCAAGCATCTTGCAATGTGTGCCTCTCCATTCTTCCTCCATACTCTGGGTCCTTGGTTTCCAAATGAGATGCAAAAGTTGCTCTCATCAGAAAAAAGGACTTTGGACTACTGAGCAACAGACCAGGGCTGTTTTTCTTTATCCCAGGTAAGACACTTCTGACGTTGTTTGTTGTTCAGGAGCTGCTTGACAAGAGGAATACGACATTTGAAGCCCATGTCCAGGATCCGTCTGTGTGTGGTGGTTCTTGATGCACTAACTCCAGCCTCAGTCCACTCCTCGTGAAAGTTCCCAACACTTTTGAATGGCCTTTTCTTGACAATCCTCTCCAGGCTGCGGTCATCCCTGCTGCTTGTGCACCTTTTTCTTCCACACTTTTTCCTTCCACATAACTTCCTATTAATGTGCTTTGATGCAGCACTTTGGGAACATCCAACTTCTTTTGCAATTACCTTTTGAGGCCTTCCCTCCTTATGGAGGGTGTCAATGATGGTTTTCTGCACAACTGTCAGGTCAGCAGTCTTTCCCATGATTGTGATTCCTACTGAACCAGACTGAGAGACCATTTAAAGGCTCAGGAACCCTTTGCAGGTGTTATGGCTTAATTAGCTGATTAGAGTGGGACACTTTGAGCCTAGAATATTGCACCTTTTCACAATATTCTAATTTTCTGAGATTGTGGATTTGGGGTTTTCATGAGCTGTAAGCCATAATCATCACAATTACGATAAATCACGGCTTGAACTATCTTGCTTTGCGTGTAATGAGTCTATCTCATATATTAGTTTCACCTTTTAAGTTGCATTACTGAAATAAATTAACTTTTGCACGATATTCAAATTTTTCGAGTTTTATATATATATATATATATACACACACACATCTCATTTACCCTGATTGATGGAATGTCAGTGAAGCTTTGTCTAGAGGTTCCTAAGATTGAATTTCAGACTCCTAGGGGAGTGGAGACGACTGAGGGTTTGTTATATACATCTGTTGCCATTCATCATTGTGGGACTACAAGGGACAGAAAAGTATAGCAGCCCACTTTTAGGAGAAGGTGGGGGCTGAATTGTTCCTTAAAGAGCAGAACAAAGGCTTTTTAGGCACACTTTTTTAGAAGCCTAGATTGACCACACACACACACAGATTCACACTACACATCCAAAAGTACATACAATATCTCAAGAACTTAACTATATTTTTTGAACATTATTTAAACATTCTGTATTCCAATATTTTATTTCTGATTTTATGCAATATTATTATTAAATCAATTTTTGAGTGTATGCAAGAGTTGGTAGGACTTTCTATTTTGAACTTTTCTCACCAATACAAGTTAACAAAATATCGAGGCAATACGGTATTTTACACAAAACATGACTTAGTACTTGGTGGCAAATCCCTTGTTGGCAATCAGAGGTAAGATGTTTCCTGTAGTTGGCCACCAGGTTTGCACACATCTCAAGAGGGATTTTGGCCCACTCCTCTTGGCAGGTCCTCTCCAAGTCATTAAGGTTTGGTGGCTGACGTTTGGCAACTCGAACTTTCAGCTCCCTCCACAGATTTTCAATTGGATTAAGGTCTGGAGACTGGCTAGGCCACTCCAGGATATTAATGTGCTTCTTCTTGAGCCACTCCTTTGTTGCCTTGGCCGTGTGTTTTGGGTCATTGTCATGCTGGAACACTCATCCACGACCCATTTTCAATGCCCTGGCTGAGGGAAGAAGGTTCTCACCCAAGATTTGACAGTACATTGCCCCGTCCATCATCCCTTCAGATGCGGTGCAGTTGTCCTGTCCCCTTAGAAAAACACCCCGAAAGCAGAATGTTTCCACCACCATGTTTGACAGTTGAGATGGTGTTCTTGGGGTCATAGGCAGCATTCCTCCTCCTCCAAACAGTTGACTTGATGCCAAAGAGCTCGATTTTGGTCTCATCTGACCACAACACTTTCAACCAGTCCTCCTCTGCATCATTCACATGTTCGGTGGCAAAGTTCAGATGGGCCTGGACATGTGCTTTCTTGAGCAGAGGGACCTTGCGGGCACTGTAGGATTTCTTTAAACTGTCCATGTATGTGTATCAACTTGAGTCATTTGACCTGTATGGCAGACTGTTAGTGTAAATTAGTTGTTATACATTCTATTAGGGATTCTGAAATATGTAGAGTAGTCTAAACTCATGTTTGTTTTCCTTACTTTTTTCTGACATAATTTTATACTTTATCTTATGTGTTTTCCTGTTCCTGTGTTGTTTTACAGGGATGCTGCAGACCTTGTTGTCCAAGGGCAGGGAAAATTTGAAGATCTTATTGTATGTTCCCATGAAATTGCAGCTAGCACAGCCCAGCTTGTAGCAGCTTCCAAGGTATGCCTTTATAACCACTTGCCCTCTGGAAGATTTACATTTTTAGTGTCCAACTGTCATTTCCCAATTGAGATTTGACATTAATTTGTTGCTATGGGGCAAAACACCATTAAAGACTGCCATTCCTTTAAAAACATTGAAACGTCTGCTGTTATACCATATTTTTCCCATTTCTATTAGACCTAATAATTGAATTGTTGTCACACAAAACTGTTCTTTGTAGGTAAAATCGGAGAAGGACAGTACTAACCTGACCAGATTGCAGCAAGCTTCGAAAGTGGTAAATCACAATGCTGCTGGTGTGGTGGCTTCCACAAAATCGGTCAAGTCCCAGATTGATGAAGTAGGTAAGTAGAATGTTCTTTTGGTAATGTGCCCATTCCAGATACCAAATGACAAAGATGAAATAAGGCCAAATAAGCTCCCAGACAGATAACAGATATAATTGGCTTTCCTTCCTGACTTATAGCTATTCTGTTGTTGTTGACGATGGTCATGACAAAGCATTGGAATATTGGTTGCAAAATAAATCCAAATAATTTTAACTTGTTTTCCTCCCCTAACCACAGTTTAATAACAAATATACTGTTAGGAATACCTTTACTCATTTTGGCTAGCCCCTTGTTGTAAATCAACCCCTTCTTCCAGCTACTTAGTTTCATAAGTATCTCCAGTGTCAAAAGACAGCCCCATAGTAGTCTTTAAAGGCTCGCAGTGTAATTGCAGCCAGCCGTGATGAAGATTTCAGCCGCAGGATGTAGTGGCAGGTTGCAGCTGCAGGAAACTTAATTAGGTATGCAGCTATGGGTGAAACTGAGTCATGTTGATCTGGAAATGTATTACCTATACTGCTACGACAGTATTGCAGGGTTAAAAAAAATGTGTTCCCTGTGGTGGCTCCACACAGTCACTAGGCCCCATGCACCTGCCTCCGCATAAAACAGTTGTACTCACCTGTATGAGTAACATGCATCCATTAAACTGAATGAAGTGTGAATGATGATAGTGGAACATAATGGAGTAGAAATCTTTTAAAAACATTTTATTCTAATAAGTTATGGCAAATCGTTCTAATAATTATACCATTACCTGAAGATTAAAAGAATTCTATTTGTTTCTTGGTTTACAGACACAATGGACTTCTCTACCTTAACGCTAACTCAAATTAAGCGGCAAGAGATGGATTCCCAGGTAATGTTCACCTACAGTGTTAAGATTCAGTGTCTTTACAAATCCATTTCTTTCCTAATACAGTTGCAAGAAAAAGTATGTGAACCCCTTGGGATTACGTGGAGTTTTGCAGGAATTGGGCATAAAATGTGCTCTGAACGTCATCTAAGTCACAACAATAGAAGAACACAGTCTGCTGAACATAATACTACACAAACATTAGATGTTGCCATGGTTTAATTGCACATAACATGTAAACATTCACAGTGCAGGGAGGAAAAAGTATGTGAGGCCCTAGCTTAATGACTTCTCCCAGAGCTAATTGGAGCCAGGAGTGAGCCAACCTTGACTCCAATCAGTGTGATGATATTGGATGTGTTGCTGACAGCTGTCCTGCCCTTAAAAAACACACACCTGTTTTTGGTTTACTGGTTTCAAGAAGCACTGTCTGATGTGAACCATGCCTCGCAGAAAAGAGCTCTCAGAAGACCTACGATCAAGAATTGTTGACTTGCATGAAGCTGGAAAGGGTTACAAAAGTATCTCCAAAAGCCTTGATGTTCATGTGTCCACGGTAAGCCAGACTGTCTACAAATGGAGAAAGTTTAGCACTGTTGCTACTCTCCCTAGGCGTGGTCGTCCTGTAAAAATGACTGTAAGAGCACAGCGCAGAATGCTGTATGAGGTAAAGAAGAATCCCAGAGTGTCAGCTAAAGACCTACAGAAATCTCTGGCACATGCAAACATTTTTGTTGACACATCTACAATAAGGAAAACATTAAACAAGAATGGAGTACATGGGAGGACACCACGGAGGAAGCCATTGCTGTCCAAAAAGAATATTGCAGCATGTTTGAAGTTTGCAAAAGAGCACCTGGATGTTCCACAGCACTACTGGCAAAATATACTGTGGACAGATGAAACCAAGATTGAGTTGTTTGGGAAGAACACACAACGCTATGTGTGGAGAAAAAAAGGCACAGCACACCAACATCAAAACCTCATCCCCACTGTAAAACATGGCGGAGGGAGCATCATGGTTTGGGGCTGCTTTGCTGCCTCAGGGCTTGGACGGATTGTTGTCATTGATGGGAAAATGAATTCCAGAGTTTATCAAGACATTTTGCAGGAAAACGTACGACCAAGAGAGTGAATCACACCAGACATCCCAAGAATATTGCTACACTGAAACAGTTTTGTGAAGAGGAGTGGTCCAAAATGACTCCAGATCGTTGTGCAGGTCTGATCTGCAACTACAGAAAATGTTTGGTTGAGGTTATTGCTGCCAAAGGAGGGTCAACCAGTTATTAAGTCCAAAGGTTCACATACTTTTTCCTCCCTTCACTGTGAATGTTTACATGTTATGTGCAATTAAACCATGGCAACATCTAATGTTTGTGTAGTATTATGTTCAGCAGACTGTGTTCTTCTATTGTTGTGAGTTAGATGACGTTCAGAGCACAATTTATGCCCAATTCATGCAAAACTCCACGTAATCCCAAGGGGTTCACATACTTTTTCTTGCAACTGTACATAAAAATATTATTACAATATTTAACATCACATTAAAGGGAAAATATAATGTATTTGGTTATTTTTTTTAATTTCTCAACTGTTTTTATCATTTTTATTCTGCATAAAAAGTATTTATTCACAAATAAATATGTAATTAAGAGCACATTCATTTGTAGGATTGTCTGCATGCTTAAACTGGCCATTCATGGATCGGAATTCGTCAGGTCCAGCAGGGACCAGCTGAATTTTGATCCATATATGGGCTGGAAGGTTGTACTGCCACCTGCTGTCAGCAATAGAAAAAAAATAACATTTGTGTGAAATATTTACTACATTAAAGGAAAGGAAAAATATTTTGTCATCACTAAAAACACTATACTGTTTATTCTTTTTGAGTTCATAGTGGCAAGCCTATTGGTGTACAGTTATCCAGAACAAACACTATGATTTTGGTGTTCTTATTCATAAGTTAGATAAATAATGATGTCTGTTTGCCTACGGGGGGTTGCTGCACTATGCACACTGCTATCTGCCTTATAATAAACAAAAAACATACTATTGCCCTGTAAGGTCATGAATAATCACTATGAAGTAAATCCACTTTTTATGTTGATCAGGTGCGTGTTCTTGAACTAGAGAGTCAGCTGCAAAAGGAGAGAGAAAAGCTGGGAGAACTAAGGAAGAAGCATTATGAATTAGCTGGTGTCTCTGAGGGCTGGGGGGATGGTAAGTAGAGTGCAGATTTTTTTTCAGTCATAGATAATAATTTACAGATCTATAAGAATGTTTTTTTAATTGTCACTGAAACAGAAGGTGATTGCATTGGGTAAACCTGTTCTGGTGACACTGTGTAGAGATTTGCTGTCACTTCTTGTGAAAAGAGCACCCCAACAAGACAAGGATAGCAAAAAAAAAAGTCTAAGCATGATTTTAGCCATTCTGTACTCTATCTAAACATTTAAAAAGATAATTTGGTAGAGAAACACATTACGTTTAAATTGAACGCCTGGATATTTTTTTAATGCTGTTGGGCACCCAGACTGTGTAAAAAAAAATGCTCACTGGCTTTGTCCACCAAATAACATCCACAATAAAAAGTCTGCATCTCAGTGAGATTCCAGAATAAAACATAAGTTATTAATTACATAAGGCTAAAAGACAGCCCTATAGGGGATCTGACGCATTTCAGCCACTCTGAAGTTAGTCATAGCTGCCTGCTGAGATCTGCAATACTCCATCTAATACATCCTTGCCAAGAAAACACTGGGCTGGATTACAGTCTACACCAATTAAACATAATCATAAATAAAAAGAAAGAAAAAAGAATAGCAGAAAAAGATATGCAAACAAGAAAAAACAAACTGTCAGGATCCAGATCTGAACAAGCAAACTCTGTTGTGTCTGGTAACGTCTCTTATTGAGCCACCTGGAATGCTGCACAGCTCTGTGGACAATTCCTTGAATGGTCCTGCATTGAACCTTCTGTGTCTTGAACCTTGAACCCCTTGCTCCTCCCTTGAACTTCCTGCGCAATGTCTTTTGTTAGAGCAAGAGGTATGGTGGATTTTCCATTCCCATAACAGATTACCTCACAGTCTCAACCGTCAATGAGACATTGGACCTTTTTTTAACCACTTGCCTACCAGCACTTTAGCCCCTTTCTGCCCAGGCCAATTTTCAGCTTTCAGCGCTCTTGCACTTTGAATGACAGTTGCACAGTCATGCAACACTCTACCCATATGAACATTTTATCATTTTTTTTCACACAAATATAGCTTTATTTTGATGGTATTTAATCGCCACTGTGCTTTTTATTTTATGCACTATAAACAAAAAAAAGAGCAAAAAATGTGAAAAAAAGTTTTTCTTTGTTTCTAATATATTTTGGCAGCACTGATGGGCACTGATAGGCTGCACTGATGAGGCAGCACTGGTGGGAATTGATGAGGAGGCACGGATGATGCTGCACTGATATGCAGCACTGATAGGTGGCACTGACTGACAGCACTGACTGGCGGCACTGATGAACACTGAGGGGTGGCACTGATGTGCTCTGAAGGGTGGCACTGCTGGGCACTGATGAGTGGCACTGCTGGGCACTGATGAGTGGCACTGCTTGGCATTTTTAGTGCTGCAGTGATAATCAGGGCACTGATAATCACAGATGTGACACTTGCCGTGACATGCTGTGACAGTGTGAGGAAAGTGCTGCTGATAACTGGCAACTGTATTTACTTTGTGATCAGCTGTGTCATTCGACACAACTGATCACATGGAAAAAGACCGCTGTGATTGGCCTTTTACCTTGTCATGTGATCAGTTGTGTCCATAGGTGAGCGCCGCTGTAGCAAGGTTGTAAAGTGGTTAAAATGATTTCTGATGTAAGTACTACATTCTGATCCTCTTATAAGTCCCCACACCTGAGCATTTTGTAGCGCAAAGCTCTGAAACGCTCAGGGAGAAAAAAAAATCAACATTATGGCTCACATCTCCACTCCAAATCGCCTGAAGCAGAACACCTGAAGCTCAAAATAGTTTTGGAGCTATTTTTGTTTCTCCATTCGGGCAGATTGATGCATTTTTGGCACGGTTTCATTCCTATAGAAATACATGGAAATGCGCAAATGCACTTTAATGGGTTTTGACGCGTGACCAAGAGTGTTTTTCTGGCAAAACATGGCAACAAAGGATGCCACAGATTAAATTTTTCTCTATTCGCGAATACAAACACCAGACCTCAAAAAATGCATGAACAAACCGCTCACAAACTTGCACAAATTAGCATAAAACCTTGTGACAAAACAAGCAAAAATACACAAAAATGCTATGTTCAAGTGTGAATAGGGCCTATGGGTTAAGTTCAGGCTGCGGTATTAAATGCTTTTAGTGGATTGTGTTTTCTTTTAAGTATTTTCCTTTCCTTTTTCTGCTACTCTTTTTTTCTTGCTGGTCATTTGTGATTATGTTTAATTGGTGTAGATTGTAATCCTGCACATTGTGTTCTTGGCATGGATGTATTTATTGGAGTACTGCAGATCTCAGCAAGCAGCTATGACTAGGGCCAGATTGGCTGAAACATGTCAGCTCTCCGGTAGGGCTGCATTTTAGCTTTGTATAATTAATAAACATACTTTTCATTCTGGAACCTCTGATGAAACCATGATGCAACCATGATGGATGTTGTACTGAAGTCAAGCTAGTCCTGCATTGGTGCCTTTCAGTCTGCTTGACTGGGGTGCAGGATTGAGTGCTTTGCTTTGATCTCTATCTGTCCACCAACACATATTCTTACCCACAAGATGTCATTCATCTTCAAAACTGAATGATACCCAGCCCCATTTAACCCAAAAGCCTGAGAACATACCATGAATGCAGAGCCTCATAGATTCTGCACTGACACAGTCAGGGGCGGACTGACAACTTAAGGGGCCCCCGGGCAATAGGGGATCATGGGGCCCCTGTGTCCTTGCCCACACTCAAAGCACACCAAAAAAAGCCTATAAAAGGTACCAGGGGCATTTCATGGGGCCCCCTACTGACCCTGGGCCCTGGGGCAGTGCCCGAGTGCTCGAATGGTCAGTCCGCCCCTGGACACCGTACAATAATACAGGAAACAGAGCTGATGTGTCACAATGTTAATGCTGCTCTGTGGATCATGAAGGACTGCTCAGCATCAGATAAATGGTGAAGAATAAGAGGACTTCATCTCATGTGACTGGGATATGCATATTAATGCAAGAGGGGACTCCATGGGGTTAGGGGATGGGTGTTGGTGCTTGGAATTGGTCTTTAATGACCATACACCTATTTCGTGTAAATTGACGGAGAAAATTATCATGAAATAAAATATTCAATGCAAGTGAAAAAATAATTAATTTGGCTTAATAAACTGACTCATTTGGCTTGATTTTGTTCTGTTTATTTTTACCCCTTTAGATGCAGAATAAAGTGCGATGATACTTCCTCTCACAATACTGAATGCACACATAGTGGATAACTCAGAAAGCACACGTCTATGGCATTCAATTCAATTCTCCTCAACACAGCCAGGACTGGCCAGGTCTAGCTGGCACTGAGTATTCCCAATGGGCTACAGAAAAGCAGAAGGACAGTTCTAAAGAGGCACCGGTGGTGCACAAAAGGTAGCTGGGATCTGGCCAAACTTTTACACTGCCTCTCATGGTCAATATTCACCATCAGTTTTCGGAGGACTAAAACCCATTTAGTCTCTTGTGTCTTATAGTTTAGGATCACACATACGGGGGCAGTGCAAACCTAATCAAGTGTGGAATGGTGGCCATAGGCTTTGACTGGCTGTTTAACAGGATCAAAAAGGTGCTTGATAGCAGCATTCAAAGTAACTTCGTGTTGAATGACTGGGAGCACCATTAAGCTTCTATGATATATAAAGGAAAATTGCTGCAGCTCTTATAATCCAGTAATATTTAAATTAGCTTATGATGAAAATGGACAATAACGCTTGCCTTAGAGGATGGTGGCCAAGAGTACAGCCATTAGAGGATGAATTTTCCATGGAAACCATTATAGTTCTGGTGCTCTGAACATAAACACAAACCTAAACCATCACTTTGGATGCATAGTAATCAAATTACTGATGAAAGTAAACATTTAGAAATGCTTGGAAGATAAGAATATTATGCTGCCTTCATGTGCAGTCTGGATTGCAGTGATATAGAAGGGATGAAATGCTCGAATGACCTGTGTTCATGCATTAGATGTAAGGCAATATTGGAATTATACATATTTAAATCCCAGACATAGATCTTTGCCCAGAAATCATGAGCTCATGTGGAATTTCTCCAGTGGTTGGTGCTGCCTGGGTTAACCTCCCAGGGTCCTGTCATTTCCTGCTCTACTATCCATGGATGCAGAAAGATGAGATACTTGGCTTTACTGCCTCTGCTGAGTCCGAGCACACTGTGAGATAACAGAAGGCACATTACATAGACCACGGTGTTATAATGACTTCACACGCGTGACATTACATGTGGCACTTGTAGATGTCACTATTGCATTTACACCAATAAACTCATGTTTTTTTCATGGTTCTTTTTTTGTAATCTGATTGTGTTTTTTTATGATTAGGACTGTTTTAATAAAAGTGCGAAAAATAGTATTTGGCACCCTCTTGCACAGAGGACCGAATAGTAATGAAATCTGAATGGGCAAGTTTATATCACAGCCGCTTAATATAAAGAAAACCTTTGTTTATATTTTCATTGTGCATATGTACAGTGTCTTGTAGTGTGTTAATTGTCTACATTATTCACTGTTAAACATTCAATCTGTATTCAGGTAATACACAGTCTTATGCAAAAGCTTGGGAACTCACCCAGTCCTTCTTAGATAAAACATCTGATTGGGGGAAACTTTAAAAGTAAGCCAAAACCCAAAAAAATTGGATAAAATAATTGTTATTTCCTCCCTGTTGTTTCCAACTGTAACAACTGGTTCACTGATGCCACTCTGTATTCCAACCTGTCTTGTTGCCACCCGTCATCAAACATCACTATGCCAGGACCAGCGGCCACATTACCAGGATGACACCTAGCTACTGCTAGAGGTACCTGCCTATATTTTATCCTTGAAGGCTGGAGGGCTGAGTTTAAGGTAGATATAGCCTACATGATAAAATGTAGTGTTTTACAGTGTAGGCTAATGCAGTGTATTTGAAGCGTCACATAGTGATACTTCATTCATGTTACTGCATAGCAGAGTGGTGCATTACATTGCTGTGCGGTGTGAAGAATGCTGCATTATTCCACACTGCAATGCACTGCTCATCACACCAGTGTTTTGGCATGTATGGGGAACATAGGAGATAGCTGTTTTCTATGCGACCTGTATTTATCCAGTGTAGGACAATGCAGGTCTTTGCACACAAATGAGCCCTTATTGTGTGGTGGAAATGTATTTGTAAAATCATTGAACTGTGCACAGTGCTGTGGCTCTCTCCTCTTGTTCCACATGTCTGCAGTGAAGGGGTTAGCTGTGCGTGCAGATGTGCTGTACGTCTGCAGCTAAGCTGGTAGACAGTAGAGGGAGCACATGTCCTAGGATGATAACTCCGCTCCTGCATAGACTCACACTAAGGGGTCTAGTTGTAAAGCAGTGAATGTGACTTTCACCAAACATTCTCTGGTGGAGAATTACTCTCTTTCATTTAAAACACATGGACCTGCAGGGAATCCTCGCTGAATGTCAGGTTCTCTGCTTTATAATAATGCCTCTGAATGAGTACTGTTGCCCAACAGGAAGTTCTAATAAGGTCTCACACTGACAAGATCACCAGACAAGAGCAGAAGAAATGTAAGTCTGCAATCAAAAATAAATTAATGTGGGATCAGCTAGAAATCACTTTTTTTAAATTCTCTGTTTCTGTAATATAACTGCTAAATTTTATTTTAGGATTAAAAATTTTGCTAAATGTTATGGACTGGAAAAATACAGATTGTGATGTGCAAAGTTTGATCAGCTAATTTTTTTTGCAGGATCCTGCTGAACCAGCTGAATTTCCCATTCATGAGAATATATTCTATCGGTCAATTTCTTTTGAATTGTCTTGTTGGACTTGTTGTTCTTCATTCAGAACATGCAGCCATTCAGCTGCAGCGCTGATCAGTGCATTCTGATAGTGGTGTAACCCGATTCCAGAATACAGTGGCACAGCAGGGTGGACTCCCCCATCCACATATTGGAGGTGTGAGAATGGGGGAATCTGTTCAGTTTTTTCCATGCATGTAATGAACCATGTATGGCCAGCTTAACCCCTGTATCACAGCAAAGACTAGCCTGAAGGCATAGCTCATATGCTAGTAACGGTGCATCGCTTTGCTATATGCAACATCATACTCTCCAATATTTGCATGGTAAAGTCGTTCAAAGGAATGACCTGATCACAACATCTTCGGATAAATACTAATACTTACAAAAGTATGGCATCTGCTGTTACCTGATGATGACTGAATCCCATGTGCTACAAACACCAAATACAGTATATAATTGATGGTAAAAGGAAGAAAAAATACCTAGTTAACTGCTAACAGGTCAGTTGTATCATGAATCAGCTCTTAGTTTTTTTATATCCTAGATACTCTGGCAGTGAAATCTCTATGCCATACTTCCTGACGCTGTACTGTACTATGAGGTCCGTGAGGTTTTGGTATAAACATCTACTTTGCATGTTTTAGTACCACCTATTGCGTTCTCAATAATATATATAGAAAATCCAAGAGTAATAGCAGGTACTCCTATAACAGCAGGTGTACAAATGAAGAAACTCAAGTATTGCCTTCTCACTCACAAAGCCTCAAAGAGATATAAGAAACTGCCAGGTGGTTTAGCTCTACAGCATCTATCTAAAACTTGGTATACTAACCTTTTGGGCCCCTTTCACATGGGTCATCTGATCAGGTCCGCCTGTCTGTTTTTCAGGCAGGCACATTCAGACCCTCCATTCTCTATGGGCAGTCTGATGTAAATAGACTTGTGCTTCTTTATACTCGGCTATCTCCGATCCTAAAAAAAAAACAAATAGAAGGGGACCCATTCCCCTCTGTCTGGCTGGATCAGATGGAATGGCAGTCAGGTGTGAATGGACAGCCGGTCCATTTACATCCAACTGCCCATAGAGCAGAGCAAGCCGTGCCCAAGTCCACTCTGCATAAGTGGAGCAGACACAGACCTGTCATCTAGCATCATCGCTCAGCTCGGTGGACAGATTCCCTGCTGAAAAAAACTGGATCTGGCACGTGTGAAAGGGGCCTTAAGCATTATGAAATGTACATTTTGGGGGTGGGAGATAGCCAATGGCAGAGGAAATATTGTGCTGGTAGAAGAAATAATAGATTCTACTATATAATAAATACCGTAAAACTGTCCCACAGTCAGTGAACAAACTGAAGTTGAAAAGAGGTTATACATTCCAAAAGTCCAAAATAAACCTCAAAATCAAATATAGACTAATTCAAGAGATTAGGATTAAACCAGTCAATATAAAATGTGCCTGTAAAAAAGATAGTACATTCTTACCTCTCCCACTGCATGCTCCGTGGAATGCGGCTTCATAGAAGAAAAATTGTCCTCTGCTCATTAGAAATTGACACCTCAAAGAGAATTGCTAACCCGAGTCTCTCTCTTTCCACTAATCAACACCAACATTCATCCAAAACTAAACAAAGTCCAACAGAAAAGCCTGCACTGGTATACTTTATATACTGGGTAAAATGTTATAACTAAGCTGATATGTAATTATATTCTTGGAAATTTGCAATTTTGAGTTTCCAGCTATTGTCTGAACTTGCTGCAACTTCTTGTACCAGTATAGGCTCTTATTTTTAATATTTTACATAGCTATGCCTGCAAAAGGGGCCATCATGAAGTGATCTAGCCGGACTTTTCTGGCTAAAGTTCCACTTTAAGGAAGCATAACTCTGTGAGTTTGGAAATTAGTATTTTGTCATACTCTAGTTTAACCTCCACATTATTTCTTTGACCGTTTCTTCTGTTAAATTCCTTAATTTCTCAACATTTGAGGTTTACCAAAGAGCTTTCTCCTACTGGACCCTTGTTATTACAGAGAGACAGATATGTTTCTCAAGGCTCAAAGCTAACAGCAATGTAACCTTTTAAGTCCTGTTGCAGCAATAATTTAGAAGTGGTATGTTAGGTTCATGGGCCACTTATTGTAATCTAAAAACTTCTTAGAAATTTACATGATCAGTCTAAAATGGTTGTAGTAGTTCATTTTTTTCTAAAATAAAAAACATGGTATACTTGCCTACTCTATGCAATGGTATCACATGGAGTGGCCCCAATCCCCCTCTTCTGGGGTCCCCCGCTGGCGCTGCCTGCTCCTCCTCTTCTCTATCTGCCTCCATAGCAAGCTCTTTATTTTAACTCAGGGTAATGTTCATTAATTGTAGTTCGAGTGTATATATAGCCCTTTGCTGTTCAGCTTTACCTTTAGTCTGACTTTACATGATTCCTTTCACAATGGCATAAACAAAATTCACAAAGACCCAGTGAAGAGTCTGATCACAGTTCTAAAGAGGAATGAACTCTGGAAGCTGTGTCCACATATGTAGGCAGAGGGCTAAGGACTAGTCACCAGCATTGCCTTTGGGTTTCCTGCATCTAATCTTTCTTTATTACTGTGTCTCTGTGTGGAGAAGGCCATCATAGTAGAAGTTGGTATTTGATTGCTCATGTCAAAGCCTCCAGCACAGTGAGAACAGTGAGCAGCACAATATCGACAATAACAAATCTCACTCCAAATCTTGCATAAAGTGTTAGCGCTATATAAATCCTGTATAATAATAATCTTAGGGAGAAGTTAGAGGCAGCAGTGCCTTAAGTTAGCTAAAGATCGATTGAAATGAGTCTAGTTCAGTTGGGACCCAACAAAGTTTGATCCATCTATGGCCATTGCTGTTCGAGAGGAGTCAATCTAAGAATGACTTCTCTCGAACTGGACTGTTAGTATATTTAGTTTGATCAATGCTTGCAGCCAATTGACTGTTGTGCTGTCAGTATATTCTTACAGTGGAGGAGTCCTGCTGTCAGAATGCAATATTTATTAGTTATTTTTTATGATTATTATTATTATTTATTACAGGTACTTATATTGCACCGTCGACTTACGCAGCGTTTTACATATATATTGTACATTCACATCAGTCTCTAACCCTCAAGGGGCGTACAATCTAAAATCCCTAACTCACATTCATACATACACATACTAGGGCCAATTTATACAGGATCCAATTAACCTACCAGCTTGTCTTTGGAGTGTGGGAGGAAACCAAAGTACCCTGAAGAAACCCACGCAGGCACAGGGAGAACATGCAAACTCCAGGCAGGTGATGCCGTGGTCAGGATTCGAACCAATGACCCTAGTACTGCGAGGGTGGAAATGCTAACTATTTAGCCACAATATTGTGGCACGGAGGATTCCCCCATCCACCTCAAATGTGCGTTTGAGTTATCTACTCATTTTGTTTTTGAGCAGCTCACTGGCTGATCAAAAATAAGATCCACCTATAGCAAGTTTTAAGCCTCACATATACAGGTGCCTAGACACCCTTATATACCAGGAAGTGCAATACTATTTTTCAGAAGGAATTCCAGATAAAGGTAAATTTTTCACAGTACTGCTTAGGCACAGTTAGCATTCCTACATGTTCTCTATGACATAGCAAATATTCACTTTTTGGCACTGGACCCTGGCTGTGGGACCTGAATCTCAGCAAGACAGCGCTGAATTTGCATAACAGGTAAGGTTGGGGGGATAAAAAAAAACAGCACAGGGTTAGTAAAGTTCCTCTTGAAATAAAGAGAGTATAGCCTCCCTCACTTAGGTACATAAAACATCAACATACAGCAGCGGTTCTCAACCTGTGGGCTGCGACCCCTTTGGGGGTGGAACGACCATTTCACAGGGGTCGTCTAAGACCATCGGAAAACACATTTTTCCGATGGTCTTAGGAACTGAGACACCGCTCCTCTATCCGTTTCCAGGCGATGTGTCATCTTTCCTGTCATCTGGCCACACCCCCGGGATCACTCAACAGCTCCGCCTCCTCACCAGTGATTGGCCGTCGGAACTGTAGCTCACGAGAGGTACACAGGCGGCCAATCACCAGCGAGGAGGTGGAGCTTGGAGAGGAGGAGCTAAGCGGCAGTGCGAAGATTAAGGAAGATCAAGTGAGGGTGCTGCCTGAGCGAGTGAAGAGAGCGACCAGAGAAGGAAGACAGCTGACCGATAAGTGTC
Source organism: Staurois parvus (assembly GCF_062004578.1). Taxonomy (NCBI): domain Eukaryota; kingdom Metazoa; phylum Chordata; class Amphibia; order Anura; family Ranidae; genus Staurois; species Staurois parvus. The sequence continues at coordinate 10,760,803 of NW_028318117.1, read as the reverse complement.
TGTACCGTGCAGATGGTGCTGCTGCAGCCAGAAATGCTGGCTGTAGATGGGAGAGGGAGGGAGCGAGCCCAGACTGGAGCAGGGGTCAGCAAGGTAAGTATCATTGGTGTCAGTGGGAGGAATAGTGCCCCATCATTGGTGTCACTAATACCAATGATGGGGCACTATTCCTCCCACTGACACCAATGATGGGGTACTATTTCCCCCCACTGACACCAACGATGGGGCACGATTCCTCCCCCCACTGACACCAACGATGGGGCACTATTCCTCCCCACACGGACACCAACAATGGGGCACTATTCCTCCCCCCACTGACACCAACGATGGGGCACTATTCCCCCCCACAGACACCAATGATGGGGCACTATTCCCTCCCCACTGACACCAATGATGGGGCACTATTCCCTCCCCACTGACACCAATGATGGGGCACTATTCCCCCCCCCACTGACACCAATGATGGGGCACTATTCCCCCCCCCACACTGACACCAATGATGGGGCACTATTCCCCCCCTCCCCACACTGACATCAATGATGGGGCACTATTCCTCCCGCACTGACACCAATGATGGGACACTATTCCCCCCACTGATACCAACGATGGGGCACTATTCCTCCCACTGATACCAACGATTGGGCACTATTCCTCCCACTGATACCAACGATGGGGCACTATTCCTTCCACTGATACCAATGATGGGGCACTATTCCTCCCACTGATACCAATGATGGGACACTATTCCTCCCAATGATACCAATGATGGGACACTATTCCTCCCACTGATACCAATGATGGGGCACTATTGCTTCCCCCCACTGACACCAATGATGGGGCATTATTCCCCCCCACTGACACCAATGATGTGGCACTATTCCCCCCACACTGACATCAATGATGGGGCACTATTCCCCCCCACACTGACATCAATGATGGGGCACTATTCCCCCCCCCCCCACACACACACACTGACATCAATGATGGGGCACTATTCCTCCCACTGATACCAACGATGGGACACTATTCCTCCCACTGATACCAACGATGGGGCACTATTCCCCCCACTGATACCAACGATGGGGCACTATTCCTCCCACTGATACCAACGATGGGGCACTATTCCTCCCACTGATACCAACGATAGGACACTATTCCTTCCACTGATACCAACGATGGGGCACTATTCCTCCCACTGATACCAATGATGGGACACTATTCCTCCCACTGATACCAATGATGGGGCACTATTCCTTCCCCCCACTGACACCAATGATGGGGCATTATTCCCCCCCCACTGACACCAATGATGGGGCACTATTCCCCCCACACTGACATCAATGATGGGGCACTATTCCCCCCCCCCCACACACACACACTGACATCAATGATGTGGCACTATTCCTCCCACACTGACACCAATGATGGGGCACTATTCCTCCCACTGATACCAATAATGGGGCACTATTCCTCCCACTGATACCAATGATGGGGCACTATTCCTCCCACTGATACCAATGATGGGGCACTATTCCTCCCACTGATACGACACTATTCCTCCCACTGATACCAATGATGGGACACTATTACTTCCACTGATACCAATGATGGGACTCTATTCTTCCCACTGATACCAATGATGGGAGAATATTCCTTCCACTATTACCAATGATGGAACACTATTCTCCCCACTGATACCACTGATGGGACACTATTCCTCCCACTGATACCAATGATGGCACACTATTGCCCCCACTGATATTAATGATGGGGCACTTTTTCTCCCACTGATACCAATGATGGGACACTATTCCTCCCACTGATACCAATGATGGGGCACTATTCCTCCCACTGACACCAATGATTGGGCACTATTGCTCCCACTGACACCAATGATGGGAAACTATTCCTCCCACTGACACCAATGATGGGAAACTATTCCTCCCACTGATACCAATGATGGGACACTATTTTCCCCACTGATACCACTGATGGGACACTATTCCTCCCACTGATACCAATGATGGGACAATATTCCTCCCACTGATACCAATGATGGGACAATATTCCTCCCACTGATACCAATGATGGGACACTATTCCCCCCACTGATACCAATGATGGGACACTTTTCCTCCCACTGATACCAATGATGGGACACTATTTCTCCCACTGATACCAATGATGGGGCACTATTCCTCCCACTGACACCAATGATTGGGCACTATTCCTCCCACTGACACCAATGATGGGACACTATTCCTCCCACTGATACCAATGATGGGACACTATTCCTCCCACTGATACCAATGATGGGACACTATTTTCCCCACTGATACCACTGATGGGACACTATTCCTCCCACTGATACCACTGATGGGACACTATTCCTCCCACTGATACCAATGATGGGACAATATTCCTCCCACTGATACCAATGATGGGACACTATTCCCCCCACTGATACCAATGATGGGACACTATTCCCCCCACTGATACCAATGATGGGACACTATTCCTCCCACTGATACCAATGCTGGGACACTACTCCCCCCCCACTGATACCAATTATGGGACACTATTTCTCCCACTGATACCAATGCTGGGACACTATTCCCCCCACTGATACCAATGATGGGACACTATTCCCCCCACTGATACCAATGATGGGACACTATTCCTCCCACTGATACCAATGATGGGGCACTATTCCTCCCACTGACATCAGTGATGTGGCACTACTCCTGCCACTGACACCAAAGATGTGGCACTACTCCTCCCACTGACACCAAAGATGTGGCACTACTCCTCCCACTGACACCAATGATGTGGCACTACTCCTCTCACTGCAAAATTACAGTTATGAAGTAGCAATGAAAATAATTCTATGGTTGGGGGTCACCACAACATGAGGAACGGCATTAGAAAGGTTGAGAACCACTGATATACAGTAAGGCAGCTCATAAATGCATCATCTTTTTTGTCCAACCGGCATGTTGAACAATGCAAAAAAACAAAATATCTGATTCTCACAACCACACATTCAAGTGGTTCCTGTGTTATTCTCATTGTCCCACAGTGCTATAATCTCCCTTATGGGATTTAATTACTGCAAATAACCCACAGCTCACAATGTCAGTTTTAATGTGGGACTCCAAGTTTCCCTTTAACACCAATGAACATCCTTGCATACACAACAGTGTTTTCAAAGAAAAGGACTCACCTGGGATCTGCATCCACTCTATTTTTGCTGTGGCTTTAACCAACAAACATGTTAGAAATCTTGAATGGCAGCCAGTGTTGGAATAGACTGTGTTAGTGAAGTGAAGTTTACATGCTCCGCACACTCAGAAAGTCCTGTTATTTTTGTCAGCTTCCAAGGAGCAATCAGCTGCAGGGAAAGTGGGTGAGATGAGTAAAAGAAGGTCAGGAGCTGCCCTTTACTCAGGCACTGTGGTTGATGTACTTAAGGCAAATAATGTGTTCACTTTGCAAGAGAGTTTCCCAGCAGCCTAGTGAATGAGGTGAAGCTTTGGAGACTTTCATCATCCAACTAAATCCAAGTAAAATACGGTTAGTTTTTTTTGTTTTCTTGCACATTATTGGGTATACTTTGCAAAGTGAAAATGCAAAATGCAATATCCTTGCAAAATGAACAGCCTATTTGGCTTCAAGTAAATCAACCTCACTGTCACTTGTGACAAAGTATTATTAGAGAGGCATGTTGAACCTGTATTATTGTATCAGTGGAGTAATTTGGCAAGTATTGCCATTTATACTACTAGTTGCAGTGGAACACAAAGCCAGCAAATACAATCCATCCCTAGATACACTATATTGCCAAAAGTATTGGGACACCTACCTTCACACGCATATGAACTTTAATGAATCCCAGTCTTAGTCTGTAGGGATCAATATTGAGTTGCCCACCCTATGCAGCTATAACAGCTTCAACTCTTCTGGGAAGGCTGTCCACAAGGTTTAGGAGTTTGTCTATGGGAATGTTTGACCATTCTTCCAGAAGCACATTTGTGACGTCAGGCACTGATGTCAGATGAGAACGCCTGGCTCTCAGTCTCCGCTTGATCCCAAAGATGTTTTATCGGGTTGAGGTCAGGACTCTGCAGGCCAGTCAAGTTCCTCCACCCCAAGCTCACTCATCCATGTCTTTATGGACCTTTCTTTGTGCACTGGTGCACAGTCATGTTGGAACAGGAAGGGGCCATTCCCAAACTGTTCCCACAAAGTTGGGAGCATGAAATTGTCCAAAACATCTTGGTATGCTGATGGCTTAAGAGTTCCCTTCACTAGAACTAAGGGGCCAATCCCAACCCCTAAAAAACAACCCCACACCATAATCCCCCCTCCACCAAACTTTACATTTGGCACAATGCAGCCAGGGAAGTACCGTTTTCCTGGCAACCCAGACACGTCCATTGAATTGCCAGACAGAGAAGCAGGATTCATCACTCCAGAGAACATGTCTCCACTGCTCTAGCGTCCAGTGGCAGCATGCTTTACACCACTGTATACAATGCTTAACATAGCACTTGGTGATGTAAGGCTTGGATGTAGCTGCTTGGCTATGGAAATCCATTCCATGAGGCTCTCTACGCACTAATGTTCTGCTAATCTGAAGGCCACACGCAGTTTAGAGGTTTTTAGCTATTGACTTTTTAGCTATTGACTCTGCAGACAGTTGGCCACTTCTGCGCACTGCGCTTCAGCATGCGCTGACCCCGCTCTGTCATTTTACGTGGCCTACCACTTCGTGGCTGAGTTTCTGTTGTTCCCAGTTGCTTCCACTTTGTTATACAAGTAATACCAATACCAGTTGACCATGGAATATTTAGTATGTATGTAGAAGCAGTCTGCATGCCTAAGTGCTTGCTTTTGTACACCTGTGGCCATGGAGGTGATTGGAACACCTGAATATAATGATATAGCCAATACTTTTGGCAATATAGTGTACTTTGAATGAAATATAACTTTGCATTGAAGCTCCATAAATGCAGATCAGTTTCTATACATACAAATCCATTTAATTTTTTTGTATTTTATTTTTATACCATTGTTTTTCATATTTGTATTTTTGCTTTGAAAAAAAAAAAAACGAGTTAATTTAGCCTAATAAAGTGATATTTATTATCCCCACTCTGACCCCACTCTGTCACAGTGACCCCAGTCTGTCATTTTACGTGACCTACCATTTCATGGCTGAGTTTCTGTTGTTCCCAGTGGCTTCCACTTTGTTATACAAGTAATACTGATACCAGTTGACCGTGGAATATTTAGTAGCAAGGAAAGTTAATGGATGGACTTATTGCACAGGTGGTAACCAATCAAGGTACCATGCTTGAATTCATTGAGCTCCTGAGAGTGACCCATTCTTTCACAAATGTTTGTAGCAGCAGTCTGCATGCCTAGGTGCTTGATTTTATACATCTGTGTCCATGGAGGTGATTGGAACACCTGAATCCAATGATTTGGCCAATACTTTTGGCAATATAGTGTACTTTGAATGAAATATAATTTTGCATTGAAGCTCCATAAATGCAGATCAGTTTCTATACATACAAAGCCATTAAAATTTTTTGTATTATTTTATTTTTATCCCATTGTTTTACATATTTGTATTTTTGTTTTGAAAAAAAAAAAAGTTAATTTAGCCTAATAAAGTGATATTGAAAAACATGGAATTTGATGAATAAGTTTTTTTCTGTACTATAATACTGTATGTATTTTGGAATGTTCATGTAGGACATTGTGTTCTGGAATATAATATGGAGTCCTTTCTATAGCAGATCGAGTTATTGAGAAGAATTATTTGATTTTAACGTTTATATTATAGTGTTGTTTTCCATAAGTATTTACCCACATAAAGTTGTAAATATTTTGCATTATTACAACCTAAAAATAAAATGGGCACATGCACGGGAGCAAAGAATTTTAAAATGCCTTGCTTTTGTGTTCCCTTCACCGTGCTTTATTAGTTTTAATAGTGGCAACTCTATGTAGAATGCATATTTAATCAAGATAAATATGTTTTTACAGTTTTGGACAGAGAGGAGAAAGATTAGAACTTTGGTTGGGGCGTTACTCCTGTAATCCCTGTCTGGGGCTCCTTTAGAGAAATTTACCTCAATTCCTGTGTTGCTGACAACATAAGTGTGGGTAACTCTCCGACAGCATTACAGACAAAGACATAAATGTTTTTCTTTAGGGGTAGAATAGAACCTCTACACATTTTTTCTTTCTGTATCTCTGTTACAAATTATCCTGCAAATTCTGTCTGGTGAAATCTCTCACAGGAAGTGATAAATGTCTTTCCTGACTGATCCATATCAGCACATCTGGGTAAGGACCCCGTCCCCCCCATGCTTTCAGGACCTAACTCATAAATTTGATCCCACCTGCAGCCTCGGCATGAGCAGGACCTGGATGTACTCCTCTACCTGGCTGGTCTAAAGGCTGGCTGTCTGTCCACATGTAAGGATTTCAGCTGGACACAGTCCCTGGTGTACCAGCTAAATTACCTATAATCCAGGGAGCCCCACTGCTGGTCTTTGGGGTACCTTTTATCATGGCTAACAGTCTTGTCTGGGGTCCGCTGGGTCATTTGGATACAAAAATGCTTTGTATCCAAATGAATGCTGCATTGCTAGGTATTGTTGTGCCTTGCTCCCTGCAGCTGCTGTGCATACCCTAAGCTCCTCCACAAATAATACTCTGCATAACTGGTGCACAAAGAAATACGTTGTCTGTTCACACGTGGCATTACCCATTTGTGGCTTCTCGTGTTTTCTTTACTATTGTGCCATTATGCCAGTGGTCTCCAGAGGCTGGATGTGGCCTTTTGCATGCATTTATCTTGCCCTTGGGCACTATTCCACCAACTAACTCTAATGATGGAGTTCCATTCCCCCTACTGAACCATCAATGGGGTACTATTCTCCTTGATATCAACAATGGGGTATTATTCCTGCTCATAAAACCAATGATGGGGCACTGATGCCGGGGCATTTTCTACTCCCACTGGGCACAGTCTGGCCCCCATAAAGCCTGAAAGACAGTAAACTGGCCCTTTGTTTAGAAAGTTTGGAGACTCCTGCATTATACCAACCCCTCAAAAGACCAGCATTCCTAGAGAAGGTAGAGGAGTTGCTTGTTGATGACTACTGTAACCAGCCATTTCCTGTTTGAGTATAGGACATCCTTTTATATTTGTTGTGCTCTACAGATCTAAGCTAGAAAAAAAAGAGAAGGTCTTTATGATGTCAACAATTTCCTTTGGGTGGTTTGTGTATATTGCAGAATATTATTGTAAGGCTGGTCATACGTTATCCAATTTTCTGTACAATTTCCTTTAGATTTACCTTCAACTGTGTAGTGCAAGTGCCTGCCTGTCAGGGTTCCCGGTAAGACCAGAAATGCGTGAACTGACACAGGGAAACGCAGGCTCAAGTATGGTGTAACAATATAATTTATTAAAGGTATACACAATTATAAACGCACAATATAACAAAACCAAACCTCCAACTGATAACGGAATGTACACAGACAAGAGCAGTCAGGGCTGGTGAGGTGGAGTGGTTAGGCAGGCCGGGTCAGGAACCATCGGGCAGACAAGACACAAAGGAGTAGGCAGAGCGTAGTCAGACGGGCCGGGTCAGGAACAATCAGGCAGACAAGGTACCAAAGGAACAGGGTGGAGAGTGGTCAGGAATAGCTGAGGTCAGGACAGGCAGAGTTCATTCAGAGTCAGGATCGAAGCAGAATCAGGAATCAGGCAGGAAGCAGACAGGATGCAGGTACAGGGGCTCATGGGAAACATACACCAAGGCACTGACTGCAGGTCTGGCCATTCCTTAAATACACCTCCTGCAATCAGCTTTAGGTGATGGCTGATTGCAGGAGTGAGCTTCTGGTTGCTGAGAGCACCCGCTGGCCAGCCCTAGTACTGCAGCCCACAAGGCAGGTGAGTCCCACCACCATTGGTGAGTCCATTCCTGACACTGCCTAATTGAATACAATTGAAAGTATTGTTTAGGTTTGACCTCATATTATATGCTTTTTGGTAAATTGTATAATTGTATAATGTATTACTAGCCTCATTCTGTGGCAGATTCCTACATTTTTGTTGCTCATCTAAACAAAACCTTTTCATCATCTCCTGCTCCCTAACATGGCAAAATTTGGTTCATTAAGCACCTGGTGAAATCTGGCTTTGGTTGAATGCTGCAGTATCAACCTCTCTCTAGCAGTACCGTATTTTTCGGACTATAAGGCGCACCGGATTATAAGACGCAGTATTAGTGAATGGATCTATTTTCATATATAAGACGCACCGGATTATAAGGCGCATAAAGCGAAACAAAATACCGGTAGTCGGATAAGTCAGACTTTATTCAAATCATTAACAATACCTGTCAATATTACACAATAGATCCAGTCAGACCACAATATTACACAATATTAAAGCGAAACAAAATAGCCGGATAGGTCAGATATTACACAAAAGAGTATGCTCACTTTTGCAATCATTCATATTCTACGAATCCATCAAATTCCTCGTCTTCGGTGTCGGAATTTAACAGTTGGGCGATAGCGGCATCAAGCAAGCCCGGATCCCTCTCGTCATCATCCGATTCAGTCTCATTGCTGTTGCTTGGCTGTTCATTGATGATTCCGGCCTTCGTGAAAGCTCGGACGACAGTTGAAACCGATACCTTAGCCCAGGCATCGACAATCCATTGGCAGATAGTGGCATAACTAGCCCGGCGTTGCCTGCCTGTGTTGGTAAATGTGTGCTCACCTTCTGTCATCCATTGCTCCCATGCGGCACGCAATTTAGCCTTGAACGCCCTGTTGACACCAATATCTAGTGGTTGGAGTTCTTTGGTCAATCCTCCAGGAATGATGGCAAGCTCCGAATTGGTTTTCTTCACTTGGCTTTTGACAGTGTCAGTGAGATGAGCGCACATAGAGTCGTAGATCAATAAGGCCGGAGACTTGTGGAAGAAGCCATCTGGTCTCCTGACGTAAACTTCTCTCAGCCACTCACTCATTTTCTCCTCGTCCATCCAGCCTTTTGGATTGACCTTGACGATGATCCCAAGAGGAAACGTTTCCTTTGGCAAAGTCTTCCTCTTAAAAATGACCATGGGTGGTAGTTTCTGGCCATTAGCCTGGCAACCGAGAACTACAGTGAAGGATGATTTCTCATTCCCTGTGGTGCGTATAGATACAGTAGACGTCCCTGTTTTTTCTACAGTACGGTTCGCGGGGATGTCAAAGGTGAGAGGGATCTCGTCCATGTTTGTGATGTGGTCTGACTGGATCTTCTTTTCGATGATCTTGTCCTTGCAGTAAGTGCGGAAGATGGCCATCCTTTCTTCATAATCCTTTGGCAGTTGCTGCGAAGTGGTAGTTCTTGTGCGGATGGAGAGATGACGCCTTTTCATAAAACGGAAGCACCAAGAAGGACCTCCTTGAAATTCGTTGATCTTCATATCTCGTGCCATCGCTGTTGCCTTAAGTCGAATGGAGACTGTAGAGACGCTTCTACCTGCTGTTCTATGTTCAATAATCCACTGCTCAATTTTGTCCTCTAATTGTGGCCATCTTGCCTTGTTCCCTCGGAAACTCTTCTTCGTCTTCTTTACTTGACGCAGGTCATCTTCTTGTTTCCTCCACTTCCGTACCATTGATTCATTAATGTTGAATTTTTTCGCTGCTGCTCTATTCCCATGTTGTACTGCTTGGCTGATAGCCTTGAGTTTGAAATCCGCGTCGTAAGCATGTCTCTTAACAGGTGCCATTTTGGGGTCCTTAATTACCGGATTTGGAAGCACAGTACATATCAGGAAATGTAGTTTTCGGTAAGTGAAAAAGCTTTGATTTGTTGTTGATTGCTTGGCTCTGATTGGTTTATCGTCGCCAGGATAAGCTCGAATAAGCAAGGGGAGTGGCTTCGTCGCTTACCAAAGTCATAATAAAACATTTTGACAGATTCTTCAGCACAGTGTGAACCTACACTGTTCATACATAAGGCGCATCGGAATATAAGGAGCATTGCCGATTTTTGTACAAATATAGGGATTTTATGTGCGCCTTATAGTCCGAAAAATACGGTAGTTAATCATTTAGTGTTTGTTACTAAGCAAGCTATTTTCTACTGCATTTAATTATTTTTTGAGCTGCTTTGTTAAGAGGCAGGCAAAACCCTGTGAAAGAATTATCTGTTCTGGCAATGAGCAGTCTCAGAGGTTTCCAAAACAAAACAGCCCTCTTCAAGCTCTTCGTAAAAGAATATGCGGATAAATATGACTGTATGATTAACATGAATGTAAGTGCTCCACTCACCCTACAAAAGGGTTATATGTTCTAACAATGAGCAGTCTCATAGCCTTCCCAAGCAATATTCCCAAGCAATACAGCCTTTTCAGATTCTCAAAAGGGGCAGATGCAGATGGACATGATAGTATGAATCTTGCCTTGCTCAAGCAATAAGAACTGAGGATGATGACACCTAACTTTTCTCACATTCATTAAACAAGTGGCCAATACACTCACCCTGTGAAAGGGTTATATGTCCTGGCAATGAGCAGTCTCATAGGCTTGCCAGGCAAAACAGCCTCTTCGGACTCTATAAAGTGGATGAGCATGACTGTATGTATCCTGCTGGTTTCAGCAGCCAGAAATAGAGATGATGGCACTTAACAGGATGTCACATTTAATAAACAGATTGTCAATACACTCTACGAGAGTGGTTTCCACTCACCCTTTATAAGGGTTATCTGCTTTGGAAATGAGAAGCTCTTCTTCAGAGTCTTCCAAAAGAAGATTAGGATGAGCAGTATTGTTCTGCTTGTTCAAGCAGCCAAGGATAAAGAAGTTGACACCTAACAGGTTATCACATTAATTAACCTCATGGTGAATACATTCTAAAGGAGTTGCTTCCACTCATCCTGTGAAGGTGTCATATATTCTTCCAATCAGCAGTCCCAGAACCTTCTCAGGCAAATCAACCCTTGTCAGATTCTTCCAAAGAAGATGTGGATGAACATGACTGTATGATTCCTGCTTTGTTCAGGCAGACAGTGATTAAGATAATGGTGACCAAATTAATTAAGCATATGGCCAAGACACTCTAAAAGAATTGCTGAATTCACCTTCTGCAAGGGCCATCTATTCTGGCAATGTCCAGTCCTCCTTTTAGTGTCATTAAAACATCTCAGAGCCTTCTCAAGCCAATCAATCCTCTTCACTTCCATCTGAACAAGAAGTTGAGGATGACCTTTGTCCAGGTTTTTGATTCCTCCTTTTGTAAGGTTGATGAATTGCCTTTAAATAGCAACAAAGCTGTGGAAGTAGTTCAGGTGCCTCCAGAGAACGACTTGACAATTCCCTTATGATGACTGAATCAATTGCTCGTTCTACAAAAATGGACCATGTTGTCACAGCAGGATGTCAAGGGTTTCGAATCACCCCTTTGGTTGGGTGTCCCTTATTGGATTGGCCAGATACATGACCTTCACCTTACCTTTAGAAGATACTCAGCATAATTCACTCAAGCTTGACGCATGAGTTAAGTCATTTACATGACCACATATCGCATGGTATGCTGAAAATGTCAATTCACTATTGCCAGTATGCGGTATTTACCAAAAATAGCTAAAACACTTTGTAAATACTGCATAAAAGACCTTAAAATCTATTCACAAAAGGAAATAAACAATTAAATACATGCAGTAATTAAGTAGTGGTCCAGGCATGCGGTATGTACTTGTACCTGTCAGTACTGTCATGGGTTGTTAAGGAATGGGTGGCCACCAAGTCCCTAACAACCTATGAGTCATCACTGACAGCTGAATGTAAAAAAAAAACAATTGCCGGAAATTAAAAAATAATTAAAAAATGGCTTGGGGTCCCCATTCCATCCTTACCAAGCCTTTCAGGTCTGGTTTGGATTTAAAAATAAATGGCATGGGGCCCCCCCCCAAATCCATACCAGACCCTTATCCGAGCATGCAGCCCGGCAGGTCAGGAAAGGGGGGGGGGATGAATGAGCAGCCCCCCCATCCATAACCATATCAGACCACATGCCCTAAACATAGGGGAGGGGTGCTTTGGGGCGGGGGCTACCCCCAAAGCAGCTTGTCCCCATGTTGATGGGGACAAGGGCCTCTTCCACACAACCTTTAGCAAGGGGACCCACAGATCCTGGCCTCCTCCCTATGTGAACGAGTATGGGGTACATGTAACCCTCTGACAGCTGAAACATTAACGCATGGTTTTCACTACTAAAATACCACATGACTTGATAAAATAATTCATGCGGTATTTTAGTAGCATTTTTTTAGTGAATTAAAAAATTTTTTAGTAAATGTTGTGCAGTATCCTTGGATGTGGTAAGATACTGCTTAGTGAAATGTGCCCACTGTGGCCTTCAAAAAATTACTCAGTCCCTGCATTTTTCTTGATTTTAGACGGTGAAGCCTAAATTAACAGTGGTCAGTTTGGTTTCCTGTCTCCAGATGAATGTCTGTTGAGTTAAAGGAGACCGATGTTCAAGAGTCAAATTACATGGTCACTCCAGAGAGGGTAGCTTCTGCATTTCTGGCTGAAAGTCAAAGAAAAATTGGTAAAACAGCATATAATCCAAGAGGTCAGAGAAGAGCTTCATGTCAGGATGCTTTCTTATATTTTAGAGATTGTGCCATCCATACATGTCTTATGGGCACTTGGTGGCTCCTCTTTGAACATAGGTACAGCTTTGGTGATGGACACATGGTGGTCCTTCTCACCCCCTTTCAAGTCGGGTTTCTGGACCAGTAGCAGTCAGGGGGCCTAGGTCAAAAGATATGGATTACACCCTGTATGGAGTGAGCCTAAACTTTTGGTTAAAGAAGCAGAATATCCTGCGATGCCATTCCTGTAACATAGTTACATAGTTAGTCTGGCTGAAAAAAGACAAAAGTCCATCCAGTTCAACCATATTAAAAAAAAAGTTATAGTCCTACACCCACAGTTGATCCAGAGGAAGGCAAAAAACCCAGCAAAGCATGAATCGATTTGCTCCCTCAGGGGAATAAATTCCTTCCTGATCCCCCAAGAGGCAATTGGATATTCCCTGGATCAACTTTACCTATAAATATTAGTAACCAGTTATATTTTGTGTATCCAAGAAAGAATCCTAATGACCTAGCGGCTGGTGGTGTAGTCAGACATCAACAAAGTAGTTGGGGAGCCCTAATTCAGGACCAATGTCCTCTTTCAAGGGTCCAAGATTGTGTCCAACATCCTGGAGTAGAGAATGGCATTTCAGGCTCTCCTAGCCTTCAGTCACTTCATCTGGGTTGGAGCTGTCCTGGTGAAGTTAGACAGCACAAAGACTGTGGCCTACATCTGGAAAGAAGGGGGCACTCACAGTTTCTCCCTCCTGAAGGAGGTTTCTCTGAATCTAGAGTTGGCCCAAGTCAATATCCTGCAGCTGTCTGCAGCCTATGTGCCCGGTTGGAAGAATCTTCAGGCAAAATATTTGTCCAGGACATTCCAGGATGACAATAACTCGTCTAGACTGACAAAAGTCTTTTGAGAACTAACGGAGCTTGGTAATTTCTTCCAGAGATAGACCTGTTCACATCCCCAGTCAACACCAAGTTGCCGAAGTTCTATTCCAGGGTCCAGCATCCACAAGCAATCAGGGTGGAGATGCTGATTGCAGAGTGGTCCTCCAAGACAGCTTATGCCTTTCTGCCCCTCCCTCTGATTCTTAGCTTCCTGCTAAGGCTGTAAAAAGGAGACGGTGACAGTTCTGGTGGTGATCCTAGATTGGCCAAAGGGGCCTTGGTTCCCTCTGCCCCTCCTAATGAGTTTCCACTGGCAAGTGGTTAAAGAACTCTTTTGTACACTCACCCTGGACAGGGTGGTACTCATGCTGATGCTCAAGATTATGGCCTTCAAAGTCCATATCACACAAGAAGCTGTCCTTCCTACAACCCTCTTGGGGAGTATCCAGGATGTCAGCCCATCATATGTGGGCCAAGATTTAAAATGTTACATCAAGGCGACATCTGGCATCAGGAAGTCAGGGCACTTGTTTGTCATTCCAGGTGGAGCATGTAATGATTTCAGGGCTTCCAACAAGAATATTGCCTCTTGGTTGTTGAAGCTCATCTCCTTGGCCTATAAGTTAAAATGGTTGGCTGTGCCAGGGAGATCATGTCACTCTCCACTAGAAGGGTCCCCACCTTGTGAGTGAGAGCAGGCTGAGTGTTCCCAGACACTGTCTGCCAGGCAGCTATGTGGGCATCAATATGTACATTCATGGCTCATTACTGTGTAAAGGCAGTCTTAATGACAGCTGAGTTTAGCAGAGGCAACCTGGCTTCTGCTTTTAGCCAGAATAAGGGAGTGTGTAGCATTATCCCTCCCCTGTGTGGCTAGTTAGTTCCTAGCTGTGCTGACATAAAGCCATCAGAAAAAAACGGAAAATTGAATGACAGATACTTACTGTAATTTTCCTTTCCTGACAAGCGCCATGTCAGCACAGTTCCCACCCAGCTTGGTAGGATTAGTTACAGAATATCGAGGCTGAAGGTGGGCTCAAATTTATTTGGTTCTGGAAGCACGGGGGTTCAGGGCCCTTACCCAGCTGTGCTGACATGGAGCTCGTCAGGAAAGGAAAATTACGGTATTTTTTATTCAATTCTCCTTTTAAAGGAGTCCCAATTAGAAATGAAAATCCAGCAGGAGTTTTAATTATTGTCCATTCTATTAAAAAAAAAAAAAAAAACAAATAAACAAAAGAAAAAATTATGTGACTTGACATACACTCATTGTTATAGTGCCTTTTAAAGTTTTGGCTGGATGTAGACTTTAAAATTAAATCTAACAGAAATATTTATAGTATGCATGGCTGTCTTTTGGAGTTAAAGGTAAAAAGGAAACAATTGTGTCAATGGCATTCAAATCTATTTTAGCCTTGTTTGCATTTATATCATTATGAGGTAATAAACATATTTACACTGTTTATAACCATAGAAGTGATATCAAGAGTAAACAAGGAAGAAAAGAGATTCTTTCCAGCGTGAGCATAAATCTCAACAGAAATAAGGAAAGGATTACGTGCATGATGTTCTTTGAATGCACATGACTTCAGTAAAACCAGATGACTTTGTGCTAGACAAATGTGCCCTACCATATTTACCTTCACCTTGGGCAAAAGCAATGAGTTATGATTGATATAAGGAGCTATCAATTCTAGCATGCCCTGTCATGCTGCCACTTGCCACTAGCCCAGACTTGCTATGGACTATCCTCTCTCCCAAGTTTGGGAAGAAAAAGATAAATGTAACACTTTTAAAGCTTGGCTCCAGCCAAAAAAGTATCATTTTGTTCAGGGTGCCTTCTTTTGGTGATATTCAATAACCACTGGGTTTAATTTTTGCATATACGGGAAAAAGGGACCAGAAAAAACATATCATATAAAAAAAAAAAAACAGGATAGTATGATCCCCACCCCCCGAAATTGCACCTTTCAGGAAAGTAGACCCCCCATGGTGATCTTATTTTTTGCAACAAGAAATGAAAAAACATGCTGGTATTAAGCTTATTAATACATGAAGCTTGGTAATGGTGCATCATTAAACTCCATCAAGATATGCAAAGTTGCGGTTGCCTACCCTTCATTCATAAATTCTTCATTTACTGAGACATGCATTGAGCTTCCTTCCTCCCCTTTTCCTGTTGTGCGAGGAAGAGGTGGGCATTTCAGAACACCAAGGTCAACACTCCACCGTTTTGAAATTTTTGGAATACAGTGTTCATGTATTCTGTGCAACAACTACATCAATATTCAGTAGAGATATATTCCTCAACCAGTAGATGGCAGAGTTTATAACTTTGTAGCTGCATCTATGGCACTGTATACTCTATTGTCTTTTCTCTGAATAAAATTTCCTGTTTCTAGTTTGCAGTGAAGCAGCAGAAAAGCACATGTGAACTGTGCACTGGCTGTTCTGTAGGGATATATACAGAATGTTTAACAGGTTTTGGGCCCAGCAGCCCAGTCGTAACCAGCTACAACAAATAAGTGTAAGATACAGCAACAGAAAAAAGACTTCAACAGAATAAGAAAAGGGCCAGTAACATGGTTGCAACAAAGCTTTCTTGAAATCAGGCCATAACACCCCTTCAGATGAGTAGATAGAGAAAGATCAGAAAGCTCAGAGTACAATGTCTCTTAGCTTGCAAAGTAATTCAGTGTAGCTTAGGGTGTGGTTGCCATCATGCCTATTTCCATAGTACAGAGAATTATATCTTGTATTTGATGGGATTTTTAAAGCAACCTTAAAGTGCAGAAAAGGAAACAAATTTAAAAAAAAAAAATCCACATTTTATTTGTACAAGTCATTAAAAATGTTTTTTTTGTTTTACTTATCAGCACATACAAAATGGTCATTGCATTTTGCCAAATATATTGCACAGCAAATCTGACTACTCATTCACTTTACAAAATATTTGGTATGTTCCAGTATATATCCAGTGGTATCCCCCATAGCTGATTTCCATCTTGCAACCTCAAAGTTTGACTGCAGATACATTCAGCCTGGGATCCAACGCGTTTCAAATGCATTACCATAGATTCTTCTTCAGGGATATGATACCACTCTATAATAATAATTATGAATAGTCAATTTTAGCAAACAAATGTGTGAATGCTTTGTGTGCAAGAAATAAGGCCATTTAAGAGCTTATTTCAGAATCTGGAAAGCTAGAATGCAAAAACAAACTAAACTACAAAAGGTCAAAAGTGTGAAGGAAGAAACTGACTTTTCTTCAGATAATGAATATGTTTTTCATTCCAAAAGTTGCACCTCATCTTTTCAGGCATGGTGTGTTGATTCAGGAGCTGCGAGTCACATGACAAATTATGGAAATTTATTTATTCACCTTGACCAGAGTAAAACAGAAAAAATCACCACAGCTAATGGTCAAATGGAATCAGAAGGAATAGGAGACAGTTTTCTTTACTGTCCTGTTTCATAGAGTGTCACCAGAATGATACATGTGAAAAATGTCCTGTATGTCCCTACTCTTGAAACTAATCTTTTGTCAGTGAAGAAGCTTCAGAGATGATAGTTGTGTTATCACAAAAGGGGATATCTTACTTGCAAAGCCAAAAATTACAGATGAACTGTATCAACTGAACTGCAATGAGGTGGTTAATACTGCCTAGGAAGAAAAACATTCAAACTGCATTCACACAGACAACTTGGGCACAGGAGTCCTGACATAATAAAGAAATGAACTGAGAATGAATATGCAAGTGGAATAAAAATTAGTCCATATGGTCAAACAATGAAATGCGCCTGCTGTATAAAAGGAAAAATGACAAGAAAAGCCTTTCCAAAGCAGAGTAACAGCAGAGCTAAAAAAAAAAAAACCCCTGAAATTCATTCAGAGCTTTGTGGTCTAATGGAAAAATTGACTACAGGAAAGAAGAGGTATTTTCTCACTTATGTTTTCTCACTACATTATAGATTATTACTCCAGGTACACTACACTATATCGGTTACACAACAAAAGTGAAGTATCAGAGAAACTTGAACAGTATTTGGCTCATGTAAGCAACAAATTTGGCAAAATGCTGAGTGTACGGCACACAGATAATTAAACTGAATATACAGGTGACAAGACACAGGAGATTCTCAGAAAGTATTGCATAATACACTATATTGCCAAAAGTATTGGGACGCCTGCCTTTACACACACATGAACTTTAATGGCATCCCAGTCATAGTCCGTACGGTTCAATATTGAGTTGGCCCACCTTTTGCAGTTATAACAGCTTCAACTCTTCTGGGAAGGCTGTCCACAAGGTTTAGGAGTGTGTCTATGGGAGTGTTTGACTATTCTTCCAGAAGCGCATTTGTGAGGTCAGGCACTGATGTCCGACGAGAAGGCCTGGCTCACAGTCTTCGCTCTAATTCATCCCAAAGGTGTTCTATTGGGTTGAGGTCTGGACTCTGTGCAGGCCAGTCAAGCTCCTCCACCCCAAACTCGCTCATCCATGTCTTCATGGACCTTGCTTTGTGCACTGGTGCGCAGTCATGTTGGAACAGGAAGTGGCCATCCCCAAACTGTTCCCACAAAACTGGGAGCATGAAATTGTCCAAAATGTCTTGGTATGCTGACATCTTAAGAGTTCCCTTCACTGGAACTAAGGGGCCAAGCCCAACCCCGGAACAACAACCCACAGCATAATCTCCCCTTTACCAAACTTCACAATTGGCACAATGCAGTCAGGCAAGTACCGTTCTCCTGGCAACCGCCAAAGCCAGACATATCCATTAGATTACTAGACAGAGAAGTGGGAATCAAAATTCCAGAGAACACGTCTCCACTGCTCTAGAGACCAGTGGCAGTGTGTTTTACACCATCACTGCATCCATTGCTTTACATTGCATTTGGTAATGTATGGCTTGGATGCAGCTGCTCGGCCATGAAAGCCCATTCTATGAACCTCTCTGCTCATTGTTGTTGTACTGATCTGAAGGCCACATGAAATTTGGAGGTCTTTAGCTATTGACTCTGCAGACAGTTGGTGACATCTGCGCACTGTGTGCTTCAGCATGCGCTGACCCCACTCTGTCATTTTACGTGGCCTACCTCTTGGTGGCTGAGTTGCCGTTGTTCCCAGTTGCTTCCACTTTGTTATAATACCACTAACAATTGACTGTGGAATATTTAGTAGCAAGGAAATTTTACAGATGGACTTATTGCATTGGTGGCAACCTATCACGGTATCAAGCTTGAATTCACTTAGCTCCTGAGCGTGACCCATTCTTTCACAATTGTTTGTAGAAATAGTCTGCAAGCCTAGGTGCTTAATTTTATACACCTGTGGCCATGGTTGTGATTGGACCACCTGAATCCAATGATTTGGTGGGGTGTCCCAATACTTTTGGCAATATAGTGTATTTAAAACTACTATACCATGCAACCCAAAATAAAATGGGGTTGCAGAAAGAATGAACTGTACTCTATGTGAGAGTGGAAGAATCATGCTGTTTGATGCAGAAATGCGATCCACATACTGGGGGGATGAAATTATGACTGCATGTTATCTCCAAAATTGGCTGCCAGGAAAATCAACTAAGAAAACTCCATATGAACTGTGGAATGGAAAAGCCCCAAATTTGAATCATCTAAAACTTTTTGGAAGCAAAGTCTATGCGCACATTCCAAAATATAAATGCACAAAATGGGATGCTTGCGCAACGGAAGGTGTACTTGTGGGGTAGAGTGAATCTCAAAATGGATACAAAATACTACACCAAGACACAAACAAGGTAACAATCAATAGGCATGTAATTGTTCATAAAACTTCAGTGTGTTCAAAATTTCATTAACTAACACAAACTCTTCAAACTGAGTTAAATTCCACATCAGTGTCACATGAAGATAAGCAGCAAAGTGACACAGAAATAACAATTAATGCATACTATTCAAACACTGTAAAAAGAAGAAACCAGGCCACAAGAGGCTTCAATCAGGAAATGCACCAGAAGCAATAAAGGCATCCCAGCCAAATGGCTGTCCTATGTTGCTTACGTAGTATGAAAACCAGAGCAAGATTCATGGGATGAGAAACAAAGACGTCCAACCCATGAGAAACAAAAGTGGAACAGCTGACAAGAAACAGATTCATAGAACTGAGATCCAAAATGGGACTAATATAAGGAGTAGTTGTTGAGTGAGGGGTGTTGGAATACAGTGTTCATGTATTCAGTGCAACAACTACATCAGTATTCAGTAGAGATATATTATTCAACCAGTAGATGGCGGTGTTTTTAAGTTTGTAGCTGCATCTATGGTACTGTATACTCTTATGTGTTTTCTCTGAATAAAATTTCCTGTTTGTGGTGATGCAGCAGAAAAGAACATGTGGACTGTGCACTGTCTGTTCTATAGGGCTATATACAGCATTTCTAACAGAAATCTATGCTAGTAGTGACATGGGTAATTAAAATGTCCCATCAAATGTAATCCATTATGTCATTCCTACAAGTGGTTTTCAAACACTGTGCTGTAACCCAGTAAAAGAAGCCATTCCAAACTTAATGATACCTCTTTGGCTGGAGCTGAGCTTTAAAATGAGTAAATTTTTCTTTTTCTTCCCAAACAAAAGGAGAGACCATAGTCTATGGCAGAAAACAGCTATTGGTAAGTGGAAGCGTGGAAATCTGTGAATGGCAGAGCATGCTGGAACTTGCATTTCTTCATATCAGATTCTACATTGTGTTTGCCCAAGGTGAAGGAAAAATATCACAGTACACATACAGTATGTCTAGCACAGAGTCATCTGGTTTCACTGGCGTCATGTGCTTTCATTGAACATCATGTACCTATTCCTCTCCTTTTATTTCTGCTCAGATTCATATTCAGGCTGGGACATTTCTCTTTTCTTTCTTGCTTACTCTGTATCTATGGTTATACACAGTGTAAATATGTTTATTACCTCATATCTATATACATGAAAATAGCAAGGCTAAAAATAAATTTGAATGCCATTGATGCAATTTGTTATTTTTTCTCCTTTAAATCAAAAAGACAGCCATGCATACTGTAATTATTTCTGTTACAATGAAAGTGTTTATCCATCTAAAACCATTAAAAATGAATTGTACCAAAGAGTGTATGTCGAGCCAAATACAGTTGTGGCCAAAATTATTCAACCCCCACTGAAATTGAGTGTTTTGGCCAGTTTGACATTGCTTTTGATCATTCAGTCATCTTGCTTACATTTACATTAAAGAGGCACTTGTAGGTCAGACAAATATAACATAACAGTTATAATGAAATAACCACAAATGTCTTTTCTGTGCTCACAGCATTATCAGTTTTATTCAACCCCCAAGTGACATTCAATCTTAGTACTTAGTACAGCATCCTTTTACAGTTATAACAGCTTTTAAACGTGAAGCATAGCTTGACACAAGTGTCTTGCAGCGATCTACGGGTATCTTCGCCCATTCTTCATGGGCAAAGGCCTCCAGTTCAGTCACATTCTTAGGCTTGCGCACTGCAACTGCTTTCTTTAAGTCCCACCAGAGGTTCTCAATCGGATTTAAGTCTGGTGACTGCGATGGCCACTCCAAAATGTTCCAGCCTTTCCTCTGCAACCATGCTCTAGTGGACTTGGAGGTATGCTTGGGATCATTGTCCTGTTGAAAGGTCCAACGTCTCCCAAGCCTCAGGTGTGTGACGGACTGCATCACGTTTCCATCCAATATCTCCTGGTACTGAAGAGAATTCATGGTACCTTGCACACGCTGAAGCTTCCCTGTACCTGCAGAAGCAAAACAGCCCCAAAGCATGATTGACCCTCCACCATGCTTCACAGTAGGCAAGGTGTTCTTTTCATCATAGGCCTTGTTCTTCCTCCTCCAAACATAGCGTTGATCCATGGGCCCAAACAGTTCTAATTTTGTTTCATCAGTCCACAGAACACTATCCCACAACTTTTGTGGTTTGTCCACATGGCTTTTGGCATACTGCAGTCGACTCTTCTTATTCTTTGGAGACAGCAAGGGGGTACGCCTGGGAGTTCTGGCACGGAGGCCTTCATTACGCAGTGTGCGTCTTATTGTCTGGGCTGAAACTTCTGTACCCACATCTGACAAATCTTTTCTCAGTTCCTCAGCAGTCACACGGGGACTTCTCTCCACTCTACGCTTCAGGTAGCGCACAGCAGTCGAAGTCAGCATCTTCTTTCTGCCACGACCAGGTAGCGTTTCAACAGTGCCCTTTGCCTTGAATTTGCGAATGATGCTTCCTAAGGTGTCTCTTGGTATGTTTAACATCTTTGCAATCTTCTTATAGCCATTGCCCTTCCTGTGAAGAGAAATCACCTCTTCTCTTGTCTTCCTGGACCATTCTCTTGCCTTCACCATGTTTGTAACCACACCAGTAAATGTCTAGAAGGAGCTGAGTATCACAGTCATTTTAAAGCTGCCTAATTGGTGCTTATTATGCTTGATTGCTGCTCGGTGACATCCACAGGTGTTTTCAATACCTGATGGAAAGCACCTGTATGAACCTCTGTTCTTCAGAGTGGTAGTCTTTAAGGGGTTGAATAATTGTGGCAATGAAGAAACCACATAAGAACCATTTACTACTGTATTACATAAACAATTGATGTCATTTTAGTTGCATTTGGGTAGTTACAACGTCCTTGTAGGATTTGATTCTGAATACAATTCCAAATGTACACTATAGTCCCTAAACCCCTTTACAGCATTGGGGGTTGAATAATTTTGGCCACAACTGTAGGTATTTTTCTAGTTTTGGTTACAGTGGGGAAAAATTAGAACTCCTGCTAGACCCTGGCTTCCTGTCTGCTTTGACAGCTAGACAGCTATTGGAACAGACAGGAGCTGTGGCTCAGCAGGAGCATGCTAACCTGTAGTCCCATTGGCTCCTGGAGTTTCGGGGAAGCATGGCAAAATTAGGCTAGCCTCTTAGCTAAACTGTTAAACAAAATCTGAGCTGTCAGAGAAATGACAGCCCAATCACAATGGGTGCAGCTTGAGAGAGAGCACCTGGTTAGAAGAAACTTGAGGCCCTGGGAGGGGGACAAAAAGCCATTGGAAGAACATATCTTTCTCACTACCTTAAAGCGGAGCTCCACCCAAAACGGGAAGTTCTGCTTTAAGCCTTTTTCCCCTGCTCCCCATTAAGGATTGGCACCTTTGGGGAGCAGGTACCTGAATTTGAGAGGTACCCGCTTCCACTTCCACTACGATCGCCTAGGCCAGTGGTCGGCAAGCCGCGGCTCGCGAGCCACATGCGGCTCTTTACAAACTTAAATGCGGCTCTTCTGTGTGCCGGGCGCCCGCTCCCCTCCCTCCTCTCGGGCGGCCGCCCAAAAAGTCAGGACTTTGCAGCTGTCAGGATGTAGGCGGGGCAGCCAGGATGTAGGCGGGGCAGCGTGACGAACTCCTCTCCTCTCACAGTCAGCCCTGAAGACCAGAACGGCACGGGAACACGGCGAGAGGAACGCGCGGAGCAAAGGTAAGTGAATTGACACAATATGGGGAATGAATTACTATAGGGGGGGATGAATTACTATAGGGGGGATGAATTACTATATGGGGGATGAATTACTATGGGGGATGAATTACTATATGGGGGATGAATTACTATGGGGGATGAATTTCTATATGGGGGATGAATTACTATAGGGGGGATGAATTACTATAGGGGGGATGAATTACTATATGGGGGATGAATTACTATGGGGGATGAATTACTATATGGGGGATGAATTACTATAGGGGGGATGAATTACTATGGGGGATGAATTACTATATGGGGGATGAATTACTATGGGGGATGAATTACTATGGGGGATGAATTACTATATGGGGGATGAATTACTATGGGGGATGAATTACTATATGGGGGATGAATTACTATGGGGGATGAATTACTATATGGGGGATGAATTACTATGGGGGATGAATTACTATATGGGGGATTAATTACTATGGGGGATGAATTACTATATGGGGGATGAATTACTATGGGGGATGAATTACTATGGGGGATGAATTACTATATGGGGGATGAATTACTATGGGGGATGAATTACTATATGGGGGATGAATTACTATGGGGGATGAATTACTATGGGGGATGAATTACTATATGGGGGATGTATTTTCAGTTTTAAAAATGTGGCTCTCAAAATAAATTTCAATCGTGGTTTTGGCGAGATTTGGCTCAGTTGAAAAAAAAGGTTGCCCACCACTGGCCTAGGCGATCAGAAGCGGAAGTTGTCCTCCCTCCCCGTAGTCTTCTGGGACAAGTGACAGGTTCCAGAAGACTACGGGGCCATTCACAAAGCACCTCGCACATGTGCAGTGGGCACCTGGCTGTGAAGCCGCAAGCTGTCACAGCCGGGTGCCCACACTGAAGATGCAGGAGCCGGGAGAGAAGACGGCTGGTGAAACCAGCGGTGGTGAGGACACCGCTGGATTGAGGGATAGCTAAGTGTCTATATTTTAAAAGTCAGCAGCTACAGTTTTTTTTTTTTTTTTCAGGTGGAGCTCCGCTTTAAGTTATTAGGAAAAAATAACTTGCCACTATAGAACAGAAACTGAGTATATAAACTAAGAATATAAACTGAGTGATATAAGTATGGAATATAACATGCATTAAAATGTATGAAAGCATTATTATAGAAACATATACAGTCAGGTCCATAAATATTGGGACATCGACACAATTCTAACATTTTTGGCCCTATACACCACCACAATGGATTTGAAATGAAACAAAGAAGATGTGCTTTAACTGCAGACTGTCAGCTTTAATTTGAGGGTATGTACATCCAAATCAGGTGAACGGTGTAGGAATTACAACAGTTTGCATATGTGCCTCCCACTTGTTAAGGGACCAAAAGTAAAGGGATAATTGGCTTCTCAGCTGTTCCATGGCCAGGTGTGTGTTATTCCCTCATTATCCCAATTACAATGAGCAGATAAAAGGTCCAGAGTTCATTTCAAGTGTGCTATTTGCATTTGGAATCTGTTGCTGTCAACTCTCAAGATGAGATCCAAAGAGCTGTCACTATCAGTGAAGCAAGCCATCATTAGGCTGAAAAAACAAAACAAACCCATCAGAGAGATAGCAAAAACATTAGGCATGGCCAAAACAACTGTTTGGAACATTCTTAAAAAGAAGGAATGCACAGGTGAGCTCAGCAACACCAAAAGACCCGGGAAGACCACGGAAAACAACTGTGGTGGATGACCGAAGAATTCTTTCCCTTGTGAAGAAAACACACTTCACAACAGTTGGCCAGATCAAGAACACTCTCCAGGAGGTAGGTGTATGTGTGTCAAAGTCAACAATCAAGAGAAGACTTCACCAGAGTGAATACAGAGGGTTCACCACAACATGTAAACCATTGGTGAGCCTCAAAAACAGGAAGGCCAGATTAGAGTTTGCCAAACGACATCTAAAAAAGCCTTCACAGTTTTGGAACAACATCCTATGGACAGATGAGACCAAGATCAACTTGTACCAGAGTGATGGGAAGAGAAGAGTATGGAGAAGGAAAGGAACTGCTCATGATCCTAAGCATACCACCTCATCAGTGAAGCATGGTAGTGGTAGGGTCATGGCGTGGGCATGTATGGCTGCCAATGGAACTGGTTCTCTTGTATTTATTGATGATGTGACTGCTGACAAAAAGCAGCAGAATGAATTCTGAAGGGTTTCAGGTAATATTATCTGCTCATATTCAGCCAAATGCTTCAGAACTCATTGGACGCCGCTTCACAGTGCAGATGGAGAATGACCCAAAGCATACTGCAAAAGCAACCAAAGAGTTTTTTAAGGGAAAGAAGTGGAATGTTATGCAATGGCCAAGTCAATCACCTGACCTGAATCCGATTGAGTATGCATTTCACTTGCTCTAAAAAAAAAATCCCCAGCACTGATCAGTATGCTCACCCCTAAACATAAATTCCCTCTGCAAGCCAAAATTCTCCCCAAACAATGTAAAAATTCCCACTCCTTCCAGTCCAAATCTCCCCATATCCCCCCGCCTAGCACAAACTTCCCCTACCCAATAAAAATCACCCCTCCCAGGACATATCCTCTCTCCCTAAAACTCCCATCCTAGCACAAATCCCCCCCACTGTGTGTATATATATATACATATATATAAAAGAATCCCCCCCCCTTTAAAATAAGCACATTTTGTTGCTTTGCAGCCTGAAATGAAGACAGGATCATTGCTTTGGAAAAAGGATTTCCCACATTGTGTCAATATTTTGTTGAACCACCTTTTGCTTTAGATCCAGCCTTTAGTCTGCTGGGATGTCTCTGCTAACTTTGCACATCTAAACTTTGCAATATTTGCCCACTCTTCTTTGCACAACTGCTCAAGTTCAGTTAAATTTGATGGTGACTGTTTGTGCACTGCAGTCTTCAAGTCATTCCACAGATTTTCAATAGGGTATAAGTCTGGTCTCTGACTTGACCATGCAAGGACATTCACCTTTTTCTCCTTCAGCCACTGTGTGCTCATTTTTTCTGTGTGCTTTGGGTCATTTTCATGTTGGAAGGTAAACCTTCTTCCCATTGACAGCTTTCTGGCAGAGGGTAGTTTCCCCAAGAATTTGATGGCATTTTGCCCCATTTATTTTTCCTTCTATCCTGACAAGTGCTCCAGTCCCTGCTGCAGAGAAACACCCACATAACAGGATATTACCACCTCCATGCTTTACACTAGGAATGGTGTTATTTGGACGGTGAGCTGTATTGGATTTCTGGCAGCATATTGTTTAGTGTTGAGGCCAAATAATTAAATTTTAGCCTCATCTGCCGAGAACACCTTGTTCCATGTGGCCTCAGAATTTTCAAGGGGAGTTTTGGCAAAGCTCAGTCGTGACTGCATGTGGTCTTTCTTGAGGGGTGGCGTTTTTCTTGCAACCCTCCCATACAATCCACCTTTATGAAGAATTTGTGATATTGTTGTCACATGCACACAATGACCACTCTTTGTCATAAATTCCTGCAACTACTTCAAAGTTGCTGTAGGCCTCTTGGTAGTCTCTCTGACCAGTTTCCTCCTGACTCTTTCATCTAGTTTGGAGCGACATCCTGATCCAGGGAGGCTCTGTGCTGTACCAAATACCTTACTCTTCTTAATAATAGACTTCACTGTGCTTCTAGGAATTGATAAACCTCTGACATTTGTTTGTATCCATCTCCTGACTTGTGCCTGTCCACAACTTTATCCCGAAGATCTTTTGACAGTGCCTTGCCATCCATAGTTGATTGTTTGCTTTGGTTGCACTACCAGAGACTCCAGAAAAGCTCTTTTCATGCTGAGCTAATCAAAATGACCACAGCGATCACAGATGGAAGTCAAATGGCTTTGTGTGCCATTGAGAAGGTCATTAGCTACACCTGATTGAGTTTAGAAGTCATTTTTAGGAGGGGGTGGTCCTTTTTCCAACTCAGTGATTCTGTTTTTGAATTTTCAACTTTTTTTTCCTGTCATGTTGATGTTATATCTTTCACTTGGATGTTATATGCTGCACTGAGTAAATACAGCTAGATAAATCAAAAACTGTGTCTGTCTTCATTTCAGGCAGCAAAGCAACAAAATGTGATTATTTTAAGGGTTAAAGAGGGGGGGGGGAGTGATTCTTTTCTATACTCACTGTGTGTGTGTATATAAATATATATATAATAAACTATAGTTTGTAGATGCTATAACTTGAACATAACATTGTACATACTGTACTCTTACAGTATTTGGGTTATTCCTACTAAAGAAATGTAGCAGAATACATTTTGACGTAAAATAATGAAGGAAGATTATTTGCAATCTTTTCTAACATAAGCTAATAGAAACATTTTTTTGAATATGTTCAGTCATTTTCATTTATATAATAAAACAATTAAAAAGTCAATGGTGATTCTGCATTATGGTAATTCTCTGCATTAGGGTAAAAACTCCCCACTATCTGCCCTAACCATCACCAACCCTAAACACTTACCTGACTCCTGTCACCGCTCCAGCATTGCCTCTGCTATAGCACCACTTCCTTCACTTCCAGGTCTCACAGGAGACACTAAGGGCAGCGGGAGCCATAGAATTTGAATGGCCATGAGGTGGCATTTTATTGACTCCTCACCACCTGATTTAACTCTATAATGCTGCACTACCACATTGTAATTGCCCTATCCTGCAGTTATATTACAGTTGGAGTGGGCATCTGGGGGAGGGGGGTGCCTAAAACCACCCCCTGACCGTCTGTCTGAAAGAGACCTTGATTTGCTCTTTTTAGTGCTTATGAGTTGATTTAAAAACCTGCAACTGGCTCATAAAATACAATTTATTCCTTTTAAGAGAAAAGTTAATAAATGACCAGAGTAAATACTCCATTTAAGAGATAAGTTAATGTCTGACTCGAGTAACGAAACTGATGGGTTTTAAAAATAGCTTTATTGAATAAATGAAGGAACAAAGAACAGGAAGTTGTACAAGGTATACAATCCTGTAAAAAAAACAATAAATCTTTCTATCAAGACATATAAGAAAATCTATAAAGGATTAGAGATTTTCTTAGGATATTATGGATTACATCACAGAAACCACAATTTGGGGATTTGATTGATCCATTTTGTATACAAAATGAAAAACATGAAATCTGTTCATTCATACTAATTGTCTTTAGTTTCTAGGACATACTTCCAAAAATTGTTTTCCTGGTGTTTATCCATGGCAGAACATCTATGATAGAGCTTCTCCTCTAACCACTCCCTCAGGACCAGTGAATAGCATAAAAGTAAGACAGTTATTGCCCCCCGTGTTCTTTTTTTCTTCATGCCTCTTGCATCAGTAAAGATAAGTCCCTATCTCTGCCTCAGAGCATTTCTGTCAGGGTTCAGCCTCCCCCAGGCATATTCCCAGGTCAGGGGCTGCTAAATGCGCTAAATAGTTTGGGAGCCCTTCTGTAGGTCTTGGGCTACTGCAGTGTTTGCTCACTAGGAATGAAAGCTGCCTAAGCCCACAGTGCTGGGCTTAAGGTACTGGGCAGTCAATTTTTCTAGTTGCACTACCTCTGTCTTTGTTTTTGCACACGTCATGTTGGGTGTGCTGTCCTTTTCCTGTGTCCTGTTTCTGTCTTCTGTGTGTACTCATCTCTTCTTGGTCTCTTCATGGAAATGGTGCAGTTTCCAGGCAGCATTTTTATCTTTATTTTTTCTCCCCATGTGGCTGTCATCTGTGCATGCTGCCCTGTGAGAGTGGTGGGCACAGCTGCTGCTTAGGGTGCATGTGGTGCTTTTGGCTGGTCTTTCTGGCAGGCTCGGGATGGGACAATGACATCAGGCCACTTTCCAGGCCATGCATGCACAGTAGCACCTGGAACTCTCAGCCACCACCTTTGCCCTTATGCACCCAATTAACATGGAGAGGCACTCTTCTGTGGATGATTTCTCTGCCCGGGATAGCTTTAAATAATTAGTGGCACTTGCCCAAGTCACCTGTCTGGTTGAGTTGATGCAATAGAGTCTCTTCATATTGCACTCTCCGACCGTGGGCCTCTGGTACTCTGTCTTCATTAAAGTTAGGTATTGGTTGTTTTTTCTGCCCAACCAAAATCTTGCATACTCCCTCTTAGCAGCCTTTGCTTGTTTTACCCCCTTCTTGTTTCATTCTGCTTCTCCAGCTGACCACCCTGTACCTGGAAGCCATAAGCCCGTCACTACCACTACAAGACATTAATTTGCATATTAGGGACTTCCTTTCACTTGATGCCGAGAAGGCCTTTGATAGGGTTGCCTGGGATTACTGAGCAGCAACCCTTAAGGCACTCGGCCTCCTACCGAAGATGCTCAACAATATACAGCTACTTTACTCTAATCCTTCGGCAAGGGTACGTATGAATGGCCACCTCTCCGGCACTTTCTGTTTGAATAATCACATGAGGCAGGGTTTCCCTCTGTCTCCGCTCTTATATGTTCTTTCCCACGAGCCATTTCTGAATAGATTAAGGTTGAACCCTAGCATACACGGGATAGAAGTCCATGGCACTACATATAAAGAGGCCGCCTTCACAGACAACATGCTCATCTTTTTAACTGAACCCCATTATCTTTGCCAAACTTACTCCAGGATTTGGAGCAGTTCAAATCACTTTCTAATCTTAAAAGTAATTATTCCAAATCACAAGCTCTGAATATTACTCTTTCAGATAAGGAGATGGGACACTGCAAATCTAACTTCCTTTTTTCTTGGTGCTCTGATGTCTTGAAATACCTAGGCATGCGCATACCACATTGTCACTCGGACCTTTTCCACCAGAAACACCAAATTATTTTGGAGCACATGCGTAGAGACATGCGAGCCTGGAACTCACTGAATGTAGGTTTGGCAAGGTAGCCTTAGTAAAAATGTCCCTTCTTCCCCATATTTTATATATTATGCAAATGGTCCCAATTCAAGTTCCTTCTACCTTTTTTTCCCACTTACAAAAGAGAATGTACCCTTTTCATTTGGCGCCATAAACCCTTGTGGATTAAATACACCCGACAAAGCACAAAGGAGGCATTGGCCTGCCAGATCTCTTTTGCTATTACAAGGCTTGTTTATTAGCTCATCTAGTGGATTCTAATGTTCACGCATCGTCTACACCTTCTGCCTTGGATACATCCGTTTCTGGTTCCTTCTGAGGCTTAAGAGCACCCCTTCATTGATCCACCTCTCCAAACTTTTCACCGACATTTCCTTCCAACCCCAGGGAGATTTACTGTTGGTCCCCTAACACCCTTACACTTTAAGCCTTCCTTTCCACCTGGAATATCCATTTATTTTCCCTAGCAGGGTTGGCCATACAGAGGTGTCTTGGCCATGCATTTCTTTCATCGGGGAGTACTTTTATCTAGAGATGCTCTTAATGCAAAATTAGCTCCATTTGAGCTATCCCATTGGACCTACCTCCAAATCTACCATTTCTTGTCTACAGAGGGCTCCAGGGCTATGTGAACTAGACCACTGTCACCCTTGGAAATTCTTTGCACATGCACTGTACCCCAACAGCATGTTATTTCCACCTTATATACTTCTTTATACCTCTAGATACCTCTTCGGCTTTGATGTGATACACACAACGGGGACTCATTTTTACTAATAGAATTACAATATTTTGTATTTTTCAGTTTATCAGGTCTGATTTGGAAATAGGCATGTTCCATGTTTAATTAAGGCCCTGTCTACATGTTTCATGTATGCTTTTCTTCTGAATAGCCATGTACTTTTGGAAGTTAAATGTTCAATTATAATATTGTATACTATTTCTTTTTTTTAATAAAATATTTATGAAACAAAAAAAAAGTGAACTTATCCTTTATAACAGTGGTTCTCAACCTTTCTAATGCCGCGACCCCTTAATACAGTTCCTCATGTTGTGGTGACCCCCAACCATAAAATTATTTTCGTTGCTACTTCATAACTGTAATTTTGCAGTGGGAGGACTAGTGCCACATCATTGGTGTCAGTGGAAGGAGTAGTGCCCCATCACTGATGTCAGTGGGATGAATAGTGCCCCATCGTTGGTGTCAGTGGGAGGAATAGTGCCCCATCGTTGGTGTCAGTGGGAGGAATAGTGCCCCATCGTTGGTGTCAGTGGGGGGAATAGTGCCCCATCGTTGGTGTCAGTGGGGGGAATAGTGCCCCATCGTTGGTGTCAGTGGGGGGAATAGTGCCCCATCGTTGGTGTCAGTGGGGGGAATAGTGCCCCATCGTTGGTGTCAGTGGGGGGAATAGTGCCCCATCGTTGGTGTCAGTGGGGGGAATAGTGCCCCATCGTTGGTGTCAGTGGGGGGAATAGTGCCCCATCGTTGGTGTCAGTGGGGGGAATAGTGCCCCATCGTTGGTGTCAGTGGGGGGAATAGTGCCCCATCGTTGGTGTCAGTGGGGGGAATAGTGCCCCATCGTTGGTGTCAGTGGGGGGAATAGTGCCCCATCGTTGGTGTCAGTGGGGGGAATAGTGCCCCATCGTTGGTGTCAGTGGGGGGAATAGTGCCCCATCGTTGGTGTCAGTGGGGGGAATAGTGCCCCATCGTTAGTGTCAGTGGGGGGAATAGTGCCCCATCGTTGGTGTCATTGGGAGGAATAGTGCCCCATCGTTGGTGTCATTGGGGGGAATAGTGCCCCATCGTTGGTGTCAGTGGGGGGAATAGTGCCCCATCGTTGGTGTCAGTGGGGGGAATAGTGCCCCAACATTGGTGTCAGTGGGGGGAATAGTGCCCCATCATTGGTGTCAGTGGGGGAATAGTGCCCCATCATTGGTGTCAGTGGGAGAATAGTGCCCCATCATTGGTGTCAGTGGGGGGAATAGTGCCCCATCATTGGTGTCAGTGGGAGGAATAGTGCCCCATCATTGGTGTCAGTGGGAGGAATAGTGCCCCATCATTGGTGTCAGTGGGAGGAATAGGGCCCCATCATTGGTGTCAGTGGGAGGAATAGTGCCCCATCATTGGTGTCAGTGGGAGGAATAGTGCCCCATCATTGGTGTCAGTGGGAGGAATAGTGCCCCATCATTGGTGTCAGTGGGAGGAATAGTGCCCCATCATTGGTGTCAGTGGGAGGAATAGTGCCCCATCATTGGTGTCAGTGGGAGGAATAGTGCCCCATCATTGGTGTCAGTGGGAGGAATAGTGCCCCATCATTGGTGTCAGTGGGAGGAATAGTGCCCCATCATTGGTGTCAGTGGGGGGAATAGTGCCCCATCATTGGTGTCAGTGGGGGGAATAGTGCCCCATCATTGGTGTCAGTGGGGGGAATAGTGCCCCATCATTGGTGTCAGTGGGGGGAATAGTGCCCCATCATTGGTGTCAGTGGGGGGAATAGTGCCCCATCATTGGTGTCAGTGGGGGGAATAGTGCCCCATCATTGGTGTCAGTGGGGGGAATAGTGCCCCATCATTGGTGTCAGTGGGGGGAATAGTGCCCCATCATTGGTGTCAGTGGGGGGAATAGTGCCCCATCATTGGTGTCAGTGGGGGGAATAGTGCCCCATCATTGGTATCAGTGGGGGGAATAGTGCCCCATCATTGGTGTCAGTGGGGGGAATAGTGCCCCATCATTGGTGTCAGTGGGGGGAATAGAGCCCCATCATTGGTGTCAGTGGGGGGAATAGTGCTACATCATTGGTGTCAGTGGGGGGAATAGTGCCCCATCATTGGTGTCAGTGGGGGGAATAGTGCCCCATCATTGGTGTCAGTGGGGGGAATAGTGCCCCATCATTGGTGTCAGTGGGGGGAATAGTGCCCCATCATTGGTGTCAGTGGGGGGAATAGTGCCCCATCATTGGTGTCAGTGGGAGGAATAGTGCCCCATCATTGGTGTCAGTGGGAGGAATAGTGCCCCATCATTGATGTCAGTGTGGTGGAGGGGGAAATAGTGCCCCATCTTTGGGGTCGGGGGGGGGGAATAGTGCCCTATCGTTGGTGTCGGTGGGGGGAATAGTGCCCCATCATTGGTGTCAGTGGGGGGAATAGTGCCCCATCATTGGTGTCAGTGGGGGGAATAGTGCCCCATCATTGGTATCAGTGGGGGGAATAGTGCCCCATCATTGGTGTCAGTGGGGGGAATAGTGCCCCATCATTGGTGTCAGTGGGGGGAATAGAGCCCCATCATTGGTGTCAGTGGGGGGAATAGTGCCACATCATTGGTGTCAGTGGGGGGAATAGTGCCCCATCATTGGTGTCAGTGGGGGGAATAGTGCCCCATCATTGGTGTCAGTGGGGGGAATAGTGCCCCATCATTGGTGTCAGTGGGGGGAATAGTGCCCCATCATTGGTGTCAGTGGGGGGAATAGTGCCCCATCATTGGTGTCAGTGGGGGGAATAGTGCCCCATCATTGGTGTCAGTGGGGGGAATAGTGCCCCATCATTGGTGTCAGTGGGAGGAATAGTGCCCCATCATTGGTGTCAGTGGGAGGAATAGTGCCCCATCATTGATGTCAGTGTGGTGGAGGGGGAAATAGTGCCCCATCTTTGGGGTCAGGGGGGGGAATAGTGCCCCATCGTTGGTGTCGGTGGGGGGAGGAATAGTGCCCCATTCTTGGTGTCAGTGGGGGGAGGAATAGTGCCCCATCGGTGTCAGTGGGGGGGAGGAATAGTGCCCCATCGTTGGTGTCAGTGGGGGGGAGGAATAGTGCCCCATCGTTGGTGTCAGTGGGGGGGAGGAATAGTGCCCCATCGTTGGTGTCAGTGGGGGGGAGGAATAGTGCCCCATCGTTGGTGTCAGTGGGAGAAATAGTGCCCCATTGTTGATATTAGTCACACAAATGATGGGGCACTATTCCTCCCACTGACACCAATGATACTTACCTTGCTGACCCCTGCTCCAGCCTGGGCTCGCTCTCTCACTTACCTGTCAGCTGTCTTCCTTCTCTGGCTGCTCTCCTCTTCACTTACTCCGGCAGTTCCCTCGATCTTCTTAGATCTACGCGCGCTGCCGCTCGGCTCCTCCTCTCCAAGCTCCACCTCCTCGCCGGTGATTGGCCGCCTGTGTGCCTCTCCTGAGCTACAGTTCCGGTGGCCAATCAGCGGGGAGGAGGCGGAGTTGTTGAGGGATCCCGGAGGTGTGGCCAGGTGACAGGGCAGCGTGTCATCCCGCCCACACATCGACTGAGTCAGAGGAGCGGTGTCTCAGTTCCTAAGACCATCGGAAATATGTGTTTTCCGATGGTCTTAGGCGACCCCTGGGAAATGGTCGTTCGACCCCCAGGTTGAGAACCGCTGCTTTATAACGAACACATAAGGTACAAATCAATTGCCAACTAATAAGAGGGGTAGCTATAGATGTGGTCAAAGCAGATGTTTGTGCTGTTCATCAGCTACACATAGTAAAATAATACATCTCAGTTAACAATAGCAGATGGGAGATCAAATTATTTATGAATTGTAACACTCAATTTGTCATTACATCAGAGTGCACATGTGGCCTACAATATGCGGGCCACACTATTCAGACACTATGGAAATGACTAAATAAACATAGGTTTAATATATATACAAAATTTCAAAAACATAATCTACCTAGATATTTTGCACTGTATTATAAAGAAGATCCTGTAGCTTTCTTTATGACCTCCATCAATTTATCCCAAATTCTACAGAATACAATAGATTCACATAACTAAGGAGCACAGAAACAATGTGGATATATACAGGTATACTCTATCATGATGGTTTAAATGAGAGTACAGGTCTATGATTCACATGTATGAACTAAAGGATTACCTAATTTATTGGGGTTTTATATCAGTCACTCTTTTATACAGTGTCACTTTATGTCTCATACCTGACAGTCCCATTGCTGTAGATTGCAACATTTAGAGATAAGATTGCCCTATATTATAAGTCATGTATCCACCTATAAATAATCTCATCTTTGGTGAGACCCTAGTCCATATAGGTGGGCTAGTAGTTGGATAAATGGTAGAATATTTATTTATTACAGGTACTTGTATAGCACCAACAATTTGCACAGCACTTTATATATGCACTGTACATTCACATCAGTCCCTGCCCTCAAGGAGTTTACAATCCCTATCTTACATTCATTTACTAGGGCCAATTTAGAAAGGAGTCCATTGGCCTACCAGAATGTCTTTGGAGTGTATAGTTGAAGCTCTTGCAGGCACAGGGAGAGCATGCAAACTCCAGGCAGGTAGTGCCATGGTTGGAATTCAAACCATTGACCCCAGTGCTGCCAAGCAGATGTGCTAAGCACTTTACCACTGTGCTGCACATACAGTGCATTAATAAAGTATTTAGACCCCCTTCCCTTTTTTCAATTTTGTTATGCTGTAGCCTGATACAACAGTTGTTTAAATTCAATTTTTTTCATTAATTTTTACCCAGTACCCTGTAATGATAAAGTGAAAACAGATTTTTAAAAATGTCTGTGAATTTATTAAAAATAAAAAACTGAAATATTTCATGTTCCTAAGTAGAGATGAGCGAATTATTCAAAAATTCGATTCGGCTGATTAGCCGAATTTCAGGAAGAAATTCGATTCGATGCGAATTAATTCGCTACGAAGTTAACTTATAAAAAGGGTTTCTAGGCTTCAGAGAGCCTTTAAATTAGTGCAGAACACTGTACCTTTAATTTAAATGCCCTTGGAGATGAGGAAGGAGAAGGAGAAGGAGAAGGAGAAGGATGAGAAGAAGGAGAAGGATGAGAAGAAGGAGAAGAAGGAGAAGGATGAGAAGAAGGAGAAGAAGGAGAAGGATGAGAAGAAGGAGAAGGAGAAGGATGAGAAGGATGAGAAGAAGGAGAAGGAGAAGGATGAGAAGAAGGAGAAGGATGAGAAGATGGAGAAGGAGAAGGATGAGAAGAAGGAGAAGGAGAAGGATGAGAAGATGGAGAAGGAGAAGGATGAGAAGAAGGAGAAGGAGAAGGATGAGAAGAAGGAGAAGGATGAGAAGAAGGAGAAGGATGAGAAGAAGGAGAAGGAGAAGGATGAGAAGAAGGAGAAGGATGAGAAGAAGGATGAGAAGAAGGATGAGAAGAAGGAGAAGGATGAGAAGAAGGATGAGAAGAAGGATGAGAAGAAGGAGAAGGATGAGAAGAAGGATGAGAAGAAGGAGAAGGATGAGAAGAAGGAGAAGGATGAGAAGAAGGAGAAGGATGAGAAGAAGGATGAGAAGAAGGAGAAGGATGAGAAGAAGGAGAAGGAGAAGGATGAGAAGAAGGAGAAGGAGAAGGATGAGAAGAAGGAGAAGGAGAAGGATGAGAAGTAGGAGAAGGATGAGAAGGAGAAGGATGAGAAGGAGAAGGATGAGAAGAAGGAGAAGGATGAGAAGAAGGAGAAGGAGAAGGATGAGAAGAAGGATGAGAAGGAGAAGGATGAGAAGAAGGAGAAGGATGAGAAGAAGGAGAAGGAGAAGGATGAGAAGAAGGAGAAGGATGAGAAGAAGGAGAAGGATGAGAAGAAGGAGAAGGATGAGAAGAAGGATGAGAAGAAGGATGAGGAGAAGGAGAAGGATGAGAAGAAGGACAGTTCTGTGACAGTTTCTGTCTATTTCTGACAGTTCTGTGACATTCACTCCATACAGCGGTTGAAACATTGTATCTATTTGTTTCCATAAATGGATCCATTTATGGAAACAAATAGATACAATGTTTCAACCGCTGTATGGAGTGAATGTCACAGAACTGTCAGAAATAGCGGAGCTCTGCAGATACACTTAGAGGAGCTCTGCAGATACACTTTTTGCCGGCTTGGAATTATTCTTATTTTCATCCTACTTCTTCTTCTTCTTCTTCTTCTTCATCCTCATCTTTTTCTTCTGAGGATGAGGATGAGGATGAAGAAGAAGAAGAAGAAGAAGTAGGATGAAAATAAGATTAATTCCAAGCCGGCAAAAAGTGTATCTGCAGAGCTCCTCTAAGTGTATCTGCAGAGCTCCTCTAAGTGTATCTGCAGAATAGAGGAGCTCTGCAGATACACTTTTTGCCGGCTTGGAATTATTCTTATTTTCATCCTACTTCTTCTTCTTCTTCATCCTCATCCTCATCCTCTTCTTCTTCTTCTGAGGATGAGGATGAAGAAGAAGAAGAAGAAGTAGGATGAAAATAAGATTAATTCCAAGCCGGCAAAAAGTGTATCTGCAGAGCTCCTCTAAGTGTATCTGCAGAGCTCCTCTAAGTGTATCTGCAGAATAGAGGAGCTCTGCAGATACACTTTTTGCCGGCTTGGAATTATTCTTATTTTCATCCTACTTCTTCTTCTTCTTCTTCTTCTTCTTCATCATCCTCATCCTCATCCTCTTCTTCTTCTTCTGAGGATGAGGATGAGGATGAAGAAGAAGAAGAAGAAGTAGGATGAAAATAAGATTAATTCCAAGCCGGCAAAAAGTGTATCTGCAGAGCTCCTCTAAGTGTATCTGCAGAGCTCCTCTAAGTGTATCTGCAGAATAGAGGAGCTCTGCAGATACACTTTTTGCCGGCTTGGAATTATTCTTATTTTCATCCTACTTCTTCTTCATCCTCATCCTCTTCTTCTTCTGAGGATGAGGATGAGGATGAAGAAGAAGAAGTAGGATGAAAATAAGATTAATTCCAAGCCGGCAAAAAGTGTATCTGCAGAGCTCCTCTAAGTGTATCTGCAGAGCTCCTCTAAGTGTATCTGCAGAATAGAGGAGCTCTGCAGATACACTTTTTGCCGGCTTGGAATTATTCTTATTTTCATCCTACTTCTTTTTCTTCTTCATCCTCATCCTCTTCTTCTTCTTCTGAGGATGAGGATGAAGAAGAAGAAGAAGAAGTAGGATGAAAATAAGATTAATTCCAAGCCGGCAAAAAGTGTATCTGCAGAGCTCCTCTAAGTGTATCTGCAGAGCTCCTCTAAGTGTATCTGCAGAATAGAGGAGCTCTGCACATACACTTTTTGCCGGCTTGGAATTATTCTTATTTTCATCCTACTTCTTCTTCCTTCTCTTCTTCTTCTTCATCCTCATCCTCATCCTCTTCTTCTTCTTCTGAGGATGAGGATGAAGAAGAAGTAGGATGAAAATAAGATTAATTCCAAGCCGGCAAAAAGTGTATGTGCAGAGCTCCTCTAAGTGTATCTGCAGAGCTCCTCTAAGTGTATCTGCAGAATAGAGGAGCTCTGCAGATACACTTTTTGCCGGCTTGGAATTCTTCTTATTTTCATCCTACTTCTTCTTCTTCTTCTTCTTCTTCATCCTCATCCTCATCCTCTTCTTCTTCTTCTGAGGATGAGGATGAAGAAGAAGAAGAAGAAGTAGGATGAAAATAAGAATTCCAAACCGGCAAAAAGTGTATGTGCAGAGTTCCTCTATTTCTGACAGTTCTCTGACAGCTTCTTCACATGTACAGCGATTGAAACATCTGTATCCTAAATGGAAACTAATAGATACAATGTTTCAACCGCTGTACATGTGAAGGAACTGTCAGAGAAATGTCAGAAATAGCGGAGCTCTCTGCAGGGACACTTTTGCCGGCTGATCGGGAAAAATCCGATTCGCGCACCCGAAGTAGGCAAATATTCGGATTCGACGCAAATCGAATTTTTCCTGAAATTCGTATCGAATTCCGGTTCGCCTGGTTCGATTCGCTCATCTCTATTCCTAAGTATTCAGACCCCTTATTCAGTACTTTGTTGAAGCACCTTTGGCAGCAATTACAGCCTCTTGTCTTTTTGGGTATGATGCAACAAGCTTTACACACTTGGAATGGGGTATTTTGTTCCATTCTTCAATGCAAATTCTCAGGTTGGGTGGGGAATGTTGGTGGATAGCCATTTTCAGGTCAGTGATGTTTAATAGGGTTCAAGTAAGGGCTCTGCCTGTGCCACTCTAGGACTTTGAAAGTTGTCCCTAAGCCACTCCTGAGCTGTCTTGACTGTGTGCTCAGGATTGTTGTCATGTTGGAAGATAAATCTTTGACCCAGCCTGTGGAACAGGTTTTGAGGTTATCTCTGTACATTGCTCCATTCAACTTTTCCCTTAACCCTGACCAGTCTTCCAAGGCCAGCCTCCTTCCCACCAACTATGGACCCAGCACTAAGGAGACCAACCTGCTGGGGTTACAAGGAACCTTTTCCCCAAGATGGTTATGTCACTTCCCTGGGTACCTGTCTGTCCATGAAATATAAAAGCTACCCTTCCATGCTATTAGGACTGGAGGGACTGTTTCAGGACCCTTCTTGGCATACTGTGCATAGTGTAACTATTATCCTGGAGAAATGTGTTATGTGCAGAGGGTGAATTCCAGCATATGTGACATTAAGAAACTTTCTGTTACAGGTTTCCTTGCATCAAATTCTGGCTGTAATTAGGTTTAGGTGATAAGCTCTCACCTTGTTTAATCACCTCTAGAATCCAGACTGCTAGGTGCTGAATCTATTGTTTTCATGTGTTTGATATTTTATGTAAAGTCATTTTGCACTGGGACTTGTAATGCGGGCCATAACTGTCTAGGGGGAAGGCTTTTTTTGGGTATAAATGCTGTGCTGTTAGTTAATAAAGTCAGTCTTGTTTTACTCCAACGCTGGTTCTGTTTGATGCTTGTGGTAAATTTGCTACATTCTGGTTCGAGAGTGGAGGAAGCTGTAGTGTGGCAGAGATACCCAGTTGGGTGTCAGGCAGTCTGTCACAATGAGAAAAAAATGAATTTACACAACTGTAGTATCAGCTGCAACATAACAAAATTGGAAAAAGTGAAGGGGGTCTGAATACTTTATCAATGTACTGTATATAGGTTTAACTAATATCACTGTGCTGAAGGATTATGCACAAATTTTTATTTGTACTAATATTAGTTTCTATTATAATTGATTGCTACTACAAAATTTAAAGAGGAAAAAGGATGAAAGAAAAAAGGGAAAGGAACTATTTTTAAAAAATGTTTTTTCATTTATTTTTTAAATTTTACCTACTAATACATTATATTATTGAAATATGTATCGTATTAACTAACTATATTTAATAATGTATGTTGGCTATAAAATCACATCACTTTTAATTAATTAAGAGCTTACATATTAGCAATTTTAACTTAAAATACATTTTATGGATTACATCCATTTTCGTAATAACACCTTCAAATACTTAAAGGATAAGTTCACCTTTGGGAACATGTAACATGTTCCCATAGCCGCAGCCACCCCGTGCCCCCCCCTAACAGATAGTACAGGGAGAAGGCTCCCCATACTACCTGTCAAATTTGAAAATACTGCAGGTGTGCAAGACTCCACCCACACAGCAGCATCATTTATTCACGGACTTCCGTGAATTAATGATTTGTATGTCCCGACATCCCTAGCATCTGACAGCTTGTAGTTTTCAATGAACTACCATGGCACTGCAGAGGAACACAGCAGTTCTGTAAGAATATCTGCTTACTCATACATCCTGTACAACAAGCAGATATTCTGACAGGTCTGCAGGAGACCTACATGGTATCAGTGATCTAATGATCGCTGTGCAATGCTTCCAGGCTCCTGTAGACAAAAATAATAAATGCATATTTTTTTACTTGAAAAAAAATGTGCATTGTTTTTTTCTAAAAGGTGAACTTATCCTTTAATATAGACTAGATTTAGTAACTAATACAAGTAAGCAGATATTCTGAGAGAAAGCTTCAATGAACTATCACGGCGCTCCACAGCTCCATGATATTTAATTGAAAACTAAAAGCTGATTGGCGCTAAGGCTGTCGGGATTTGCAGTACATTCCTTCATGAAAGTCCGGGAATGAATGATGTGGCTGTGTGATCGAAGCCCCACACGGCTGTCAGAGGGGGGGCGCAGCTACGGCTATGGGAACATGTTACATGTTCCACACTAAAAAAGGGTGCAACACGGTAACATGTTCCCAAAGGTGAACTTATCCTATCAGATAAGAGTTATTTAGCTACAGTGTTATTTTTCAATTGATCTAGCAGTGATTGGGTCCAATAAACCTAGGGTTACTTCAGGTATACAGTATATACTTTGTGATTGCACTGTTACCCTTGATACCATTTTGCATTCCCACAATAATTCCCAGGTGTAAAGGCTTGCTGGATAGGTTCGAGCAACTCACATGCCAAGCAAATTAGTCTTAATGGGCTTTCTGTTTGAGATTCTAGGGGGTAAGGAACAAGAAAACCGGCAGGTGGCTTCCCTCCTCAAGCGGGCTATGATAGAGTCTATTACGGAGCTCCCACAAACTGCCTGCAGTGGCCCACAGGAGGACCATGGCACTCTTTCTCCACTAACCTGATATCATTAGGGCTGCCACCCAGTGGAGTGCCCCAGGTTGATAAAGAGCTCTCTTTGTCAGGGAGAGAGAGGAGGCAGAGCAAATAGGGCTCAGTTTTGCCCTACTGCAGCCCCATATTGTGGCAGTAAAGCAGGTGATTAGTTGGGAGGTGGGGAAAACTTCAAAAAAGACCATAAGCTATTTACCAGAAACAGCAGGTTTTCTAACATTATTAGACCAAAGGGCTGTGGTTTCGGTTCCATCCTCAGAAGGATTCACCCTGTATTGTTCAACAATCTTTCTTAGCTAGAAAAAGAACGGCAGTTGGCAGGCAGTCATAGACTGCAAGAAAATTGGTACATTTTCTTGGAAAGATTCAAACTTACAAACAATCTGCTAATGGCTAAACCAATGGACACTATTCTGTACTCCTACTCCTGGACCTCTCTGCTGCCTTTGACACAGTGGACCACTCCCTCCTCCTCAAAAATCTCTACACCTTTGGTATCCATGACTGTCCTCTTCGTTGGGTCTCATCCTACCTATCCCACCGCACCTTCAGTGTCACTTCCAATTCTACTTCCTCTTCTCCTCTTCCTTTTTCCATTGGGGTTCCCCAAGGTTCTGGGACCTCTCCTATTCTCAATCTACACCTCTTCTCTGGGTCAGATGATTGCCTCCCATGGCTTTCAATACCATTTCTATGCTGATGACACTCAAATCTATCTCTCTACCCCTCAGCTCACTCCATCAGTCTCCTCATGCATCACTAATCTACTAACAAACATATCAGCCTGGATATCACACCACTTCCTGAAACTCAATCTATTCAAAACTGAGCTCATAATATTTCCTTCCCTACGTATCCCATCCACTGACTTCTCTTTTAAAATCAGCGACTCAACCATTCCCATTCAATCACCTGTCCCCACATGCCAGGGTGCTAGGTGTAATCCTGTTCTCTGAACTATCCTTTCAGCCCCACATCCAATCGCTGTCCAAATCTTGCAGCCTCAACTTCTGCAACATCTGCAAAGGCTTCTAACTCACTCCTTGGTCATCTCCCTCCTTGACTATTGCAACTCCCTCCTCACTGGCTTACCTTTGCATAGGCTATCCCCCCTCCAGACCATCATGAATGCTGCTACCAGACTCACCCACCTTACCAACCATTTAGTGTCTGCCACCCTTGTTTCCAGTCCCTCCACTGGTTCCCACTCACCCAACAAATAAAATTCAAGATACTTACAACTTATAAAGCCATCCACTACTTAGCCCCTAGTTACATCACTAACCTGGTCTCAAAATACCAACCAAATCATTCTGTTTGTTCCTCCCAAGACCTACTGATTTCTAGCTCCCTTGTCACCTCCTCCCATGCTTGCCTCCAGGATTTCTCCACAGCCGCTCCCATCCTCTGGAGCTCCTTTCCTCAATGTGTCCGGCTATCTCCATCTCTGCCCACTTTTAGACGATCCCTGAAAACTCATCCCTTCGGAGAGACCTATCCTGACAGCACCTAACAACTGTACATGTATTTTGTCAATCAGCCCATCCCCTGCAGTTATTACCTTTTATATGTCTCGACCCTCCCTCTTAGATTGTAAGCTCTAACGAGCAGGGCCCTCTGAATCCTCCTGTATTCATTTGTATTGTAATTGTACTGTCTGCCCTTCTGTTATAAAGCGCTGTGTAAACTGTTGGGGCTATAAATCCTGTATAATAATAACAATAATAATAATAAAAATGGAGTCCTTTCAGACTATAAGGCAAGCAGTACAGCCAGGAGATTGGATGCTTTCATTAGATCTGCAGGACACCTACCTGCATGTACCTATTCTGCCATCCTTTCAAAAATATCTCAGGTTCATGGTTCTGCTGTCTCCCATTTGCTCTTTTCACCTCCCATAGGACCTTCCCCAGAATCTTGATAGCAGCCCTAGCACCTCTCAGGGACAGGGATCTCTGGGTTCACCACGTGTACAATGTTCTCCACT
Organism: Staurois parvus; assembly: GCF_062004578.1. NCBI lineage: Eukaryota > Metazoa > Chordata > Amphibia > Anura > Ranidae > Staurois > Staurois parvus. The sequence continues at coordinate 10,717,479 of NW_028318117.1, read as the reverse complement.
TGGCTCTCAGCAGGGATCAGCCCCTCAGTCACAGGGAGATCTTGATAAACATATTGCAGCCATTCGGGTGGATATTCAACTACAACAAAAGCCAACTTTGCTTTGCCTGACTCAGCATTTATTCTTCAGAGCCCTTTTCAACATGGCCAACACTTCTATCACCCTGTATCTGCTTCACAATGTCTGGGCTGCTTGGGAACAATGTCAGAATGTTTTCCAATAATCCTTTGGGCTCCCTGGCACCTACAGCAATTCAAGATTTCTAGCTCAGTGGAGGTTCCACCACTTGGGTATAGCATGGGTAGAGTATGTGGTTGTGGCTTAAGAGGAACTCTCTGATGACTTCTTGACCCTTAGATACATTGAGTTGGACCAGAATTAGGAACCTTCAAGGTTCCCGATTCGATTTCTGCACCTCTGGGCAGAGGTGCGAATGTTCTTTCTTCACAGTGGAAATCCAACTTGGTACGTGCCTTCCCTCTGTTAGTCCTTATAATGAAAATCTTGTCAAGACTAATGAGAAAGAAAGTCTCGATAGTATCCATCCTACCATACTGGCCAAGCAGACCCTATTTTTCCTTGTACTTCATCTCAGCACGCAAGCCCTATTTCCTCTTCCAGCCCTGCCAAATCTGATGTCACAGGAGAACCTGGTTCATCCAAACCCATGCAGGCTTTGCCTTCAAGCATGGCTGTTGAAAGGGGAGATTGAAGAACCTAGGATGTTCAACACAGGTAATTGCAACTTTGCTGAAGTCCAGAAAGCCCTCCACCAATTACATCTATTCTAAAATATCAGAAAGATGTGTTGCTTTTGCGACAGAAAGAGATTTTACTCCTGCCTCCAAATTCGTTTCACATCTGCTGGACTTTCTACAGACCGAACTGGACTTGAGTTTAAGCCTAAGTTCCCTGGAAGTGCTGGAGGCAGCCATCTCAGCAATAACTAGGTTCAGGTGGAACCTTTCCTCAATGGGATATGTCTGTGCTGCTGAACTTTCTCTCTAAACAACCTTTTGCTTCCACAGAGCAGTGTTCACTGTGGGATATTACTTACAAGGCAGTTTTTCTTGCGACCTTCAGGCTCTTTGAGCTTCAGTAAGCCATGTTTCGTTCTTCCCAAATAGGGTGGATCTCCGTCCTGTGGAGCAATTTGTTCAAAAGTAGTCAAATCGTTCCAACTATCAGAGATGTTTTGGACTTGCCTAATTTTCCAAAGCCATAAGTAGGAGCCTTGATTGAACTCAATGTTTCCAGAACACTGAAGAAGTACCTTTCAGCTACAGCTTCATTTCAGGCAATGAAGGGAAAAACAGAAGGAAAGAGGCTACCTCTAGAACCTTAGCTGGATGGATTGTGAAGCTTATCCAAAAGGGTATACGGGGCTGTAGAAGGTGACCCACCAGGGGCAGGAGGGGAGGGCACAACCAATGAGGTCTGTCGCAGGTTTTACATATGATTATTTTCATAAACAATAATAATTCAACTTTTGTGAAATCTCCAGAATTTACAGCTAAATATGGTTGGCTATACACCTTGCAATCTAATTGTACAACCTCCTTTATATTCAGCAGTCGAGGTGATGCCATGAGGCCAACTGAGATGACATCCTCAGTCCACACTCAGGGAAATGTGATAGGGGCATCCCTGAGGTTGGAGTGTCCATCGTATTGGACATTCTGTTCTCAGTGCATGTTCAGCCCTGTGTATGTTCGTCCCCCAGCCTGCACAGGTTTATTGGATTTTATGGTTCAGGTGGCTCCCATATGTATATTTACATATGACAGCGTCTATGAACTCTGATCTTTAATTTTTTCCATAGATTTTCTATTGGATTCACTCCTCTGTCAGAAATTTTGCGAGGAGCACCGGGTCGTGGCTTGTTTATGGTGAAATGATGTTCTTCCACTTTCGGATTATGGCCCCAACAGTGCTCACTGGATAATTCAGAAGCTTAGAAATCCTTCTGGAACCACTGCCATCAATATGTTTTGCAACAATAAGGTTGTAAAGGTCTTGAGAGAGCCATTTGCTTTTACCCATTGTGAGATGTTTCTTGTGTTATACCTTGGTAATGAGACACCTTTTTATAGGCCATCAGCTGGGACTGAACCAGCTAATATTTATTTGAACCGACAAGGGGCAGGATTGCTTTCTAATTACTGGTAGATTTCAGCTGGTGTCTTGGCTTTCCATGCCTTTTTGCACCTCCCTTCCTTCATGTGTTCAATACTTTTTCCCTGAGACATTCCATTTTATTACACATAACTTAACTTCTGAAATTTTTTGTTTTGGTTTATTTGTATGTATGGATTGCAAGGATTGTTACCGACATGTGGTTAAAATTTCTCAATAGCACCTATAGAAAAATGGTGATGTGTTCAATACTTATTTTACCTGCTTTATAGAGTGCTCAGCACAAATGAGTACACCCCAACATATTTGTCAGAAAACCTTTACTTTCCTTTCAGAATCAACATTTTCTATGGGACACTATACTACAAAATACTTCCACAAATGTGGTCATAGATTGCAATCAAGATTTGTTAATTTGCACACGCAAAAAAGTATTTTTCCTAACAAATTCATTCAAGACCATGTTGCAAAAATGAATACACCCCAATAAAAGTCTTAGGGGCAAAGCTAAATTTCAGATAACAAAATCCTAATTAACAAGAATTTAACTACAGGTGAGTCCAAATATTCATTAAACAGGTGCCCAGCAGACAGTTGATAATCAAAGGGCGTACTTAACAAGGAAAATCCCTTCCCATTTCATGCTGTCATCAATGGCACCACATGGAAGAGAAATGTCACAAGGCCTGAGAAAGAAAACAATTTTTTTTACACAAGAAAGGTGAAGGCTACAAAAAATCAGCAAAATTTACTTACCAGTCAGAATACTGTAGCAAAAGTGATACAAAAATTTAACAAAGATGGGACTGCAACCATCTCACGGAGACGTCCAAGCCATCCACGGACGTTAACACCTTGACAGGAGCATCTTCTGATGAGAAGGATTGAAGAAAATCACCAAGCAAGTTCCCTGCAGTTAGCTAAAGAAGTTGAAAGCCAAACTGGGGTGATTGTTTCCCATGACACAATGCAGCCTACACTGCAGAGGAATAGCATGCATGGGTGTTGTCCATGAAGGAAGCCTCTCCTAAAGTCCATGCACAAAAAAGCCTGCCTAAAATTTGCCAGGGCCCATGTTGAAAAAGAAGACTACTGGGACTCTAGCAATAATATTGGGACTCTGTACTCTGGAGCGATTAGGCCAAGATAAATGTTTTTGGAACTGATGGCTTCAAAACCGCATGAAATCGCAAAGGTGAGGAGTACAAAGAAAAATGCATGGTGCCTACAGTAAAACATGGTGATGGCAGTGTCCTTCTGTGGGGCTGCATGAGTGCTGCTGGTGTCAGGGAGCTAGATTTCATTGATGGTATCATGAATTCACAGATGTACTGCTCTACATTTAAAGAGAAGATACTATCATCACTCCGTGCCCTTGGTCGTCGTGCACTTTTCCAATATGACAGTGATTCAAAACACACATCTAAGGCCACTGTTACATTTCTGAAGAAGAACAGGGTGAAAGTAAGTCTCCAAATATGTCTCCTGATCTGAATCAAATCGATCACCTATGGGGAATTCTGAAGAGACAAATTGATCATCACTCTCCATCCAACATCCAGGCTCTAAAAGAGGTCGTTCTTGAAGAATGGAAAAAAATAGATGTTGCAATATGTCTCCAATTTGTTCATTTCATGTCTAGAAGACTTGGTGCTGTCCATACAAATCATGGAGGTCATACAAAATACTAGATGTAGTAGTTTTTGTTGTGGGATGTATTCATTTTTGCATCAACTAATTTTGAGTAAAACTGAAGGTTTTGTAATCCAAGTTAGATTATTAACCTTACTTTCATGTAACAAGCTAAACAAATGTTCTATAAAACTCAGTTTTGTCAACATTTTGGAAATTGTTGTGTTCATTGAGATATTGATTAAAATCCTACTTTTCAAAAGGGGTGTACTCATTTATGCTGTGCACTATGTACATATTACAAGCACAGAAAATCAGCTTCAGCACAGCCTTGCTAATATCAACTGCAGTATGCAAATCTGTCTGCCTATATACAGGTGCTATAAGTTAGACAAGGCATCTACTACATAGAATTAGTTAATTTAAAGGTGATTGTATGAAGATTCTACACTCAGATTGTATTGTAATGTTTGGGACCATCTATGGCTATCACCTTTGCAGCTTTTTGCATGTCTTCAAGATTCTAGCCTTTCAACTGAATGAGCTGCCTTATTGCAATGTGTGTAAATTACATAACACGTGGCTGTTAACATACTGCGGCTTTGTAGGAGAGTACATAAAACCTGAAATAAATAAGTCCATTTACTATGAACAGGAAGTTTTACACATTTTTTACAAGTACTGGTTCCTTATTTTCATGGCACAAGAGGATGCTGAAATCAGTCCTTAACCGACAGGAGTGACAATCATATTATCTGTTGTATTTTGTATTTGTGGTCACAGTTAGGACACCGGGTTGCTAAATAACCTAGCCACATTATTACATTATGGCAAAAGCAATCCATTAAACAATAGCTATTATATTGTTCTGAAGACTAGATTGGAGTTTCTACAATAAAAAAGTCAATGGAATATGTCAAGCTACAGTAGCTGGTACTATGGCTACCACATGTCACCATGTTTATTTTGTATTGTCCTCAATGTTAGCCACATACTGCATTAATCAAGTTCTGTTGTAGAACAATATTTCCAAGAAGAAAAGAATGAAAAATCTCCTGCGCTCAAAGGACTGGATATGGCCTATGTGGAAAAGTCTTCATAGACCTTAGCATTCGAACCAATACAGCAATACTGTGCAGCCCCCTGAGGGCTGGGGTAGCCCAATATAGCACTAGAAAATAAGAAAAGAAAAGGGGCACATTCCTGCCTGTTTCCTGTCCTTAGACATCCGGAAAGCATTTGATACAGTTTCATGGCCATACCTGCAATACATACTGCGCCGTTGGGGCTTTGGCCCTCATTTTTAACCTGGATCTTCTCACTATATCGAGAACTCTCAGCCAGGATTAAATACCTAGGACAGAGGTCGGCCTAATTTCCAATCTCCCATGGCACAAGACAGGGCTGCCCTCTTTCCCCCTTACTCTTTGCTTTTGGCCATAGAACCATTGGCCCTCCTAATTAGAGCTAATCCGGATGTCCGAGGACTTGAGATAGGTGGCACTCATCACAAGTTATGCCTCTTTGTGGATGATGTTCTACTTTTTCTCACGTCTCCCTTGACTTCCTCTCCTTCCCTCCTCTGGCTTCTCAAGAGGTTTGGCTCACTCCCTGGCCTTATAATAAATCCCCACAAATCAATGGCACTTAATATCTGCCTCCCCCCTAAAGAGTTGGCTCACCTGAAACAGATTCTCCCATTTCCTTGGTCACAGCATCATATTCCTTTCTTGGGAATCAAACTGACCCCCAACATATCAGATCTTTATGCAGCTAACTATACCCCTATGTTAACTCATCTTACTGCTCTTATGACCAAATGGTCCTCCCTACCACTCGCGTGGTTAGGCAGAATTGCAGTCATAAAGATGTCAATCCTTCCTAAAATTTTATACTTATTCAGAGTTCTCCCGATCCCAGTACCCTCCCATTACCTTCGCATACTACAATGCCACATTTGCTCCTACGTTTGGGGCACTGCCCGCCCCCGTATACCCCGCTCCACCCTATACTGCTCCAAGCTCAATGGCGGTCTTGGTCTTCCCGATATTAGCAAGTACTACCAGGCAGCACATTTAGCACAGTTGGCAAAATTTAATGCGACCCACGAAATCCCTCAATGGGTTGTCCTTGAATCCATAGAATGTGATCCCCTGTCCACTGCTAACTTACTTTGGATAAGACCAATTGACCGCCGCTCGATAACAAATCCCATCACCTCTCAGTTTCTATCACTATGGGACAAACTGAAAACTCGTTATCTCCTCCAATCATTACATAACCCCTTACTCTCATATCTCTGGAACCCAGCCTTTCCCCCAGCATGGTCATCGCCGCTCTCATTCAAAATGTGGACCTCTGCTATCCTACTCCGCACCCATCACTTTCTACAGAGGAACAAATTTAAGTCCTTCGCCTCAGTACGGGAAACATATAGTCTCCCAGCTTCCGAAATATTCAGATATTTGCAATTACAACACTTTTACGCCCCCTACACAGCAATAACTAACCAAACTAATACCATGTCCCCCTTTGAACGGGCCTGCTGTAAAGATTCCCATAGGCACGGCCTCATCTCATGCCTATACTCCCTCCTCACAACTTTGGACTCCGCATCCCCCCCTTCATATACCCACAGGTGGGAAACGGACCTAAATAGGCAATTCGACCCGTCTGATTGGGACCACATCTGGGCCAACACGAAATCATCCTCACAGAATATTGTAACCTTGGAAACCAACTATAAAGTTTTAACTCTTTGGTATTTGGTTCCAGCGAGAATTGCTAAATACACCCCTAGCTACTCCCCCAATTGCTTTAAAGCCCGTGCGGCTGTGCGGACCTGGGAACACATTATCACATCTGGTGGGACTGCCCAATAGCTCAAACCTTCTGGGCTGATGTTTTTAACATGTTATCCAAACTTAGCGCGAACACGCTTCAACCTACTCCGACAACAGCTCTACTCAACTTGTGCCCTCCTGGTGTAACCAATTCGCAATTCAAACTCATCCTGCAAGTAACCACAGCAGCCAAGCAGATAATAGCAAAATCCTGGAAATCTCCCACTCTAAGCATTGCTGCTGTTAAAACTAGAGTAACTCAAGCCATGATACACGCCATGATACACGCAAAGGTGGAAGCCACAATCCTTGATATAATCCCTAAATTCTTGAATGTTTGGAGCCCCTGGGTAGAGTGTTTTCTCCCAAATTTTGACGAATCACTTCTCCTTCCTTGATATGCAAACTATGCATTATCAGCACTATTCCAGTACCACTTCCTGCTGTACATACGTTTTACTACATCCCTCCTTGCCAATCGTGGAGTCATCCCCGTCACCCTTCACCCCCCCCCTCCGCCTCCTCCCTAGGTCCTCCTCTGTCTATCCCTACCTCCTCACGCAGCTTTGGAGAGTTACTACCCCACTGGTCAAGCTCTTTCTGATACGTTATAACCTCTTGCTAACCCTTTTTCTCACCTGACACCATAAGATATGCTGCATTGTTTTCTTGACTCTCTCTCCCCCTCTCTATAAGGACATTGAAACTGTAACTATCATTCTCTGTGTTTTGCTGTCAATGTAATGTCTCATGCCTACTGTTAATGTCTCCCCCCCATGTTACAATGCCAATAAAATATTTGAACAAGAAAAGAAAAGGGGCGCACAAGCCTTTTGCATGACCTCAATAAAAACTTTAATTGTAAAAAATAGTAGATGTATACTCACAAACGACAAATGTAAACAGGCATATCATGACCAACAATGGTCCATGGTCTGAAAAGGTGCACGAGTCCCACATGTGAAAAGGACACTTGGAAATGGCTGGTTCTGATGAAGAGGAGATCGCTCCTCGAAACGCGTTCGTATATTGTATCCTTAGTATTTCTGTACTTAAAGAATACAGAATCCACTGATGATCTAGATGTACTGATAGAATAGGAATCCACAGTAGAAACAAGATGATCATCAGATTGATCAGGTGAGCTTAAGTTCACTAATCTCCCACCCCCTCCTGCATGATTTAGATCGATATCTGCCTCCCCAGGCTTGGGCTTTACTATTGTCATAGTCTTTGAAATACGTCAAATATATCATATCTTGCAAATATTTTTCTCTTTTTACCTCCATGATGTCCTGCCCAAATATCTGAATATTGTTAATGTTTCTCTTACATAGACTTTCGTGTTGTGCGGTGGCTGCTATCTAGTTCTAATGCCAGAGGTAGCAGTACCAACTCCAGACAGTTGACATTCACTCCTGTCAGTAAAAGGCTGGGAGATAGGAGCTGCTCTAGCACTCACCTACCTCTACACAGAGCTTCCTTTCCCTCATAGCCCCCCCCACCCTCCCCAACCCAGCCACTTCCACAAAAAATGTAGCAATCTGATACGTTTAGCAGGTAATACATGTAATCATAATACTAAGTACATCCATTGTTATCTCACATGCCTATTTATATTTTTCTTCACATTTATTAACAAAACATCATATCTAGAGATGAGCGAATCGAAGTATCCGAAGTGGAATTCGAGTCGAATATCGGAAAAATTTCGATTCGTGCCGAATCCGAAAAACAGCCTAATTCGGACGCGCGAATCGAAATTTTTCCGAAAATGGCGGCTGACATGTGCGGCGACGGAGCGGGGATGTCGGGGAAGGCGCGCAGACAAGGCGCGCTGCCCCATAATGCATTCCTCAACGACATGTGATCGCATCAGCCAATCAGCAGCCAGCCAGCCAGCACTGTGTAATGGTCGAGGTATATATAGCGGCCATTTTGGAAATCTTCATTTGCCTGCAGTCATTGAACAGAGGCAGACCGCTCTGTACTAGGGACAGGGACAGAGTTAGGGCCACAGAAACGAGAATTGGGGACAGAGAGAAGTTACTTAGGGACAGAGAACCATTACTCAGGGACACAGACTTGTTAATGAGGGCCACAGAATCGTTATTTAGGGACAAAGAAACGCTAGTTAGGGCCACAGAATTCATACTCAGGGACAGACAGAATTGTTACTCAGTGCCAGAGAATTGTTACTTAGGGCCACAGAAACGTTATTAGGGCCACAGAATTTTTACTCAGGGACAGACAGAATTGTTACTGAGTGCCAGAGAATTGTTACTCAGGGACAGACAGAATTGTTACTGAGTGCCAGAGAATTCTTAGGGCCACAGAATTCATTCTCAGGGACAGACAGAATTGTTACTCAGGGACAGACAGAATTGTTACTGAGTGCCAGAGAATTGTTACTCAGGGACAGACAGAATTGTTACTGAGTGCCAGAGAATTGTTACTCAGGGACAGACAGAATTGTTACTGAGTGCCAGAGAATTGTTACTCAGGGACAGACAGAATTGTTACTGAGTGCCAGAGAATTGTTACTCAGGGACAGACAGAATTGTTACTGAGTGCCAGAGAATTGTTACTCAGGGACAGACAGAATTGTTACTGAGTGCCAGAGAATTGTTACTCAGGGACAGACAGAATTGTTACTGAGTGCCAGAGAATTGTTACTCGCACAGACACAAAATTGTTACTTGCACAGACACAGAATTGTTACTCGCACAGACACAGAATTGTTACTCAGGGCCACAGAATTCATACTCAGGGACAGACAGAATTGTTACTGAGTGCCAGAGAATTGTTACTCAGGGACAGACAGAATTGTTACTGAGTGCCAGAGAATTGTTACTCAGGGACAGACAGAATTGTTACTGAGTGCCAGAGAATTGTTACTCGCACAGACACAAAATTGTTACTTGCACAGACACAGAATTGTTACTCGCACAGACACAGAATTGTTACTCAGGGCCACAGAATTCATACTCAGGGACAGACAGAATTGTTACTGAGTGCCAGAGAATTGTTACTCAGGGACAGACAGAATTGTTACTGAGTGCCAGAGAATTGTTACTCAGGGACAGACAGAATTGTTACTGAGTGCCAGAGAATTGTTACTCGCACAGACACAAAATTGTTACTTGCACAGACACAGAATTGTTACTCGCACAGACACAGAATTGTTACTCAGGGCCACAGAATTCATACTCAGGGATAGACAGAATTGTTACTGAGTGCCAGAGAATTGTTACTCAGGGACAGACAGAATTGTTACTGAGTGCCAGAGAATTGTTACTCAGGGACAGACAGAATTGTTACTGAGTGCCAGAGAATTGTTACTCGCACAGACACAAAATTGTTACTTGCACAGACACAGAATTGTTACTCGCACAGACACAGAATTGTTACTCAGGGCCACAGAATTCATACTCAGGGACAGACAGAATTGTTACTGAGTGCCAGAGAATTGTTACTCAGGGACAGACAGAATTGTTACTGAGTGCCAGAGAATTGTTACTCAGGGACAGACAGAATTGTTACTGAGTGCCAGAGATTTGTTACTCGCACAGACACAAAATTGTTACTTGCACAGACACAGAATTGTTACTCGCACAGACACAGAATTGTTACTCAGGGCCACAGAATTCATACTCAGGGACAGACAGAATTGTTACTGAGTGCCAGAGAATTGTTACTCAGGGACAGACAGAATTGTTACTGAGTGCCAGAGAATTGTTACTCAGGGACAGACAGAATTGTTACTGAGTGCCAGAGAATTGTTACTCAGGGACAGACAGAATTGTTACTGAGTGCCAGAGAATTGTTACTCAGGGACAGACAGAATTGTTACTGAGTGCCAGAGAATTGTTACTCAGGGACAGACAGAATTGTTACTGAGTGCCAGAGAATTGTTACTCAGGGACAGACAGAATTGTTACTGAGTGCCAGAGAATTGTTACTCAGGGACAGACAGAATTGTTACTGAGTGCCAGAGAATTGTTACTCGCACAGACACAAAATTGTTACTTGCACAGACACAGAATTGTTACTCGCACAGACACAGAATTGTTACTCAGGGCCACAGAATTCATACTCAGGGACAGACAGAATTGTTACTGAGTGCCAGAGAATTGTTACTCAGGGACAGACAGAATTGTTACTGAGTGCCAGAGAATTGTTACTCAGGGACAGACAGAATTGTTACTGAGTGCCAGAGAATTGTTACTCGCACAGACACAAAATTGTTACTTGCACAGACACAGAATTGTTACTCGCACAGACACAGAATTGTTACTCAGGGCCACAGAATTCATACTCAGGGACAGACAGAATTGTTACTGAGTGCCAGAGAATTGTTACTCAGGGACAGACAGAATTGTTACTGAGTGCCAGAGAATTGTTACTCAGGGACAGACAGAATTGTTACTGAGTGCCAGAGAATTGTTACTCGCACAGACACAAAATTGTTACTTGCACAGACACAGAATTGTTACTCGCACAGACACAGAATTGTTACTCAGGGCCACAGAATTCATACTCAGGGATAGACAGAATTGTTACTGAGTGCCAGAGAATTGTTACTCAGGGACAGACAGAATTGTTACTGAGTGCCAGAGAATTGTTACTCAGGGACAGACAGAATTGTTACTGAGTGCCAGAGAATTGTTACTCGCACAGACACAAAATTGTTACTTGCACAGACACAGAATTGTTACTCGCACAGACACAGAATTGTTACTCAGGGCCACAGAATTCATACTCAGGGACAGACAGAATTGTTACTGAGTGCCAGAGAATTGTTACTCAGGGACAGACAGAATTGTTACTGAGTGCCAGAGAATTGTTACTCAGGGACAGACAGAATTGTTACTGAGTGCCAGAGATTTGTTACTCGCACAGACACAAAATTGTTACTTGCACAGACACAGAATTGTTACTCGCACAGACACAGAATTGTTACTCAGGGCCACAGAATTCATACTCAGGGACAGACAGAATTGTTACTGAGTGCCAGAGAATTGTTACTCAGGGACAGACAGAATTGTTACTGAGTGCCAGAGAATTGTTACTCAGGGACAGACAGAATTGTTACTGAGTGCCAGAGAATTGTTACTCAGGGACAGACAGAATTGTTACTGAGTGCCAGAGAATTGTTACTCAGGGACAGACAGAATTGTTACTGAGTGCCAGAGAATTGTTACTCGCACAGACACAAAATTGTTACTTGCACAGACACAGAATTGTTACTCGCACAGACACAGAATTGTTACTCAGGGCCACAGAATTCATACTCAGGGATAGACAGAATTGTTACTGAGTGCCAGAGAATTGTTACTCAGGGACAGACAGAATTGTTACTGAGTGCCAGAGAATTGTTACTCAGGGACAGACAGAATTGTTACTGAGTGCCAGAGAATTGTTACTCGCACAGACACAAAATTGTTACTTGCACAGACACAGAATTGTTACTCGCACAGACACAGAATTGTTACTCAGGGCCACAGAATTCATACTCAGGGATAGACAGAATTGTTACTGAGTGCCAGAGAATTGTTACTCAGGGACAGACAGAATTGTTACTGAGTGCCAGAGAATTGTTACTCAGGGACAGACAGAATTGTTACTGAGTGCCAGAGAATTGTTACTCGCACAGACACAAAATTGTTACTTGCACAGACACAGAATTGTTACTCGCACAGACACAGAATTGTTACTCAGGGCCACAGAATTCATACTCAGGGACAGACAGAATTGTTACTGAGTGCCAGAGAATTGTTACTCAGGGACAGACAGAATTGTTACTGAGTGCCAGAGAATTGTTACTCAGGGACAGACAGAATTGTTACTGAGTGCCAGAGAATTGTTACTCGCACAGACACAAAATTGTTACTTGCACAGACACAGAATTGTTACTCGCACAGACACAGAATTGTTACTCAGGGCCACAGAATTCATACTCAGGGATAGACAGAATTGTTACTGAGTGCCAGAGAATTGTTACTCAGGGACAGACAGAATTGTTACTGAGTGCCAGAGAATTGTTACTCAGGGACAGACAGAATTGTTACTGAGTGCCAGAGAATTGTTACTCGCACAGACACAAAATTGTTACTTGCACAGACACAGAATTGTTACTCGCACAGACACAGAATTGTTACTCAGGGCCACAGAATTCATACTCAGGGACAGACAGAATTGTTACTGAGTGCCAGAGAATTGTTACTCAGGGACAGACAGAATTGTTACTGAGTGCCAGAGAATTGTTACTCGCACAGACACAAAATTGTTACTTGCACAGACACAGAATTGTTACTCGCACAGACACAGAATTGTTACTCAGGGCCACAGAATTCATACTCAGGGACAGACAGAATTGTTACTGAGTGCCAGAGAATTGTTACTCAGGGACAGACAGAATTGTTACTGAGTGCCAGAGAATTGTTACTCGCACAGACACAAAATTGTTACTTGCACAGACACAGAATTGTTACTCGCACAGACACAGAATTGTTACTCGCACAGACACATAATTGTTACTCAGGGCCACAGAATTCATACTCAGGGACAGACAGAATTGTTACTGAGTGCCAGAGAATTGTTACTCAGGGACACCTAATCGTTGAATTAAATAGTATGTCAGACAACATGCAGAGGAGTGGCAGAGGAGGCAATGTTTTAGGAGCGAGCAGACGTGGCAGCAGAGGAAGGGGTCGAGGCAGCAGTATTCGCAGCCAGAGGCCAGTGCTCCCGGTGTCATCCAGCGGTCGTGTCTCCACCGACAACCCTGCCGTCATTGATTGGTTGGCTCGGTCGTCTTCCTCTTCCCAGGTCACCTCTGACACCTACAGCCAACGGTCGGTGGGTACGTCAGACACAACCGTTAGTTGGCATGGCCCGGGACCAAGCCCACTGAAATCACGTGTCCTCTACCTGCCCCTGTCCTTTGCTGTTCCCTCACCAAGCGAAGTATCGCATGCTGTGGGCTCAGCCCCACTGTACAGTGAGGAAGAGCTAACAGAGGGCGGTCAGGAACGGGGGGAGACATCGGCCTTTTCAGCAGCCAAGCGAACAAGTACTGGCGAGGAGAGTGGCTCGGTAGCCGGTCTAGAGACAGGTCTGTCTCCTGACCCAGACGCAGCCGAGGGGGCTAGTAGTGAGGCGGAGACCCTACTTGATGATGAGGAGGTTGATCGCACTTGGCAGCCTCGTCGTCATCAGGCAATTTCTTCCGCATCATCAGGAGAAGAGGGTGGCAGCTTGGCAGCGAGCAAAACAGTCGGTGGGTTGCCCAGGAGACAGCAGCAGGGTCGCATCAGTGTCAGTGGAGCCAAACGTCCACGGAGTAGAGCACCAGCTCCACTGCAGCCTACCACCACGGCCAGTAGTGGTGCCGTTGCGCACGGAGGAAGTAGCAGTCAGCCAGTGAAGAGTAGCGGGGGCAAAGTTTCCTACTCGGTGGTGTGGCAATTTTTCCTCAAGCCGCCCGAGGAAGTAAACGTAGCCGTATGTCGACTATGTGGCCAGAAATGCAAGCGTGGCCAGGGGGCCCATGTTGGGACTACAGCGTTGCGTCAGCATATGCAGCGTCACCATTCGGTGGCCTGGGAAAACCGTGATAAACATACGGCGGTTCTGCCTGCCCCAGCCCCCGCTCCATCACCCGCTCCGTTACTTGCTCCGTCACCCGACGTCGTCAATCGCCCTCTATCAGCCAGTCAAGGCTCCAACACCTCTGCTGAGGGGAGTTGTCGCTCATTGGCATCTTCCGCTCGTTCAGATGCTCCTTCTCCTGCTACTCCTCTTCTCGGATTCCGTCAACAGTCTTTCTTGGAATCCGTATCCAAGAGACAACAGTTTGCGAGCACGCACCCGACGGTGCAAAAGCTGAACGTCCTCCTGTCCAAGTTGCTGGTGCTGCAGTCCCTCCCTTTCCAACTGGTGGACTCAGCACCTTTCCGAGAAATGATGGCTTGTGCCGCGCCGCGGTGGAGAGTGCCAAGCCGTCATTTCTTTGCCCAAAAGGCAGTGCCAGCCCTGCATTCACATGTAGAAGAGATGGTGGGCCAGTCTTTGAGCATGTCGGTCTCTGCCAAAGTGCACGGCAGCGCCGACGTGTGGAGCTGTAACTACGGTCAGGGACAGTACATGTCATTTACGGCCCACTGGGTGAACGTGGTGCCGGCACAGCCGCACCAGCAACTTGGACAGGTCACGACGCTTTTGCCTCCACGTTTGCACGTCCTTGGTCCAGCAAGCATGTCCGCCTCTACCACCTCTTTTTCCGCCGTGTCCTCAGCCGCCACCCCCGTGCCAAGTCCCATTACCCGACCGGCATATCACATGTGCAGGGCGCAACGGTGTCACGCTGTGCTGCACCTGGTATGCCTTGGCGAACGTAGTCACACAGGGGAGGAACTGCTGAGTGTAATGAACAGAGAAATCGACAGATGGCTGTCTCCGCGCAAACTAAAAATCGGAACCATGTTGACTGACAACGGAAAGAACATGGTGTCTGCTCTGCGTCAAGGAAGGTTGTGCCATGCGCCATGCATGGCTCACGTGTTCAATCTGGTTGTCAAGCGGTTCCTAAAATCCACCATCCCACTGCAAGACATCCTTAAAATGTCACGTAAACTGTGCATGCATTTCAGCCATTCCTACACCGCAAAGAACACCCTCATTGAGCTGCAGCGGCAGAACGGAATTCCACAGCATCGCCTGATCTGCGACGTTGCAACAAGGTGGAATTCAACCCTACACATGTTAGACCGCCTTTACGAGCAGCGAAAGGCCATCACCGATTTCCTGATGTTACAAGCGGATAAAGGTACTCCCCTGTGTAACTTAGATGTCAGCCATTGGCAGCTCATGCGTGACACCTGCCGCTTGCTCAGGCCCTTTGAGGAGGCCACGCTATTCGTGAGTCGGCAGGACTATGGGATGAACGACGTCATTCCTCTGTTGCACGTCCTGGAACAAATGCTGTTAACAATGGCTGGTCAGGGTGCGGTAGACGTGGCGCACAGATCTCAACGCCACATGACCCCTGTGGGGGCAGGACAGGAAGAAGAGGAGGAGGTAGAGGAGGACATTTGTGCTCAGGAATTATTGAGTGAAATGGGTGGTTTTTCCACTCAGCGGACAGGAGTGGAGGAGCAGGAGCATCTGGTAGAGGAGGAGGAGGAGGAGACAGAGGACCCAGACGCACCGTGGCAGTATGCTGTGGAGATGGAGGCAGGGAGTCCCTCGCATTCCTTGGCACAAATGGCCCATAGCATGCTCGGTTGCTTGCGTAGCGACAGCCGAATAATAACCATCAGACAGAGGGATGACTTTTGGCTGTCCACCTTGTTGGACCCTCGCTACCGGTCCAAAATGGTGGCCTTTTTCACACCTGCTGAGAGGGAGGCCAAAATTACGTACTATAAAAACCACCTATGTAGTCAGTTGGTCTCTGCCTTTGTGCGCCAACGTCCATCCTCAGACACTGTGGGCCCTGTGCGCTCGCGTTCCGCTGGCATGGCAGCAGGGGAGGGGTGGGGTGGTAGGAGCAGTGGCAGCTCCACCAGCAGTGGCTGCCTCAGTCTGCAGTCGATGATGAGTAGCTTTCTTCACCAGCGCAGTGAGGAAACTACTAACCAGCCGCAGCAGCAGCAGCAGCATCAGGTGGACCTGGAGCAGGAGCTCAAACAACAGGCTTGGGCCTACTTGGACAGCACCCTGCCAACCGAGGTAGACAATCCCCTTGACTACTGGGCAACGAAACTTGACCTTTGGCCCCAACTAGCTGAATTTGCCCTTGAAAGGCTGTCATGCCCGGCCAGTAGCGTGGCATCGGAGCGCGTGTTTAGTGCGGCAGGAGGTATTGTAACTCCGCGGAGGACACGACTGTCCACCCAAAGTGTGGAGAGACTCACGTTTGTGAAAATGAATCAGGCGTGGATTAGTCTGGATTTCAAACCACCAGTTCCTGACACAACTGACTAAATCCGCCATGAATCATGCCTCAAACATGTGCCACTTTCAGGTCTCCTCACACTGCTGGTGTGTTTAATTTTTTGACATAGGGTGCTGGCAGATTACGGGCCTCCTATAGCTGCTGCCAGGCCCCTAATCTGCCATGGGCCCCTATATACCGCCTCCTCATGCTGCTGCCAAGTCCAGAGTCTGTCATGGGTCCCTGTATGGCCTCCCATTGCTGCTGTCTCCATCGCCACACTCTGCTGCCATGTGCCACTTTCAGGTCTCTTCACACTGCTGGTGTGTTTAATTTTTTGACATAGGGTGCAGGCAGATTACGGGCCTCACATAGCTGCTGCCAGGCCCCTAATCTGCCATGGGCCCCTATATACCGCCTCCTCATGCTGCTGCCAAGTCTAGAGTCTGTCATGGGTCCCTGTACGGCCTCCCATTGCTGCTGTCTCCATCGCCACACTCTGCTGCCATGTGCCACTTTCAGGTCTCTTCACACTGCTGGTGTGTTAAATTTTTTGACATAGGGTGCAGGCAGATTACGGGCCTCACATAGCTGCTGCCAGGCCCCTAATCTGCCATGGGCCCCTATATACCGCCTCCTCATGCTGCTGCCAAGTCTAGAGTCTGTCATGGGTCCCTGTACGGCCTCCCATTGCTGCTGTCTCCATCGCCACACTCTGCTGCCATGTGCCACTTTCAGGTCTCCTCACACTGCTGGTGTGTAGAATTTTTTGACATAGGGTGCTGGCAGATTATGGGCCTCCTATAGCTGCTGCCAGGCCCCTAATCTGCCATGGGCCCCTATATACCGCCTCCTCATGCTGCTGCCAAGTCTAGAGTCTCTCATGGGTCCCTGTACGGCCTCCCATTGCTGCTGTCTCCATCGCCACACTCTGCTGCCATGTGCCACTTTCAGGTCTCTTCACACTGCTGGTGTGTTAAATTTTTTGACATAGGGTGCAGGCAGATTACGGGCCTCACATAGCTGCTGCCAGGCCCCTAATCTGCCATGGGCCCCTATATACCGCCTCCTCATGCTGCTGCCAAGTCTAGAGTCTCTCATGGGTCCCTGTACGGCCTCCCATTGCTGCTGTCTCCATCGCCACACTCTGCTGCCATGTGCCACTTTCAGGTCTCTTCACACTGCTGGTGTGTTAAATTTTTTGACATAGGGTGCAGGCAGATTACGGGCCTCACATAGCTGCTGCCAGGCCCCTAATCTGCCATGGGCCCCTATATACCGCCTCCTCATGCTGCTGCCAAGTCCAGAGTCTGTCATGGGTCCCTGTATGGCCTCCCATTGCTGCTGTCTCCATCGCCACACTCTGCTGCCATGTGCCACTTTCAGGTCTCTTCACACTGCTGGTGTGTTAAATTTTTTGACATAGGGTGCAGGCAGATTACGGGCCTCACATAGCTGCTGCCAGGCCCCTAATCTGCCATGGGCCCCTATATACCGCCTCCTCATGCTGCTGCCAAGTCTAGAGTCTGTCATGGGTCCCTGTACGGCCTCCCATTGCTGCTGTCTCCATCGCCACACTCTGCTGCCATGTGCCACTTTCAGGTCTCCTCACACTGCTGGTGTGTAGAATTTTTTGACATAGGGTGCTGGCAGATTATGGGCCTCCTATAGCTGCTGCCAGGCCCCTAATCTGCCATGGGCCCCTATATACCGCCTCCTCATGCTGCTGCCAAGTCTAGAGTCTCTCATGGGTCCCTGTACGGCCTCCCATTGCTGCTGTCTCCATCGCCACACTCTGCTGCCATGTGCCACTTTCAGGTCTCTTCACACTGCTGGTGTGTTAAATTTTTTGACATAGGGTGCAGGCAGATTACGGGCCTCACATAGCTGCTGCCAGGCCCCTAATCTGCCATGGGCCCCTATATACCGCCTCCTCATGCTGCTGCCAAGTCTAGAGTCTGTCATGGGTCCCTGTACGGCCTCCCATTGCTGCTGTCTCCATCGCCACACTCTGCTGCCATGTGCCACTTTCAGGTCTCTTCACACTGCTGGTGTGTTAAATTTTTTGACATAGGGTGCAGGCAGATTACGGGCCTCACATAGCTGCTGCCAGGCCCCTAATCTGCCATGGGCCCCTATATACCGCCTAATCATGCTGCTGCCAAGTCCAGAGTCTGTCATGGGTCCCTGTATGGCCTCCCATTGCTGCTGTCTCCATCGCCACACTCTGCTGCCATGTGCCACTTTCAGGTCTCTTCACACTGCTGGTGTGTTAAATTTTTTGACATAGGGTGCAGGCAGATTACGGGCCTCACATAGCTGCTGCCAGGCCCCTAATCTGCCATGGGCCCCTATATACCGCCTCCTCATGCTGCTGCCAAGTCCAGAGTCTGTCATGGGTCCCTGTATGGCCTCCCATTGCTGCTGTCTCCATCGCCACACTCTGCTGCCATGTGCCACTTTCAGGTCTCTTCACACTGCTGGTGTGTTAAATTTTTTGACATAGGGTGCAGGCAGATTACGGGCCTCACATAGCTGCTGCCAGGCCCCTAATCTGCCATGGGCCCCTATATACCGCCTCCTCATGCTGCTGCCAAGTCTAGAGTCTGTCATGGGTCCCTGTACGGCCTCCCATTGCTGCTGTCTCCATCGCCACACTCTGCTGCCATGTGCCACTTTCAGGTCTCCTCACACTGCTGGTGTGTAGAATTTTTTGACATAGGGTGCTGGCAGATTATGGGCCTCCTATAGCTGCTGCCAGGCCCCTAATCTGCCATAGGCCCCTATATACCGCCTCCTCATGCTGCTGCCAGGTCCAGAGTCTCTCATGGGTCCCTGTACGGCCTCCCATTGCTGCTGTCTCCATCGCCACACTCTGCCATGTACCACTTTCAGGTCTCCTCACACACTGCTGGTGTGTAGAATTTTTTGACATAGGGTGCTGGCAGATTATGGGCCTCCTATAGCTGCTGCCAGGCCCCTAATCTGCCATAGGCCCCTATATACCGCTTCCTCATGCTGCTGCCAGGTCCAGAGTCTCTCATGGGTCCCTGTACGGCCTCCCATTGCTGCTGTCTCCATCGCCACACTCTGCTGCCATGTGCCACTTTCAGGTCTCTTCACACTGCTGGTGTGTTAAATTTTTTGACATAGGGTGCAGGCAGATTACGGGCCTCACATAGCTGCTGCCAGGCCCCTAATCTGCCATGGGCCCCTATATACCGCCTCCTCATGCTGCTGCCAAGTCCAGAGTCTGTCATGGGTCCCTGTATGGCCTCCCATTGCTGCTGTCTCCATCGCCACACTCTGCTGCCATGTGCCACTTTCAGGTCTCTTCACACTGCTGGTGTGTTAAATTTTTTGACATAGGGTGCAGGCAGATTACGGGCCTCACATAGCTGCTGCCAGGCCCCTAATCTGCCATGGGCCCCTATATACCGCCTCCTCATGCTGCTGCCAAGTCTAGAGTCTGTCATGGGTCCCTGTACGGCCTCCCATTGCTGCTGTCTCCATCGCCACACTCTGCTGCCATGTGCCACTTTCAGGTCTCCTCACACTGCTGGTGTGTATAATTTTTTGACATAGGGTGCTGGCAGATTATGGGCCTCCTATAGCTGCTGCCAGGCCCCTAATCTGCCATGGGCCCCTATATACCGCCTCCTCATGCTGCTGCCAAGTCTAGAGTCTCTCATGGGTCCCTGTACGGCCTCCCATTGCTGCTGTCTCCATCGCCACACTCTGCTGCCATGTGCCACTTTCAGGTCTCTTCACACTGCTGGTGTGTTAAATTTTTTGACATAGGGTGCAGGCAGATTACGGGCCTCACATAGCTGCTGCCAGGCCCCTAATCTGCCATGGGCCCCTATATACCGCCTCCTCATGCTGCTGCCAAGTCTAGAGTCTGTCATGGGTCCCTGTACGGCCTCCCATTGCTGCTGTCTCCATCGCCACACTCTGCTGCCATGTGCCACTTTCAGGTCTCTTCACACTGCTGGTGTGTTAAATTTTTTGACATAGGGTGCAGGCAGATTACGGGCCTCACATAGCTGCTGCCAGGCCCCTAATCTGCCATGGGCCCCTATATACCGCCTAATCATGCTGCTGCCAAGTCCAGAGTCTGTCATGGGTCCCTGTATGGCCTCCCATTGCTGCTGTCTCCATCGCCACACTCTGCTGCCATGTGCCACTTTCAGGTCTCTTCACACTGCTGGTGTGTTAAATTTTTTGACATAGGGTGCAGGCAGATTACGGGCCTCACATAGCTGCTGCCAGGCCCCTAATCTGCCATGGGCCCCTATATACCGCCTCCTCATGCTGCTGCCAAGTCCAGAGTCTGTCATGGGTCCCTGTATGGCCTCCCATTGCTGCTGTCTCCATCGCCACACTCTGCTGCCATGTGCCACTTTCAGGTCTCTTCACACTGCTGGTGTGTTAAATTTTTTGACATAGGGTGCAGGCAGATTACGGGCCTCACATAGCTGCTGCCAGGCCCCTAATCTGCCATGGGCCCCTATATACCGCCTCCTCATGCTGCTGCCAAGTCTAGAGTCTGTCATGGGTCCCTGTACGGCCTCCCATTGCTGCTGTCTCCATCGCCACACTCTGCTGCCATGTGCCACTTTCAGGTCTCCTCACACTGCTGGTGTGTAGAATTTTTTGACATAGGGTGCTGGCAGATTATGGGCCTCCTATAGCTGCTGCCAGGCCCCTAATCTGCCATAGGCCCCTATATACCGCCTCCTCATGCTGCTGCCAGGTCCAGAGTCTCTCATGGGTCCCTGTACGGCCTCCCATTGCTGCTGTCTCCATCGCCACACTCTGCCATGTGCCACTTTCAGGTCTCCTCACACACTGCTGGTGTGTAGAATTTTTTGACATAGGGTGCTGGCAGATTATGGGCCTCCTATAGCTGCTGCCAGGCCCCTAATCTGCCATAGGCCCCTATATACCGCTTCCTCATGCTGCTGCCAGGTCCAGAGTCTCTCATGGGTCCCTGTACGGCCTCCCATTGCTGCTGTCTCCATCGCCACACTCTGCTGCCATGTGCCACTTTCAGGTCTCTTCACACTGCTGGTGTGTTAAATTTTTTGACATAGGGTGCAGGCAGATTACAGGCCTCACATAGCTGCTGCCAGGCCCCTAATCTGCCATGGGCCCCTATATACCGCCTAATCATGCTGCTGCCAAGTCCAGAGTCTGTCATGGGTCCCTGTATGGCCTCCCATTGCTGCTGTCTCCATCGCCACACTCTGCTGCCATGTGCCACTTTCAGGTCTCTTCACACTGCTGGTGTGTTAAATTTTTTGACATAGGGTGCAGGCAGATTACGGGCCTCACATAGCTGCTGCCAGGCCCCTAATCTGCCATGGGCCCCTATATACCGCCTCCTCATGCTGCTGCCAAGTCCAGAGTCTGTCATGGGTCCCTGTATGGCCTCCCATTGCTGCTGTCTCCATCGCCACACTCTGCTGCCATGTGCCACTTTCAGGTCTCTTCACACTGCTGGTGTGTTAAATTTTTTGACATAGGGTGCAGGCAGATTACGGGCCTCACATAGCTGCTGCCAGGCCCCTAATCTGCCATGGGCCCCTATATACCGCCTCCTCATGCTGCTGCCAAGTCTAGAGTCTGTCATGGGTCCCTGTACGGCCTCCCATTGCTGCTGTCTCCATCGCCACACTCTGCTGCCATGTGCCACTTTCAGGTCTCCTCACACTGCTGGTGTGTAGAATTTTTTGACATAGGGTGCTGGCAGATTATGGGCCTCCTATAGCTGCTGCCAGGCCCCTAATCTGCCATAGGCCCCTATATACCGCCTCCTCATGCTGCTGCCAGGTCCAGAGTCTCTCATGGGTCCCTGTACGGCCTCCCATTGCTGCTGTCTCCATCGCCACACTCTGCCATGTGCCACTTTCAGGTCTCCTCACACACTGCTGGTGTGTAGAATTTTTTGACATAGGGTGCTGGCAGATTATGGGCCTCCTATAGCTGCTGCCAGGCCCCTAATCTGCCATAGGCCCCTATATACCGCTTCCTCATGCTGCTGCCAGGTCCAGAGTCTCTCATGGGTCCCTGTACGGCCTCCCATTGCTGCTGTCTCCATCGCCACACTCTGCTGCCATGTGCCACTTTCAGGTCTCTTCACACTGCTGGTGTGTTAAATTTTTTGACATAGGGTGCAGGCAGATTACGGGCCTCACATAGCTGCTGCCAGGCCCCTAATCTGCCATGGGCCCCTATATACCGCCTCCTCATGCTGCTGCCAAGTCCAGAGTCTGTCATGGGTCCCTGTATGGCCTCCCATTGCTGCTGTCTCCATCGCCACACTCTGCTGCCATGTGCCACTTTCAGGTCTCTTCACACTGCTGGTGTGTTAAATTTTTTGACATAGGGTGCAGGCAGATTACGGGCCTCACATAGCTGCTGCCAGGCCCCTAATCTGCCATGGGCCCCTATATACCGCCTCCTCATGCTGCTGCCAAGTCTAGAGTCTGTCATGGGTCCCTGTACGGCCTCCCATTGCTGCTGTCTCCATCGCCACACTCTGCTGCCATGTGCCACTTTCAGGTCTCCTCACACTGCTGGTGTGTATAATTTTTTGACATAGGGTGCTGGCAGATTATGGGCCTCCTATAGCTGCTGCCAGGCCCCTAATCTGCCATGGGCCCCTATATACCGCCTCCTCATGCTGCTGCCAAGTCTAGAGTCTCTCATGGGTCCCTGTACGGCCTCCCATTGCTGCTGTCTCCATCGCCACACTCTGCTGCCATGTGCCACTTTCAGGTCTCTTCACACTGCTGGTGTGTTAAATTTTTTGACATAGGGTGCAGGCAGATTACGGGCCTCACATAGCTGCTGCCAGGCCCCTAATCTGCCATGGGCCCCTATATACCGCCTCCTCATGCTGCTGCCAAGTCTAGAGTCTCTCATGGGTCCCTGTACGGCCTCCCATTGCTGCTGTCTCCATCGCCACACTCTGCTGCCATGTGCCACTTTCAGGTCTCTTCACACTGCTGGTGTGTTAAATTTTTTGACATAGGGTGCAGGCAGATTACGGGCCTCACATAGCTGCTGCCAGGCCCCTAATCTGCCATGGGCCCCTATATACCGCCTCCTCATGCTGCTGCCAAGTCCAGAGTCTGTCATGGGTCCCTGTATGGCCTCCCATTGCTGCTGTCTCCATCGCCACACTCTGCTGCCATGTGCCACTTTCAGGTCTCTTCACACTGCTGGTGTGTTAAATTTTTTGACATAGGGTGCAGGCAGATTACGGGCCTCACATAGCTGCTGCCAGGCCCCTAATCTGCCATGGGCCCCTATATACCGCCTCCTCATGCTGCTGCCAAGTCTAGAGTCTGTCATGGGTCCCTGTACGGCCTCCCATTGCTGCTGTCTCCATCGCCACACTCTGCTGCCATGTGCCACTTTCAGGTCTCCTCACACTGCTGGTGTGTAGAATTTTTTGACATAGGGTGCTGGCAGATTATGGGCCTCCTATAGCTGCTGCCAGGCCCCTAATCTGCCATGGGCCCCTATATACCGCCTCCTCATGCTGCTGCCAAGTCTAGAGTCTCTCATGGGTCCCTGTACGGCCTCCCATTGCTGCTGTCTCCATCGCCACACTCTGCTGCCATGTGCCACTTTCAGGTCTCTTCACACTGCTGGTGTGTTAAATTTTTTGACATAGGGTGCAGGCAGATTACGGGCCTCACATAGCTGCTGCCAGGCCCCTAATCTGCCATGGGCCCCTATATACCGCCTCCTCATGCTGCTGCCAAGTCTAGAGTCTGTCATGGGTCCCTGTACGGCCTCCCATTGCTGCTGTCTCCATCGCCACACTCTGCTGCCATGTGCCACTTTCAGGTCTCTTCACACTGCTGGTGTGTTAAATTTTTTGACATAGGGTGCAGGCAGATTACGGGCCTCACATAGCTGCTGCCAGGCCCCTAATCTGCCATGGGCCCCTATATACCGCCTAATCATGCTGCTGCCAAGTCCAGAGTCTGTCATGGGTCCCTGTATGGCCTCCCATTGCTGCTGTCTCCATCGCCACACTCTGCTGCCATGTGCCACTTTCAGGTCTCTTCACACTGCTGGTGTGTTAAATTTTTTGACATAGGGTGCAGGCAGATTACGGGCCTCACATAGCTGCTGCCAGGCCCCTAATCTGCCATGGGCCCCTATATACCGCCTCCTCATGCTGCTGCCAAGTCCAGAGTCTGTCATGGGTCCCTGTATGGCCTCCCATTGCTGCTGTCTCCATCGCCACACTCTGCTGCCATGTGCCACTTTCAGGTCTCTTCACACTGCTGGTGTGTTAAATTTTTTGACATAGGGTGCAGGCAGATTACGGGCCTCACATAGCTGCTGCCAGGCCCCTAATCTGCCATGGGCCCCTATATACCGCCTCCTCATGCTGCTGCCAAGTCTAGAGTCTGTCATGGGTCCCTGTACGGCCTCCCATTGCTGCTGTCTCCATCGCCACACTCTGCTGCCATGTGCCACTTTCAGGTCTCCTCACACTGCTGGTGTGTAGAATTTTTTGACATAGGGTGCTGGCAGATTATGGGCCTCCTATAGCTGCTGCCAGGCCCCTAATCTGCCATAGGCCCCTATATACCGCCTCCTCATGCTGCTGCCAGGTCCAGAGTCTCTCATGGGTCCCTGTACGGCCTCCCATTGCTGCTGTCTCCATCGCCACACTCTGCCATGTGCCACTTTCAGGTCTCCTCACACACTGCTGGTGTGTAGAATTTTTTGACATAGGGTGCTGGCAGATTATGGGCCTCCTATAGCTGCTGCCAGGCCCCTAATCTGCCATAGGCCCCTATATACCGCTTCCTCATGCTGCTGCCAGGTCCAGAGTCTCTCATGGGTCCCTGTACGGCCTCCCATTGCTGCTGTCTCCATCGCCACACTCTGCCATGTGCCACTTTCAGGTCTCCTCACACACTGCTGGTGTGTTAAATTTTTTGACATAGGGTGCAGGCAGATTACGGGCCTCACATAGCTGCTGCCAGGCCCCTAATCTGCCATGGGCCCCTATATACCGCCTCCTCATGCTGCTGCCAAGTCTAGAGTCTCTCATGGGTCCCTGTACGGCCTCCCATTGCTGCTGTCTCCATCGCCACACTCTGCTGCCATGTGCCACTTTCAGGTCTCTTCACACTGCTGGTGTGTTAAATTTTTTGACATAGGGTGCAGGCAGATTACGGGCCTCACATAGCTGCTTCCAGGCCCCTAATCTGCCATGGGCCCCTATATACCGCCTCCTCATGCTGCTGCCAAGTCCAGAGTCTGTCATGGGTCCCTGTATGGCCTCCCATTGCTGCTGTCTCCATCGCCACACTCTGCTGCCATGTGCCACTTTCAGGTCTCTTCACACTGCTGGTGTGTTAAATTTTTTGACATAGGGTGCAGGCAGATTACGGGCCTCACATAGCTGCTGCCAGGCCCCTAATCTGCCATGGGCCCCTATATACCGCCTCCTCATGCTGCTGCCAAGTCTAGAGTCTCTCATGGGTCCCTGTACGGCCTCCCATTGCTGCTGTCTCCATCGCCACACTCTGCTGCCATGTGCCACTTTCAGGTCTCTTCACACTGCTGGTGTGTTAAATTTTTTGACATAGGGTGCAGGCAGATTACGGGCCTCACATAGCTGCTGCCAGGCCCCTAATCTGCCATGGGCCCCTATATACCGCCTCCTCATGCTGCTGCCAAGTCCAGAGTCTGTCATGGGTCCCTGTATGGCCTCCCATTGCTGCTGTCTCCATCGCCACACTCTGCTGCCATGTGCCACTTTCAGGTCTCTTCACACTGCTGGTGTGTTAAATTTTTTGACATAGGGTGCAGGCAGATTACGGGCCTCACATAGCTGCTGCCAGGCCCCTAATCTGCCATGGGCCCCTATATACCGCCTCCTCATGCTGCTGCCAAGTCTAGAGTCTGTCATGGGTCCCTGTACGGCCTCCCATTGCTGCTGTCTCCATCGCCACACTCTGCTGCCATGTGCCACTTTCAGGTCTCCTCACACTGCTGGTGTGTAGAATTTTTTGACATAGGGTGCTGGCAGATTATGGGCCTCCTATAGCTGCTGCCAGGCCCCTAATCTGCCATAGGCCCCTATATACCGCCTCCTCATGCTGCTGCCAGGTCCAGAGTCTCTCATGGGTCCCTGTACGGCCTCCCATTGCTGCTGTCTCCATCGCCACACTCTGCCATGTGCCACTTTCAGGTCTCCTCACACACTGCTGGTGTGTAGAATTTTTTGACATAGGGTGCTGGCAGATTATGGGCCTCCTATAGCTGCTGCCAGGCCCCTAATCTGCCATAGGCCCCTATATACCGCTTCCTCATGCTGCTGCCAGGTCCAGAGTCTCTCATGGGTCCCTGTACGGCCTCCCATTGCTGCTGTCTCCATCGCCACACTCTGCCATGTGCCACTTTCAGGTCTCCTCACACACTGCTGGTGTGTTAAATTTTTTGACATAGGGTGCAGGCAGATTACGGGCCTCACATAGCTGCTGCCAGGCCCCTAATCTGCCATGGGCCCCTATATACCGCCTCCTCATGCTGCTGCCAAGTCTAGAGTCTCTCATGGGTCCCTGTACGGCCTCCCATTGCTGCTGTCTCCATCGCCACACTCTGCTGCCATGTGCCACTTTCAGGTCTCTTCACACTGCTGGTGTGTTAAATTTTTTGACATAGGGTGCAGGCAGATTACGGGCCTCACATAGCTGCTGCCAGGCCCCTAATCTGCCATGGGCCCCTATATACCGCCTCCTCATGCTGCTGCCAAGTCCAGAGTCTGTCATGGGTCCCTGTATGGCCTCCCATTGCTGCTGTCTCCATCGCCACACTCTGCTGCCATGTGCCACTTTCAGGTCTCTTCACACTGCTGGTGTGTTAAATTTTTTGACATAGGGTGCAGGCAGATTACGGGCCTCACATAGCTGCTGCCAGGCCCCTAATCTGCCATGGGCCCCTATATACCGCCTCCTCATGCTGCTGCCAAGTCTAGAGTCTCTCATGGGTCCCTGTACGGCCTCCCATTGCTGCTGTCTCCATCGCCACACTCTGCTGCCATGTGCCACTTTCAGGTCTCTTCACACTGCTGGTGTGTTAAATTTTTTGACATAGGGTGCAGGCAGATTACGGGCCTCACATAGCTGCTGCCAGGCCCCTAATCTGCCATGGGCCCCTATATACCGCCTCCTCATGCTGCTGCCAAGTCCAGAGTCTGTCATGGGTCCCTGTATGGCCTCCCATTGCTGCTGTCTCCATCGCCACACTCTGCTGCCATGTGCCACTTTCAGGTCTCTTCACACTGCTGGTGTGTTAAATTTTTTGACATAGGGTGCAGGCAGATTACGGGCCTCACATAGCTGCTGCCAGGCCCCTAATCTGCCATGGGCCCCTATATACCGCCTCCTCATGCTGCTGCCAAGTCTAGAGTCTGTCATGGGTCCCTGTACGGCCTCCCATTGCTGCTGTCTCCATCGCCACACTCTGCTGCCATGTGCCACTTTCAGGTCTCCTCACACTGCTGGTGTGTAGAATTTTTTGACATAGGGTGCTGGCAGATTATGGGCCTCCTATAGCTGCTGCCAGGCCCCTAATCTGCCATAGGCCCCTATATACCGCCTCCTCATGCTGCTGCCAGGTCCAGAGTCTCTCATGGGTCCCTGTACGGCCTCCCATTGCTGCTGTCTCCATCGCCACACTCTGCCATGTGCCACTTTCAGGTCTCCTCACACACTGCTGGTGTGTAGAATTTTTTGACATAGGGTGCTGGCAGATTATGGGCCTCCTATAGCTGCTGCCAGGCCCCTAATCTGCCATAGGCCCCTATATACCGCTTCCTCATGCTGCTGCCAGGTCCAGAGTCTCTCATGGGTCCCTGTACGGCCTCCCATTGCTGCTGTCTCCATCGCCACACTCTGCCATGTGCCACTTTCAGGTCTCCTCACACACTGCTGGTGTGTTAAATTTTTTGACATAGGGTGCAGGCAGATTACGGGCCTCACATAGCTGCTGCCAGGCCCCTAATCTGCCATGGGCCCCTATATACCGCCTCCTCATGCTGCTGCCAAGTCTAGAGTCTCTCATGGGTCCCTGTACGGCCTCCCATTGCTGCTGTCTCCATCGCCACACTCTGCTGCCATGTGCCACTTTCAGGTCTCTTCACACTGCTGGTGTGTTAAATTTTTTGACATAGGGTGCAGGCAGATTACGGGCCTCACATAGCTGCTGCCAGGCCCCTAATCTGCCATGGGCCCCTATATACCGCCTCCTCATGCTGCTGCCAAGTCCAGAGTCTGTCATGGGTCCCTGTATGGCCTCCCATTGCTGCTGTCTCCATCGCCACACTCTGCTGCCATGTGCCACTTTCAGGTCTCTTCACACTGCTGGTGTGTTAAATTTTTTGACATAGGGTGCAGGCAGATTACGGGCCTCACATAGCTGCTGCCAGGCCCCTAATCTGCCATGGGCCCCTATATACCGCCTCCTCATGCTGCTGCCAAGTCTAGAGTCTCTCATGGGTCCCTGTACGGCCTCCCATTGCTGCTGTCTCCATCGCCACACTCTGCTGCCATGTGCCACTTTCAGGTCTCTTCACACTGCTGGTGTGTTAAATTTTTTGACATAGGGTGCAGGCAGATTACGGGCCTCACATAGCTGCTGCCAGACATGTAATCTGCCATGGGCCCCCGTACCGACTCCTCATGCTGTGACGTTGCAACAAGGTGGAATTCAACCCTACATATGTTAGACCGCCTTTACGAACAGCTAAAGGCCATCACAGATTTCCTGATGTTAAAAGCGGATAAAGGTACTCCCTGTGTAACTTAGATGTCAGCCATTGGCAGCTCATGTGTGACACCTGCGCTTGCTCAGGCCCTTTGAGGAGGCCACGCTATTCGTGAGTCGGCAGGACTATGGGATGAATGAGGTCAAATCGGCCATGGGCCCCCGTACCGCCTGTTCACGCTGATGCTGGTCCCACAGTGTGACCTGGGTCCCTGTACGGCCTTCCATTGCTTCCACTCTGCCATGTGCCACTTTGAAATCTCCTCACACTCCTGCGGTTGTCCATTTTGTCATAGGTTGCTGGCAGATTACAGGCCTTCCATAGGTGCCACCAAGCCCCATATCGGCCATGGGCCCCCGTACCGCCTGGTCACGCTGCTGCTGGGCCCATAGTGTGACCTGGGTCCCTGTACCGCCTCCCATTGCTCCCACTCTGCCATGTGCCACTTTCAGGTCTCCTCACGCTCCTGCTGGTTTCCATTTTGTCATAGGTTGCTGTATGGCCTCCCATTGCTGCTGCCTCCACCGCCACACTGTGGCTCCAAACACTGGTTTTGGCCCCGTGACTGGCCAAAGGAGTGAAGTGTGCAGTGATTCTAAGATCGACGGCACTCATCTGCATGTCATACTGACAGACAGTATTATTTCTCTTCCCCAGCAGACTCCAAGGGCATTTAAATTAAAGGTACAGTGTTCTGCACTAATATTAAGTCTCTCTGAAGCCTAGAAACACCCTTTTTTAAGTTAAATTCACAGCGAATTTATTCGACTCGAATCGAATATTGTCCACGAATTCGCCGAATCAGTCGAATCGAATTTTTCATTTCTTCGCTCATCTCTAATCATATCCAGTAAAATGACAGGGATTGGGAAAACGTTAATATTGAAAGGTGTGCTTGAGCAGTTGCAGCAATAGTTTTTATTGTTATAAGGTTTAAAGTTGTTTTAAAAATGTGAAAAATGAACAAAGCATATCCTTATATAGTGTGCACTTGTCTCAATCCAAAGCAGAGTATGATTTTTGTTTGCAGTCTGGTTCTTCTGCTATCTGCATAAGTCATTTCTGACAGGCTGTGCCAACTCCAAGGAATCGAGAGGGGCAGGGGAATGGAGATCCAGCACACATGTTGTGATTGTTAGCCTCAGCTATGCATTTTTCCAGATGAGATTGTTTAGAGGGGGGTGTATCTTCTCCCTCCAGGCAAGTCTCAGATTACACTGTGTGTGACATCCGATCCTCGCCCTCTGTCTGTAGAAGCTCAGAAAAGTTGTATACAGTCAGGTCCATAAATGTTGGGACATCGACACAATTCTAACATTTTTGGCTCTATACACCACCACAATGGATTTGAAATGAAACGAACAAGATGTGCTTTAACTGCAGAATGTCAGCTTTAATTTGAGGGTATTTACATCCAAATCAGGTGAACGGTGTAGGAATTACAACAGTTTGCATATGTGCCTCCCACTTGTTAAGGGACCAAAAGTAATGGGACAGAATAATAATCATAAATCAAACTTTCATTTTTTAATACTTGGTTGCAAATCCTTTGCAGTCAATTACAGCCTAAAGTCTGGAACGCATAGACATCACCAGACGCTGGGTTTCATCCCTGGTGATGCTCTGCCAGGCCTCTACTGCAACTGTCTTCAGTTCCGGCTTGTTCTTGGGGCATTTTCCCTTCAGTTTTGTCTTCAGCAAGTGAAATGCATGCTCAATCGGATTCAGGTCAGGTGATTGACTTGGCCATTGCGTAACATTCCACTTCTTTTCCTTAAAAAAACTCTTTGGTTGCTTTTGCAGTATGCTTTGGGTCATTGTCCATCTGCACTGTGAAGCGGCGTCCAATGAGTTGTAAAGCATTTGGCTGAATATGAGCAGATAATATTGCCTGAAACCCTTCAGAATTCATCCTGCTGCTTTTGTCAGCAATCACATCATCAACAAATACAAGAGAACCAGTTCCATTGGCAGCCATACATGCCTACGCCATGACGCTACCACCACCATGCTTCACTGATGAGGTGGTATGCTTAGGATCATGAGCAGTTCCTTTCCTTCTCCATACTCTTCTCTTCCCATCACTCTGGTACAAGTTGATCTTGGTCTCATCTGTCCATAGGATGTTGTTCCAGAACTGTGAAGGCTTTTTTAGATGTCGTTTGGCAAACTCTAATCTGGCCTTCCTGTTTTTGAGGCTCACCAATGGTTTACATCTTGTGGTGAACCCTCTGTATTCACTCTGGTGAAGTCTTCTCTTGATTGTTGATTTTGACACACATACACCTACCTCCTGGAGGGTGTTCTTGATCTGGCCCACTGTTGTGAAGGGTGTTTTCTTCACCAGGGAAAGAATTCTTCGGTCATCCACCACAGTTGTTTTCCGTGGTCTCCCGGGTCTTTTGGTGTTGCTGAGCTCACCGGTGCGTTCCTTCTTTTTAAGAATGTTCCAAACAGTTGTTTTGGCCACGCCTAATGTTTTTGCTATCTCTCTGATGGGTTTGTTTTGTTTTTTCAGCCTAATGATGGCTTGCTTCACTGATAGTGACAGCTCTTTGGATCTCATCTTGAGAGTTGACAGCAACAGATTCCAAATGCAAATAGCACACTTGAAATGAACACTTGTCCTTTTATCTGCTCATTGTAATTGGGATAATGAGGGAATAACACACACCTGGCCATGGAACAGCTGAGAAGCCAATTGTCCCATTACTTTTGTTCCCTTAACAAGTGGGGGGCACATATGCAAACTGTTGTAATTCCTACACTGTTCACCTGATTTGGATGTAAATACCCTCAAATTAAAGCTGACAGTCTGCAGTTAAACCACATCTTGTTTGTTTCATTTCAAATCCATTGTGGTGGTGTATAGAGCCAAAAATGTTAGAATTGTGTCAATATTCCAATATTTATGGACCTGTCTGTAAATTATGGATTTTAAATGGATGTAGAAAAGAGAAATGCTATAGATAAACAGGCGCAACTTATGTAGGAGGATGTGTTTCATCACTGTGTATTATATAGGGCTGGTCACTTCTCTAGATATATATAAGAGTTTACAATCACTTTAAACTGAACACCCCCCCATGGTTGTCCTTGCCTCAACTGGGTCATGTGGGAGCCCAGGACGAACAAATCCACTTTCAGGATGCAATAACCGCACATGTATTCCATTGCGCACTACAAGTCAGTGTGCCGCACTTTGAATGAATGAACATGGATGGAGCTCAGCTTAACCTTGCCACGATCCATCCTTACTGATGGATAGAGACAGTCCACGTGCCCTCTGGTTCAGATTTGGTGTTCTGCTATGTCTCCTGCTGTCAGAGTGGCTTGCTTGGCAGTGTGGCAAGCTGGGCGGTCAGTGAGCTCTGCAATCCTGGCTCTGCGGCTATGTTCAGCACTTCAGATATCAGCACAGCTCCTTCTCCTTCAATCTCTCTCTGCACTCTCCTGGCCAGTCTCCTGGGTTTTGATACTCATATGCCCCAGTCCACACGATACCTTGTCTGGGAAATGTAGTCCCAGACACTCCGCTTATCAGCCAAGTCCTGCTATTCAGAAATACAAGTTCCAGAGGGCTGTTCTATCAATTGGAGTAACCACGAATAACAGGCCAATGCCATCTAGTGGACACTAGATGGCAGTGTAATACATTTCAAAGGGTTACATTTGTATTTTTCTTGCATGAACTGCCCATATCAAATCCCCGACTACATTTCATTAAGGCTCAGTTCACACTGCTGTGACCCCAAAGTCATGCTACTTTACATGATTTTTTTTGCGACTTGATGTGACTTCAATGCAACTTTGACCAGTCATACCAATGCAGAGGGTGACACATGTTATTAAACTTACAAAAGCCTCTGAAGTCACAGCCATAGCCACAACCATAAGACAAACAAATGACTTTTGTGATTTTAACATTGTAGTCTATGGCACTCATCTCACAAGGAAGATGCAAAAAAGTAGTGCAGGAGCTATTTTTTTTGTCGCTGTGACTTGACGGCACCCATTGAAATTAATGTGTTTTGATTTGTCATGCAACTTTCTGTGCTGCATGTCACAGCCGTGTGAACCACGGCTAAATCAGGACTTTGACTGGGCTAGTCCATAACCCTTTATTTTTTTTTTTTAAGCCATTCCTTGATAGATTCACTATGGATCACTTGAATCTACTTCTAATGCAACTTCGACTTTCGAACAGATGGCTTCTCATTCTCATAAAGCACACATTGATATGATGCAGAATTAACCATTTCAAGACATTTTCACCCCCTCCCAGTCCAGGCCAATTTTCAGCTTTCAGCACTATCACACTTTGAGTGAAAATTAGTCATGCAACACTGTACCCATAAAAAACTTTTATCCTTTCTTTGAGATAGCTAGAGCTTTCTTTTGGTGGTAGTTGATCACCACTGTTTTTTTTTTTTATGCAATATAAATGTAAAACAAAAAAAGAAAATTCTGAAAAAAATTATTTTTTGCTTACTTTTTGTTATAAAATTTAGCAAAGAAATAATTTTTCTTCATAAATTGTATCACAGTGATCAGGATGCTGGTATGGGGTATGGCGGTGATCTGGATGCTAGCATGAGGTATGACGGTGATCAGGACGCTGATATGGTGGTAGTCAGGGTGCTAATATTGGGTATGGGGGTGATCAGGACATTGGTTTGGGGTATGGCGGTGATCAGGATACTGGTATGGGGTATGGCAGTGATCAGAATGCTGGTATGGGGTATGGCGGTGATCAGGATGCTGGTATGGGGTATGGCAGTGATCAGGATGCTGGTATGGGGTATGGCAGTGATCAGGATGCTGGTATGGGGTATGGCAGTGATCAGGATGCTGGTGTGGGGTATTCCAGTGATCAGTACGCTGGTATGGCATATGGGGTGATTAGGACGCTGGTATGGCATATGGGGTGATCAGGATACTGATATGGGGTATGGAGGTAATCAGGGTGCTGGTATGTCAGTTGGCAGTGATCAGGGTGTTGGTATGGGGTATGGCGGTGATCAAGACACTGGTATGGCAGTGATCAGAACATTGGTATGGAGTATGAGGATGTTTTTGTGTGCACTGGAACAGGTAATAGGGACTGGCTGCATTATTTATTATGGATATACTGGGGCAGTGATAAGGGACACAGGGGCAATAAACTGGGACACTGGGGTGGCTGGCACTGCAGTTTGTGAGTGTAAAATGCAGCCTGACAGGCTGCTGTATATTCACAAGCTGCAGGAGCGCATCTCTCTGCTCTCACAGTGAGAGCAGAGAGAAGCGATCTTTAGTTTCACTTTACAGTGTTTACAATGTGAGTGCTGTGATTGGTCACAGCAGTCACATGTTAAAACACCATGTGATCGCCCAAGCACAGCGATAATGTGCAATCGCTGGGCTCCTAGTGCGTACTCTGTGAGCCACGCAGGAGCCACTGATGCGGGCTGACATACAGTTAAAGCTTCTCGTCTGCCGTCTATATGCAATGGGCGGTCGGGAAGAGGTTAATAGTTGTCTCCAAGAAAAATTACAGGCAAAAAAAATGGACTGGTTGTTTTGTCTAGAAGCGAGGACAGCAGAGCTATACTTTGCCTAATCCACCGATGCTGCTGCACAAACCCCCCCCCCCACACTAGGGGTCTTGTGTGCAGTGGACTGTTCCTGATGTCATCACACTCATAGACCGGCTCTGGACATGAGATCGAATAACTGTTAGCAGGCCTGCTTTCAGAAATAATCCACTCCCTCCAATCTGAGGTGACTGTTGAACCTTCAGTAAGCGAGAAAAACTATTAATAAACAGATAAGCTCACTGCGGGTCCTCAGAACCTGATGGCGTGGATTTGAAACTGAAAAGAGCTCTCGTCTATAATCAACCAATGTCCCTTTAAGAACAATATGGTGTTTTCTGAGCACTAGTTGGGGCCCAATTGGTGTGAAGGTGATCTAAGGTGTAGATGATAGTTAATAAGTGCTTCTCCTCTTAATGATATTGAACTGATGCAAGATCCCCTTTAAGGCATTAAACAAGGGCAGATTCCAAGTAGTGAAGTGTAACAATTGGCCTAAGTGTCTGTGAGCAAGATCAACTTTCTTTGGGTGACAAGGGAAAAGGCAACAGTAGTAGAAATCCTGTTCAGCTGGGAAGGGTAAATTGTTGTTACAGTTGACACTGCTGTATTCTGTCCTGCAGCTGTGTGTCCTGCGGTTGGCTTGGATTATGAGACTGTAATGCAAATTTGTTCCAACGATATCGGCAGAGAAGACTAGTCTGCAAGCTGGGGTAACTTTGTGTACTGTCCCCAATTATACGCAGGTAGATAGCAGATGTGATGAAATTGTCTGTGTTCACTTAGTGGGTGTATGGGACTCTCTCCTCTGATCAACGGTGTCTGGCAGGTCTTAGCGGTCTGTCTTTCTCTGCAGATAGGGGT
Organism: Staurois parvus; assembly: GCF_062004578.1. Lineage (NCBI taxonomy): Eukaryota > Metazoa > Chordata > Amphibia > Anura > Ranidae > Staurois > Staurois parvus. Next base: position 10,681,677 of record NW_028318117.1, on the reverse strand, counting down.
CCCCACAGACTGTTCTGATTCAGCATTCCATCTGGTCTCCTGCTTAAAGATTGGCTCACTGTTTAGTGTGGCAAGACTGACAATCAGCAGACTCTTTCCGCTCCTCCTCCCTCTCTGACTCTGGCTCCTCAGTCTGGTCCAATACTCCAGCAGTCAGTACACTTCCTCCTCTCTCGATATCTCCCCTCTTACTTCATGCTCAGCCTCCTGGGCTTTGAGATATATACTGTATGCCCCCACTCACACGCCAGCTCCTCTGGGAAATGTAGTTTCCAAATGCATTGCTCCTTAGTAAAGCCCTGCGATTCAGCATGCAAGTTCCATATGGCTGTTCTTCAACATGTGAATGGTACTGATCTCTATGGCACTGCCATCTTGTGTTGGCTTAAACATCATGCATTAGACATTTATAGCAAGATGTTACATGGGGAAGTGCTGTTTTATGGAGCATCAAAGGATTTAGTATAGCCTTTCTGTGTGCCCCTGGAAAAAAATTAGCAATTAACCTATGGAATGTGGGCACAGCCCCACTGCATGGGAAAAAAAGTTCTGCTTTAATGACTGCAGGCTGCTTAGGCCCTGAAACAGTAAAGCAAATGCAGACCTAAATATGTCAATTAACAGTTTGCACCAAACCTGTGCACTGCTGTTGTGTCCAAACAATTCTCTGTTTCATTCAGCAGAAGGTCTGGTTTTGCCTATATGTTCACTGGCAAACTGTAGCCTTGCTCTAATGTTCCTTTTCTATGTCAAAGGCTTGTTTTAACACACCTCTCATGCAGGTTTCATCTGTGCTAACTCTTTCTGATAAACTTTGACCCAACTGTTGCAAGAGTTATCTAAACACCCTGCAATAAAATTTTGTGCTTCTTGTAGACATCTTTTTGCTTTAACAATCAGTTTAAGGTCAATATTTGCTGGGCTGGCCAGTCCAAGACAAATTAGCATTCGTTTACAAACTACGTCACTTGCAGATTATTTTCCTTATAGTAGAATGATTGCTTTCAAATAATTTTCAATCTCTCATCAGACTCATAGGCATCAACATCCTTCTTTTTGAGGACCATAGAAAGTTTTTTTGATGTTGGCACAATGGCATCAATGGAAAAGAGAACATCAGACCCTAGATATCTTTGGTTTAAAATAGATAAATTCCATCCGAATAATCCCTTTGGGAGATTCTAATAATTGGCACCTGACCTGGAGCACCATATTCTAATCTCATGGATTCTAATTGATGGTAAATGCTTTTCATGTGACAAATCTGCATTATTAATTTAGATAATGAGATTAAGTACAATACTCTTAAATATATAAAAAAAATACATCAATTTTAGGTGTCATTTTTATTTTAAGTTTATTACATCTATCTTTGGGTGCTGTTTGGAAGCAGACTTTGTGTATGCCTGTTCAAATATGTTGAAATAATCAATAATTTTCATGGGGTGTACTTACTTTTCACATGACTGTATGTGCACTAGGGTCATAATTGTGCAGTATTTATTCAGGCTCTGCTTCCTGGACCTGCCTCACTGCTTCTTCTCACAAGACATGGCTATGCATTTCCTGATATCTTATCAGCAGTTGTTAAAGCTAACCTTTACTTTACTTGATGTGCTAGGCATCACTGTACTCTTCCCACACTGTGTAATAAAAAAAATAATTTATTCTGTTTACCATTTTGCTCTGATGGTGGTCTGTCCCTTGGTATCATCACATCCAATGCAGGGCTACTGACCCTATACATGTTTGTAGTTGTTCCTCATAACTGAGGTCCTCTAGTCCCCTTACTAGCTTTGTTGCCCTTCTCTGGACTCTCTCCAGTTCCAGCACATCCTTCCTGAGGACTGGTGGCCAGAACTGGACAGCATACTCAAGACGTTGCTGAACCTGTAAAGCGGTAGAATTATAGTTTGATATCGTACATAGATACCCTTTTTAATGCTTGCTAATATTCTACTTGCTGTGCTTGCTGAAGCTTGGCATTGCATGTCATTGCTGAGCCTGTGATCTACTAAGCCCCTCAGATTTCCTCCTTCCTGGAATCCCCCAATGCTTCTCCTCCTAGTGAATAACGTACATTCATGTTTTTGTCCCCAAGTGCATTACTTTACATTTTTCAGCATTAAACCTAGTTTTCCATGTAGTTGCTCACCCTTCTATTTTAATGAAGTCCTCCTGTAATGTTTCTATATCCTGCTATGCAGTTATTGCCCTGCTTAGCTTTGTATCATCAGCACATACTGAGATTGAGCTATTTATGCCATCTTCTATATCATTTATGAATAAATTAAACATAATTGGTCCCAGCAAAGGGCCTTGAGGTACCCCACTAACCACTCCAGACCATTCCACACACGTTATTTATCACCACCATTTGGACGTGCCCCTGTAACCAGTTTTCTATCCAGGTACATACCCTACGATCTAAGCCAAGGGGTCTCCAAACTTTCTAAACACAGGGCCAATTTACCAACCTTCAGAGTTTAGGGGAGCCATTAGGAGTAGAAAATGTCCCAGCAACAATGGGAGTAAACAATGCCCCCATCTTTGGTGTCAGAGAAATTTTGCCCCTTTATTGGGAGTTATTATCATTGGGAGGATTTTTTCCCCCATCATTGGTGTCATTGGGGGCCATTGTTGGTGTCACTGGGTGGAATTGTGCTCCATCATTCTTGTCATTGGGCCCTATTATTGGTGTCATTGGGAGAAGTTGTGCCCCATCATTGGTGTCATTGGGCCCCATTGTTGGTGTCATTGGGAGGAATTGTGCCCCACTGTCATTGTTGGTGTCATTGGGAGGAATTGTCCCTCATCATTGCTGTCATTGGGCCCCATTTTCGACAATCTGCAATCAGCTAATACCATTCCAGTCGGTCTGTAAAAATTACGAATAACGGTATGGCTATTACCTGGCTACATTCTTTGAGGACTCTCAGGTGTAAGCTATCTGGTCCTGGAGATTTATTTGCATTAAGAAAGATTTCACTGCCCATCAAGTTGCATTTACAACTAAAATAATACTTTTAGATGGACTGGTCCTTAATAAAGACCTAAACAGGTCCTTGAAATACATTTTCCCTGTTCATATTTTAGAATCCTTGTTCATATTTTTATATTTGTTGCATGACTTTTGGATATTCCTTTGTAAATTGCCTTTGCCTCACGTTACGTTTGTTTTCAGAATGATGGTCTGTGATGAAAATGCACAGATGTTTCCTGTGTCACAATTCGGCAGCTTCCTACTGGGTGTCCTCCTTTGCACTGGTCCATCCAAATCTTCATTATAAATACAGGCGAGGGAACTACCTCCACAGTGACATAGGCCAACGAGGTGAGAAATGCTCAGCTTCTCCTAATCACTAAACTTGACATGATGATGTTTGATGATATGTTTTCTCTTTCATTTGTGTCTTATAGAATGCCTTCCCTGTGCTCCAGTATTTGGATCCTGCTGCTCTCTGGAATAATAACTACATGTACATCATCATATTATGGTAAAACATGTTATCTTTTCTCTACCCACGAAAATATTTCACGCTTGCAAAAAAAAGAAACTAAAAAAGCACAAGTATTTCATAGTAAACATGTCTATGTCTTAGATAAATTAATATATTTCAGGTCAAGACATGAAGGTGAGGGAAGGTGAAGGACCTTTATAGCTTTGTCCTTCATAGCATATGTTAAAAAAAAACTTTGCTTGTAAGTGTGGAAGATGCTTAGATTTTATATTCCCAGATCTCCCCCGCACACCTAATACACTCAGGGAAGAAAGTGAGGTGAGGGGCACTGGTATTCACTTTAAATATTCCAACTGGTAAAAAAAAAAGACTTTAAGGCCAAGCCTGGCTAACTGCTCTTCCAGTGCATCAGGGTTCAGAAAGACTACTCTAAATACACAAGAGGATGGCAGTTGATGGAGTTTAGCCGTGAAGTCAAGTCCCAGTTTTAAAGCAGAAGTACACATGAAGAAGCACAAAACAGGTAATAACAAGCAGAAACAACATTTTTTTAAAACATTTATAATGGATACAGGAGCACTTTAAATGTTAGGTTGGATAAATGCTAGCCTTATACGACTTGATTTTTAGCCGATTCCTGTGGGATCAACCAAATTTGTGCTGTTTGTGGCCCTGTTGACAACACCTGACTTGGCTCAGATGATAGGTGCTGCGACTGCTGAATACAAAAGCTGCAAGTGGAGAGTTCTCCATTCACACAGTTTGTGGGCATAAGAGAATTGATTGATTTCTACGGGTGTATGACTAGCCTTAGTCTTAACTATTATGTTTGGGGGGGGGGGGGGTTACTTTTAAAGGATGGGTTTAAAACTAATTGTTACAGTTGGAATAACTGTTAAAGGTTAATTTTAACTATTAGGGGGTAGATTGTGTGTTTGCATTATTTTATGGTTTAGGGCAAGTATTGGTAGATGAGGGACAGGATTAAGGGTCTTTGTAAAATTAACTTTCAGGGACAGATTATACATTGGGGAATGAGTACTCACAGTAAATTTCATATTTGTTTGTGGTGCTGAAAGCTCATATGAGAATTTGCTGTACAAAGTTTACTGTGCCAAAAGTATCAGTTAAAATAGCATTAAATTCAGTTAGCCCCAGTTTAACTCCAACTTTATTGTATCTGTTTCTCAGATGTTGCACAGGATTTACAGTGAATTTTTCTTATTTATCAAGCTGCAATATGCTTTAGCCACCACTCATACCTGAGAATTTTGTAGCTTCAATCTCCAAGCTTCATAATTCTCAACAACGAAACGTCATGTTTTTAAATTGTCCCTGTTCACATTTGAGCATTGAAGCGACTGTAGCTCAATGCCTGAAGCTTGGAAAGGTACAGGAGTCACTTTTGAAGCAGGATGGGGCATGTTTGGCCTCATTGATTTCAATAGAAGTGAGCTCAAAAATGGTTGTTTTGGTGTTTTTCAGATTCTCCCATAATAAAAGTCTATGATGCCAAAAACACTCAATACTGCTGCAAAGAAACTCCTTCCTTGCATTTAGGTGTATGTTTATTAAGCAGAGATCATTTATCTCATTTCAGCTCTCTGGGAAAAATCTTCTCCTCTGTCCCCCTGTTTATGAAGTGGAGAACATTTGTTCTCAGAAGGAGGAGAGGAGAAGTTTTTCCTCTGAGAACAGCTGAGCTCTGTGTAGAAGGGGAAGGCTGCCTGTGATCTCCTGAGATAATTCTGTAATTACAGATCACCTGAGTTTAAACAGTGAAACCAAAGTTAAAAAGACCATGCAATTACATGAAAATAATAAGCACTGACCACTTTTTAAAGCACATTTTAGTACATTCCTTAAATGTGTATTTTGACTCCTTTTTATTGCGCATTTTAGCATTATTTTATGTGCATTTTGCTGTTTTTAAACATGCTGTATTATTTTTAACATGTATTTTGACTTAGGTTTTTTTTAATTTGCATTTTGGCACTTTTCTAAACACACATTTGGGTGCTTTACGCAAATTTTGGCACAGGTTATTTTAACATGCATTTTGGCGTAGTTTGTAACTCACATTTTGGCACCTTTCTTTGCATGTATTTTGGCACTTTATTAAAGTGCATTTTGATTTGTTTTTTATGCATATTTTGGCTAACTGCACATCTGCTAGCCACTTTTGGATGCCATTAACAAATAATGGCACCAAAAATATGAAATGCATTTTGCATGCGTTTCCAGAACACACACAGAAAAAAAGAGCCAAAATACATGTTATAAAAGCACCAAAATGCACATAAAAATTTAAAGCAGCAAAATGTTTGTTAAAAACTGCACCAAAATGTGCATTAAAAAGGACCACATAGCCAAACTGAACCTTTTTTGGGCATGGAGTGTTGTGTGTTTTTTCAATGCGCATTTTGGTGCGTTGATAGCGTATTTGTCAAATGACAAAATGTGCGGCAAAATACATGTCTGCTAACAGCATTTGGGGTGCCATTAACAATGAATGGCATTCAAAAGCGCACTGCATATTTTAGCACAATTTGGAATTGTGGCAAGAATTGTGCAATTCTGCCAACAATTCTGCATTGCTCAGGTGTGAATGCATTCTAAACGACAATACACTATAACTATACTGTATGTGTGTGTGTATATATACTGTACACTATATATAAAACACAAATATACATATATACATACATAAACATATATAGTTATAATTTCTAGCAATGTTTAACCCCGCTGGTGCTGATATTAGGAAGAAAGAAGCCTTCTTCCTCACATCACAGCAGCTTCTCACCAAGATTCTCCAGCTCTGGGCTGGAGAATCTGGGACAGAGATATTTTAAAGAGATGGCCAGTAAGATCTTCAGAACTCACCTTCATAAACTGGTCATCTCTGTAAAAGTTCATGACAGAAGGGTGTGTCCTGTGTTGAGAAGAAAATGTTCTCTGCTCCTCCGCTTCATAAAACTGGCACACCTGAGAGATCAGCAGTGATCATCAGGATCTCGGCTTTTTTCTCTTTCATAAACAGACACCTCATTGCCTTCAAATATGCAGGGCAAAAAAGCACCTGAAATTCTCCATATGCTATGCTTAAGTGTGAATGGGGTCTTAGGGTGTGCTAAACAGACATAAGGCATGCTAAACTGACATATGATAGTATTGGTTGAGAGTAGGGATGAGCTCAGGTGTGTTCAGATCCAAGTCCAAACCTGCCTGAGCTATCCCACCAGGAAGCTGTCACTGTGATCCACCATTCATAAGTGGTCAAGGCATTCCCTGCTCAGTTTCTTGGTGAGATAGCACAAGTGGGTTCAAACTAGGATCAGAACATGCCTGAGCTCATCCATGGTTGAGAGGACAAATCAACAAGTCTTAAGTGTACTATAGGGTGTCTTAAATGGTAGATGTTCAGTTCTTTTAACTTAATTATTCTCACCTTTAGACTCAGTTTGTATTGTCCACTTATGCTTTAAGGCCCCTAAGGCCCCTTTCACATGGGAAGGCAGTTGATCGCCACCCACTTAGAAATGCACATAGTGCCGCTTGAAGGAGCACACATTGCCACGACTGCGATACTTTGCATCACAATACACCAATTTTAAATACAGAATTTGACAGATGACATTGGCTGACAGGAACTGTAAAACTCTCCCAAGTAAGTGAATATGGCTGCACTGAACTCTTGAGCCAAACAATGTACTGGGCAATCGCCATTCGGCAAAAAAATTGATTAAATAAAGTCAAATAAATAAAAAAAACACTGCTATTGTGAAAGGAATACAGTATTATAGTATTAGTCAAATCCAGTCCTCCAATAACCCCAGCAGGTCATATGTTTAGTTTTTTCTTCATCACCCTCGTGCTAAAAATCGCACCAGAGATTGAGCAATTATGAGCAATATTTAATCTGAAGCATATCCTGTTAACAAGACCTGTTGGGGACACCTGAGGACTGGAACTGAGAGACACTCTTCTGTAGCTCAAATATGAGTCTTTCCATTTCCTTCAACCTCAGGTTGCCTTTTTTGGGGGGAAAAAATTGAAAGAATCTACATGAAAAATTGAATGCAAACTTTATTTATACTGCTATAGATTTTTACCTACACTCTTCATTGGGATGTTAAAATGTATTTGTTTTTCTATTAGAAGTAAATGACAATCATTAGACATATCAATGAAATTATTTGGTAAGATTTCCCACTAAAACACAATGAGCTGCACCCAGGGGCGGACTGACAACTCATGGGGCCCCCGGGCAATAGGGGATCATGGGGCCCCTGTGTCTTTGCCCAAACTCAAAAAAGCCTATGAAAAAGGTACCAGGGACATCTCATGGGGCCCCCTACTGACCCCGGGCCCTCGGGCAGTGCCCGAGTTTCCAAATGGTCAGTCCACTCCTGGATTTGACCAAGAAGAAAACAGAATTAGTTAACAGTCCTGACCCCCTAATGAATTGTTTGAAGTGTAAATAATACCATTATATCAATCAATGGCAGGCCTACTTGAGATATGGTTATATACTAGCTCCCCACTCTTGAGTACTAGTTATATCCTGTACACAGAATGAGAATATTGAATGAATGTTTTTTTTTTTTTTTGCATGCTAGTCTCTTATCGAAAATGAAGAGTTTACTAAAGTTACGAAATTCTCATACGACAGAATACAACTTTGAAAGTGATGTAATCTGTTGTAATGTATTCTTTCATTTCTGAGCATGCTTGGTCTTGGAGTCGATTTTTTTTAACAAATATTGCACTGATTAAATGAAAATCGTTCATTCTGTTATTGTACAAGAAAACATTTCGTGCTTGTCCCTTTGGATATTGTCACATGAACTGTTTTATTTGACTATCAAAAGCTATGTACTATCAATCAGATTATAGTACGATCCCTCCGAATTTTTGACATCTGATTTTATGATCGTGTGTACTAGGTATACAGTGCCCTTTTCAATATGTGATAACTTATTTTAGGGTTATTGTATGTTGATTTTTGTAGATGGAGTCGAGGAATTGGACAATGATCTTATTGAAAGCTGTGCAAAAGAAGCTAAGCATCTGGTGGATACGGCATATAAAACCACACGCTACATGTAAGAATCATTATATATATTTTAATATATGGAACTCATTATTTCTAAGCAATTCCCTATCCACTTAGGAAATATAATTTTGCTTGTGTGTTCACTTTGCCACAGGGCCTACTCCTGGGTGAAACTGCAAGGTTATTAATAAATGAATAAAATAATTACCAATGACAGCATGGTTTCTCATGATCTTGCATTCTAGTCACCATTATAGTGATTCTGTACTGGGAATCATTCATTGGCAGTCACACTGTAAAACTGGAGGTGAGTAAACTCTTGTGACGTGGCAGGTAAATTATATGCCAGCCTCCAATTCCTATATCATCTGATTTTGTGGCATCAGTCATGTAGAAAAGCTGAATAACTGTCATCACTGAACTAGTACATTGATAAAATCCATATGACTTGATGGCAGATTGGATTTTTTAGATGAATCTCTCTGAATTGGCTTTATCCTGGTTGTATCCCAACCACTGGGCAGCACAGTGGCTAAATGGTTAGCACTTCCTCCTGACAGTACTAGAGTAGTTGTAAAAATCCCAAACACAGCACCACCTGCCTGGAGTTTGCATGTTCTCCCTGTGCCTGCGTGGGGTTCCTCTGGGTACTCCAGTTTCCTCCCACATTCCAAATAATAATAATTTCCACATCTCTAAATAAAAGTTCACTTAGGCTGGCCATACATTATACAATTTTCTTGAGAAATTTGCTTTAGATTTACCAAAAACTATATAATATGAGGTCCAACCTAAACAACGCTTTCAATTGTATCCAATTAGGCAGGCTCTTGCAGTACGTGGTTGAAGGTAAATCTAAAGGAAATTGGGCAGAAATTGGACAGAAAATTGTAAGAAAATTGTACAATGTATGACCAGCCTTAGCCTCCATATGTTTCTTTGCACCCTCGTCTTGTGACACCTATATTATCTAATTTCGTGTGCTGGTGTCACCAGGCCAGTAAATGATGGGGCATCTCCCCTGTGAGGACATGGACAGTAATAAAATCCTGATACAGGTCCTGACTCTTACCAACTCTACTATAACATGATATCACTATCATTTAAGAATCCCTATTAAAGTATATCTAAAGCTAAAACCTTTTTCACTTTGGATAGAATAGCCACATTAGGCACTTGGCTGAAGCACATTCCCATTGACTTCAATGTGCTACCACCTCAAAGCAAAGGGCAATGGCAATATTTCTCACCCTACCAGCCACCATATAAATTTGGAGGTGGGTTGGTGGCAGGCAGTAAAAATATGGAACAACTGCCTGTTTTTAGCACCTTGTCTCACCCCCTATACCTCCAGTGTGAACTTATCTTTACAAGTATAAGCAAAGTGGTTTTTTTTTTCGTTTCGGATAGCGTGAAGAGGGATTAGAATACCTGTCAGGTATTTATGGCTGGCTGTGCCCTTGTTAGGCAGGCCATAGATTATGCAATTTTCTTTCAAGCAACCACATGTCAATATGATCGGGGAAACCCTCCTGCGGATCTATTGTGTTCTCCTAGTGGGGGGACGCAGGGAGCGTTCCTGCCGGGAGAACGCAATGATTACTGCTAACGGCTATAGCCGCTGGCAATCACTGCATGCTTAAAATCCAGCATGCTGGTTGTACTGTTCACCCCTTATCAATTAGAGCAATTTTTACATTTCCCCCCTTATCAAGTCAATTGATTGATCAACTTGGATACAATCAGCCTGCCCATTGATGGATCAAATCTCAGCTGGTCCCTGCTGAAGTGATTGAGAGATAACCCATCCATGGCCTGCTTTAGGGAGATTCACTCTCTCAGTTTGTCTTGTTTACCATTATCGCTGAACGTGAAATTTTGGGCTGTCTCCAGAAAATATTCCAATGGGACACTAGTTCCAATGTTCCAATGATCCTGGTGACAGCCAGGAATTTCCTCACTTTGGAGGGATTTCTTCTCACTTCCTGTTTTGGCTATGGGACAGGAAGTGAAAGGAAATCTCCACAATGGGACACAGATGGCAAGACATTGACAGGGTTATAACTCTCCATTATTAAATCTAAAATGAAAATTGCAAAAAGATAAAATCATTGATGTTTTCAATAGAGGAAGGCATAGGAGACTCTGTAGATCAAGCAACCTCTATTTTCTGTGGGTTGTAGAATGGTAGAGTATAGTAGCACTACATGTAATAAAAACATATAATATGGTGGGTGACAACATGGTTGGAGCCAATTTCAAATGGTGCCAAATATAATTGTTTCAATGGCACAATGTTTCTAAATATTATTCTGCCAATAACCAAAGATGTTAAAAGAGAAATATATATACTCAGTTCTGTGCTGCCATTTTCAACAACTGTTGTCAATAAAGTGCATTGTGAAATAAAAGTCTATTATTTTTCTCTGTTGTTCAGATTGAAGGAACGCTTGAGAAAGCAGACTGTGAGCGCTCGAGACCTCATGGCCTACTTTAAGCAGCCTGTTGCAGGAAGCAGGAACTATATTCGTGCAGCTGATTACATGGGTACAACGCTGCAGCTCTTGACGGAAAAATTCAAATATTTTGGCAACAAACCTTTTAATATCTCAGGTACATAATAGTGTTCTGGGTTTTTTTACCTTCCTCTGGATCAGCTGTGGGTATAGAATTATAGCTTTTTTTTTAATGGTTGAACTGGATGGAATTTTGTCTTTTTTTCAGCCAGACTAACTATGTAACTATGTGTTAAAGTGTATGTTCAGCCTCAACATTTTTTTTGATAGAGTAGAAAAGGATTACATTGCCTGTTAAGACTCCCTTGGAAGAATTTATTCTTACTTCCTGTTTCAGTGACAACGGTTTCAACACAGACAGAAATCATATTTTTTTAGGCAGCAGCTAGAACCTGATCAGATTTTTATTTCTGTCTATGCCCCTGTGGCAGGTTTCCGCTCTCTTTCTTCCTGGTAAGATCAATGTCACCACGACAAGAGGTGAGGGGTAATCTTTAATTTCGAGATAGCAGTAAAAATCTGACAGGGGAAAAAAGACTTCACTTGACATCTGACAGGTTTACTCAAAGAAGCCTTCATATGAAGAAGTTAGCAACTGAAAACACCTCCCAGTAAGTCAGATCTATAGCTAACAATCACTGCAGGTTGGAGAGCTCAAGCTCTGGCTGAGCCGGAGGAGTGTGTTAGACCTCTGCAGAGAGATCACTGCTTCCACACAAAAAGAAAAGGTTCTTCTTTGCTGCATACTGGCAGAGGACATGTCTTTCTACTCGAGATGTGTCTGTTTAAAAATAAAACACAACTTTTTTGCTTTAAAGCACCTGGACTGTATGTAGTTGATTGAAACTGGAAGTTCAGTTGAGTTTTAAGCAAGTTGAAGGCACATTGGGAGGAATTCCTAAAGGGTGTAGTATACAACCTTTAGAATTATGTTGAGTCTTCACATTGAAATTGTTGGGATATGGGGCAATTTCACATGCCTTTTAGAGGTACATAAACCTGTCATTGCCCTGCACTGAGCTTTGAATGTCCATGCTAGACATTCCTTCTTAGTAAAAAGGAAGAAAAAAAGTCTTATAGATCCTACCACCATAAGCAAAAATAAAATATAAAAAATGTGATAAATTAAAATCTCTAAATAAAATCCAACACAACTCCATGAATTAAATATTCAGTGTCTCTATCCAGAAATCTTGCATCAGTGTCACCTTGATTCCCCACCACTGTGAGAAGTGCACACTAACCAACACTCCAGTGACCTCTGTTTTCTTAAAGATCAAAAAGCACTGTGGGTCATATAGTATCCTCCACGGTGAATAATGTCCATCTACTTTGCTTCCTCCATACTTTTTATACAGAACATAACCATACCGCAAAACCGAGAAAAAGGGGAACTATAGCATAGTATTTTATTTTATTATGTAAAATATGTGTAAAAGTAAAACTTTTACACTCGCATGAATTCATGCCCAAGTTGGCACAGATGTAAACAGCCTTTGTAAAACACGATCTTCCTCAGGATCGGCTTGTATTCCACTGACCGGAAGGAGCAGAGCCGGATGTTATGTCACCGGAACCGGAAGTGCCAGCTCTATTAGGGCCTGAACTAGCTTTACTGACCATGTCTTCAGGAATCCACCTGAAGATGGCTTTGGTGGCTTCCTGAAGACATGGCCAACGAAACTAGTTTAGGCCCTAACAGAGTCGTCACTTCCCATTCCGGTGACGTCAGATCCGCCCCTGCTCCCTACGGTCAGTGGAATGCACGCTGATCCTGAGGAATCAGTTTACACAGGCTGATTTGGGCACATATTCATATGAGTGCAAAAGTTTTACTTGTACACATTTTAAATGCTACATTATAGTTCCCCTTTTTCTCTTTATTGGGATTTTATGTGATAGACCAACACAAAGTGGCATATACAGTAATTGTGAAGTGGAAGGAAAATGCTAAATTGTTTTTAAAATTTTTTACAAATAAATAACTGAAAAGTGTGGCGTGCATTTGTATTCAGCCCCCCTGAGTCAATACTTTGTAGAACCACCTTTCACTGCAATTACAGCTGCAAGTCTTTTTGGGGATGTCTCTACCAGCTTCGCACATCTAGAGAGTGACATTTTTGCCTATTCTTCTTCTGCAAAATAGCTCAAGCTCTGTCAGATTGGATGGAGAGCATCTGTGAACAGCAGTTTTCAAGTCTTGCCACAGATTCTCAATTGGATTTAGGTCTGGACTTTAATTGGGTCATTCTAAAACATGGATATGCTTTGATCTAAACCATTCCATCATAGCTCTGGCTGTATGTTTAGGGTCGTTGTCCTGCTGGAAGGTGAACCTCCTCCACAGTCTCAAGTCTTTTTCAGACTCTAAAAAGTTTTCTTCTAAGATTGCCCAGTATTTGGCTCCATCCATCTTCCCATCAACTCTCACCAGCTTCCCTGTCCCTGCTGAAAAAAAGCATCCCCGCAACATGATGCTGCCACCATCATGTTTCACGGTGGGGATGGTGTGTTCAGGGTGATTTGCAGTATTAGTTTTCCAACACACTTAGTGTTTTGCTTTTAGGCCAGAACTTTCAGTTTTGGTCTCATCTGACCATTTGTGGAGTGCACGACTAATAGTTGTCCTGTGGACAGATTCTCCCACCTGAGCTGTGGATCTCTGCAGCCCCTCCAGAGTTACCATTGGCCTCTTGGATTCTTCTCTGATTATTGCCAGTTTGAGTCTATCACATAAAACCACATAAGGCCTGACACATAAAATCCCAATAAAATACATTTACATTTTTGGCTGTAACATGACAAAATGTGGAAAATTTCAGGGGGTATGAATACTTTTTCAAGGCATTGTACCTGAGACCAGAAATGGATTGCTTTACAGAAAGAGGTGCAGTAATTCTAAAACGATCTACCACCAGAAAAGTGTTGTATGTGCTTTATTTAATTCCCCTGATTGTTATCATTATCTCTTTACCAGAATTAATATTTTGCATTGCTTTCAATTATGATTTAAAATGCATCAATTTATAATATAAAAATAACATCTCCACATAGAAAAGTGTACCATACAATGCCAAGGATGCAGGTAAAATGACTGTACCCAAATGCAATATATGACAGATAATTGTTTTTCCTTGGTTTATGACAAAGTAGAGGGTTACCACTTGCCATGCACACAATACATAGGTGATGTACATTATGTTACTTATTGAACAGAAACAATTCAGCTGTGTTTTTTGTTTTAAATGTATCTTCAAAATCTTTTTTCTATAGATATATTAACAAAGCACCAGTTGGAAACAATTTCTAAGATTTCAGGTTGTGAAGCTCAGTACCGCCCCATGGTTTGCCAGGACAGTCCCTATCGCACCATTACTGGGTCATGTAATAACCGGTAAGAGAAATATATATATATATATATAACTATAGTTGTGGGTCCCTTCATATTGTGTGCATCAATAGAAACACACAGTTCCTAGTCAGTGGTGTCCCGAGGCAGGTGCGAGGGGTGCGGCCCGCACCGGGTGACACCTACCGCACAGACCGTGAGACCGTACCCGCTCCGCGAAAAGGTAAGTTGTACAGCAAGCCAACAATCCCCGCAGGATGGATCGGATCCATCCTGCGGGGATCGTCGGCTTTCTTTACAACTTACATTTTCGTGGAGCGGGGCCGATCTCACCCTGTGCGGTAAGTGTCACCCGGTGCGTGATCACTGCCACACCAGTTACAGTGTCCCTGATCACTGCCACACCAGTTACAGTGTCCCTGATCACCAACACACCAGTTACAGTGTCCCTGATCACTGCCACACCAGTTAAAGTGTCCCTGATCACTGCCACACCAGTTACAGTGTCCCTGATCACCGCCACACCAGTTACAGTGTCCCTGATCACCGCCACACCAGTTACAGTGTCCCTGATCACCAACACACCAGTTACAGTGTCCCTGATCACCAACACACCAGTTACAGTGTCCCTGATCACCGTCACACCAGTTACAGTGTCCCTGATCACCAACACACCAGCTACAGTGTCCCTGACCACCGTCACACCAGTTACAGTGTCCCTGATCACCAACACACCAGCTACAGTGTCCCTGACCACTACCACACCAGTTACAGTGTCCCTGATCACCAACACACCAGTTTCAGTGTCCCTGATCACTACCACACCAGTTACAGTGTCCCTGATCACCAACACACCAGTTACAGTGTCCCTGATCACTACCACACCAGTTACAGTGTCCCTGATCACTACCACACCAGTTACAGTGTCCCTGATCACTACAACACCAGTTACAGTGTCCCTGATCACCAACACACCAGTTACAGTGTCCCTGATCACTGCCACACCAGTTACAGTGTCCCTGATCACCGTCACACCAGTTACAGTGTCCCTGATCATCAACACACCAGTTACAGTGTCCCTGATCACCAACACACCAGTTACAGTGTCCCTGATCACCAACACACCAGTTACAGTGTCCCTGATCACCAACACACCAGTTACAGTGTCCCTGATCACTGCTACACTGGTCTTTTTTTGTTTAGAGTATATAGTACAAAAAAACTGTGGTGATTAAATATCAACAAAAGAAAGCTGTATCTGTTTAAAAAAATGATAAAAATGTAATTTGGGTACAATGTTGCATGACTAAATAATTGTTATTCAAAATGTGGCAGCACTGAAATCTGACAAATGGCTTGGACAAGAAGGGGGTGAAAGTGTCCTGTCTTGAGTCGGTTATAAAGGGATTTCTTTGTATGATGAGTAATGACAGTTGGTAACAAGTGCTTGTCAAACAAAAGTTAAATTGTGTTAATATTTCCAGGAGAAATCCCAGTCTGGGTGCTTCCAATACAGGCTTTACACGTCTGTTACCTGCTCAGTATGAAGATGGCCTGTCCCTTCCCCGTGGCTGGACTGAAAACCGTCCAATCAATGGATTTCGTCTGCCTTTGGTAAGATCATTATGAATGGTTACATTTACTTGTAATTGGTAATACTGTATAATAATGCATTCACTGCTTGTGCTTTGACACATTAATAAAGGTACAATTATCATAAATATGAAGCAGTGTGTTCAATTTTTAAAAAAATTACTGGAACAAAAGTGGAGCAAGTCATTAAGATCAAGATACTTATGTTTATCTATAGGCAAACCTTTTTTTTTTTGTTTAGGATAGAGTGGGGAAGGATTAGAAGCCATGTGATTTTTTACCACTGTCTGAGGCTCAATTATAAATATCTTCCCTTACTCATTGTCCCTGGGACAACCTTTCCACCACACAAGAAGTAAGTGGAACTCTGAAACTTAGAGGAAAATAACAATATAAATGTTTACGTTAGGTAGGGAACTACTAGAACGTATGTCAGTTTTGTTGTTGTCTGCGCCTGTGTGGTAAAATTTCATCAATGGAGTCCTGGATAGTAGTAAAAGCCTGTCAGCTGGTCCACTTAATGTTTTGGCTATAGATCTACCTAAACACAGAGATATCATCTTTTATTGAATATATTTTAGTCCTTTGTTCTGGCTCATTTTCGAATTGTCTGCTAAGGGTGACAGCTTTGAGTTGTAAGGACTCACTTCAGCCCATGTGCTAAAACAGTCCATTATGAAATGTAGACGGCTTCCTACAGGCAAAGAGGGGGGGGGGGGTGCCTTGCGCTTTTATAATGCTAGGCACTTTTTACCTTTTCTTTTAAAAGGAGAAGTACAGCCAAAGCTCTTTTGGCTATACTTCTCCTGTGGATCACAGGAGTGCAGTTCGTTCTGCACTCCTCTGACCCGTTTTCAGCTGACAGCGGACTGAATCCTGCTGTCGGCTGACATCACTCAGCCGGTCCAGGTTGGGGAAATATTCCAACTTTAAAGTCAGGATCCACCCCAGAGACTGGAGCAGTATCTGACTCAGCCTCTCAGAGATTCGCTGAGAGCCTGAGCCAGCCGCTCCCTCCCCCTCCACAGCCCAGAGCTTCAGTGAGCGTGGGGGGGCAGAGCAAAGAGCGGTGACTGATAGTCCCGCTTTCTGCTCACAGCACCTGTGAAAGCTCAGCGATCAGCAGTCATGTGACTGCTGGGGTCTCACCTTTAGAGCCGGCGGGGGACAGATGCAGCATCAGACCAATGCTGCATCCACCTAGGATAAGTATAACTGGGCAAAAAAAAAGTCCTATTTCTCTTTTCACTTTATTGAACATGAAATGTGAACAATTGTTTCTGTGATGTAGGGATAGATGGAAAATTCAAGTGAGTTGTAATGTGTTGTGGAAAAATGCAGACATGCTACATCTTTCTGCATATCTCCACTCCAAAGTGGTGTAAACAGCTCACATTGAAAGCAATTGTTTTCTATGTGCCTTTGTGGAGACCTGTATTGACCAGGTGCAGAAAAGAGCAGGCCTCTGCGCACGGTGTGAATGATCCCTAATTCTACTCACTGAATCATAGCTACAGGTTCTATTGGTGGTATAGGTATTTATCTAGCATTGTGCGACCTACATTACTTAAACTGTCCATACAGTGATCAGAATTTGGCTGGTCCCTGCTGAACTGAAGTCGACTTTTTGATCATCTTCTGTTGAAGGGACATGCTGAAAAACTTTCATTGATCAGTGACTGCATGCAATCTGCTGCAGATGCTGATCAGTGTATGCTGATAGCGATGGGTCACAATTGTCAGAATACAATGTCCGATCTGCGGGGATTCCTCCATCCACCCTGATCATGTGGATGAAGGAATCCCTTAGTTTTTTTTTTTCTGTTCAACCCACTGGCTCAAGGAAAAAATGAAAAAGACCCATCTATGGCCAGCTTTATTTATTGGACATACTTTTACTGTATATTATTATTATTATTATACAGTATTTATAAAGCGCCAATAGTTCGCTCAGCGCTGTACATTACAAAGGGGGACAGAACATGTGACAGAACAATACCAATACAATGCAAAACATGAGGGGATCGAGGGCCCTGCTCTTTCGAGCTTACAATCTAGGAGGGAGGGGGTGGTGGCACAGGAGGAGATAGCTGTGGGGGATGGAGTGGTAGGAAGAGTGGAGGTCGGCAAGTTAGCAGGGGGTGGGGTAGGCTTCCCTGAAGAGATGGGTTTTCAGGGTGTGCCTAAAGGAGAGGAGAGTAGGTGATAATCTGATGGGATGGGGCAGGGAGTTCCAGAGGATGGGTGACACCCTGGAGAAGTCCTGGAGGCGGGCATGGGAGGAGGAGACCAGGGAACTAGAGAGAAGGAGGTCTTGTGAGGAGCGGAGTGTGCGTGCTGGGCGGTACTTGGATATTAGGTCAGTGATGTAGTTCGGGGCAGTATGGTGGACAGCTTTGTACGTCAGCGTTAGGATTTTGAATTTGATCCGTTGCGCAATCGGAAGCCAGTGGAGGGATTGGCAGAGGGGGGTGGCGGAGACAGAGCGGTTGGAAAGGTGAATGAGTCTGGCAGCCGTATTCAGGATCGACTGAAGCGGGGATAGCCAGTGGCGAGGCAGGCCAGTGAGGAGGGAGTTGCAGTAGTCGAGTCGTGACATGATGAGGGAGTGGATGAGCTGTTTAGTGGTTTCTGGGGTTAGGAACGTGCGGATTTTGGCGATGTTGCGGAGGTGGAGTCTGCACGAGTTTGTTAAAGATTGGACTTGGGGCTGGAAGGATAGGTTGGAGTCCAGAATGACACCCAGTACTCTGGCCTGCAGGGCGGGTTTGATGGTAGCGTTGTTGGATGTGATGGAGAAGTCAATGGGGGGTGGGGTCCGGGCTGGGGGGAAGACAAGAAACTCGGTTTTGGAGAGGTTCAATTTAAGGAAGTGGAGCGACATCTATATGACGTACAAAGAAGTACATTGACTTTTAACTTACTAGCAGTTCAGCAAGCAGGTTTGATTATCCCTTAACTGGAAGCATTTTAACAAGTGGCTATGGAACCAAAGATTAGATCTTCTACAATACTGATGTCTTCATATTAACAGTGTATACTGCCTTTATGGAAAAAAATGCTAAAAATATTACTCTTAATGGTAGACATCACAATCATGATTTGAATACCAAAAAGTAGTTAATTCACTCAAAACTCAAATTTCAGTGTTTGGCGGGTGCTGTCGATTTAAACTTCCAAACGTTTTCCTATGCTGCATCTAGAAGACTCCAGTGGTAAGATCTCTGCACTTGAGTTACCAGGACTATACACCTGCCTTGACCATTACAGTAGGGTTCCACCCTAAGATGGGATGAGAGCCAGAGATTATAACTGGAGGATCTTGCCACTAGTTTCCTTTCAGAGATAGAAAGCAAGTTGGTATTAAGCGCAGCACAATCCACCTATAACATTGCTCTGGGTAGACAATAAGCTGACACTAGTAGACACTAGTAGAATTTTGTTCAAAAATGTTTGTTTTAGGAATGTTTGATTTTCTAATTGTTAATGAAGTCAAATTGACATTTGTTTTCAACCAAAGTGCTAAAAAATTTCTAAAGGGCAGGATGGTATATTTTTCTTGAAGGATTGAGTTTCTAACAGTGAATGTGGGTTTCATTCAAGGAAGTCCATTCAGTGCAAAATTGAATGTTAAGCAACTGTTTTTTTAAAGTAATTTCAAATGATATTTGTCAGGTCATCAAATGTACTGATGAGAATTTTCATACAGATGTTCATATAAACAGCTTTACTCTTTAGGCTCTGATGACACTTATGCAGCTGCCACAGTAAGCCTACGTTTTTGTGCATTTAGGTGCATCATGTTTAGGGCAGCCCATTCATTTCAGTGAGCTGCCTTACAATTGGATTATGGTTGAACTGGATGGAATTTTGTCAGCCAGACTATGTAATGTGACAATTGCACAAAAGAAAAGTGGGCACTTTTTAAATAAAATTACATTGCACTACAACACATGGGAATAGGATACCATCTCTTGCAATGTGATTTAGCTCTGGGTGGTACTTTTGGGGTCCATTAAAAATGAATGGCACTACAGCATACTTGCCAAAACGTATTACTTTTTCATGCATGCAATATTGCACAGATTCCCGCATCACATAAGTGTAAACAGGGCCTTAAGAAATGCCAACACAGATTCAAACCTATAATTTACAAATACCATTTTGGTGTAACATATTTTTAATTCTCTCACTTCCACTAAGGCACGTCAAGTATCCAATGAGATTGTCAGATTCCCCACTGAGGAAATAACTCTGGACAATGACAGGGCTCTTGCCTTTATGCAGTGGGGGCAATGGACTGATCATGACCTTGACCTGTCCCCTGAAACCCCTTCAAAATCCACATTCCTGGAAGGGATTGACTGTGACATCAGCTGTGCCCGGGAGCCCCCCTGCTTTCCTCTCAAGGTAAACATGTGCTATAAGAAGATCCCATCATTGTGGGAAGTCTGGGCATTTGATATGTAATTAAAGGATAACTAAATCTATGAACAAAAATACAATTTTTGCAGCATATGAGTCCCTTGGATGTGGTGGCTGCATTTGTTTTTTGTTTTTTTTAAGCTAAAAACATTTTTAGCAAGGGCAGAAAATGTTCGTTGAACTTGCCAGACATGCAGGGTGCTTGTCACTTCCTATGAGCTGACATGAAAGCATAAAATGATATTTTTTTTTGTGAAAAATCAACCCCCATATAACTGAGATGAATAAAGCCAGACCTGATTAAAATTCAACCTGGGTAGCAACCATGGCTCACACAGCCACTTCATCTAAGGACTAAGAATGCAAAGCCTCATGCACACAGGCGTATGAATTTAAACTCAAAATATGCTAGATTTTTTCTGCTAGAAAATGGCAGAATACATGCTTCTAATGTTGTGCATGTATGTCGTTTATGCGCATATGTACACCTTATGCTTGTAAGGCATTGAGCATAAATGCATTCTATTGGCCAGAATATTAATTTATTCTTGCCATTGGAATACATTTAGGTGTATTAGCCTGCATATATGTGTGTTTACACATGTAAATTAAGCTCAAATACTCCTCAAAGAATGCACATTTGGTAATTTTTTTCCTGTAAACGCTCCTTTTCAAATACGCCTGTAAACGCCTATGTGTCCATGACCAGTGCATTTTACGCTGAATGCCTGTATATGCAGCGTTTTTTTTAGTCCCATGTTCATGATCCCTCCACATTTTGTGGGAGTTTAGATGCTCTAGATGCTTTTTAACTGTAAAGGGTGTTATGTGCTCAGTTCTGTAATGATATCCATTAGATTTTTATTCAGTTTATACTTCTAGGTCAGAGTATAGTTTTGTATGCTGGAAAATTGATTGCATTATAGCCTGGAATGCCTTTTCTGTTCGCAGATCCCACAAAATGACCCACGCTTCACTAATCGCAGTGACTGTATTCCACTGTTTCGCTCATCTCCTGTGTGTACACCAGGATCTCCAGTTAGAGAACAGATGAATATACTTACCTCGTTTATTGATGGCAGCCAGGTATATGGTAGTGATTTGCCATTGGCTGCTAAGCTTCGGAATAACACAAACCAGCTGGGCCTTATGGCCATTAACCAGAATTTCACAGACAATGGCCTGGCATATCTGCCCTTTGACACTGCCGAGCCAGACTTTTGTGAATTGACAAACAAATCATCTGGAATTCCCTGCTTTCTGGGAGGTAAGTGATGTTGGGCAAAGGTGTTCATCTTTCTTTTAGACAAATAACTACTATTATAAATGATAATAGATGCAGTATACAGTCCATACAGTATATTGCCCATGTCCATATTGGATAACTTAAGCTGGCTATACCCTATTAGTTTTTCAAACAAACATTCATATAAACATTCATAGAAAAATTCTCAGTACATTTGATGACTTGACAAACGCTGTTCAAAACTACTTCAACATATCATTTGCTTTTAACATTCAATTATGGAATAAATAGATGAAAACCACATTCTCTGTTACAAATGTTTTCATTCGATCCCTGAATCGGCCAAATTTTGATCTAAGGCCAGCTTAATGTGGTAGTAAACTCCATAATAAGGCTTACCTGAAGGTATAGTGAATATCTCCTAAACGTGCACCATATAGGAGATATTTGAATATGTAGCAGCCAGTGACGTAACCAGAACAGGAGGGGGGCTTTTATTTTTCCGGGAACTTTAACACTGCTTTAAGGCTGTACGAGTCTGTTCTATAAGCCACTGCACAAAGAATATTGACAGACCTTAGAAGAAATGCAATTTTTTAAAACTGTACAGTATATAATTTTAATGTTTTACATATATTTCTATTATTATTCTTTTGTTTGAACCAGTTTTTTAGGCCATTTTATTGTGAAGGACTCATGCACAGGTGTTCATTGTGCCAAATTTTGTAACATATGGCCACATTTCTGCACCTGGGAACCACAGGTGTTGCGTACAGCACAGACTGCATTCAGAGTTGTATGCCTGTACGCATGTGTGTCTACACTAGTACTGACAGAGTACTACCAAATGCTTTAATTAAAGTGGACCTTAACTGAATCTGAGCAACAAAAACAGAAAACGATATTTTATCCAGTTTTAATATTCAAAGTAAACCCCCCATCCATCCATGTCTCTATGCTTTATTTTGCTGAAAAATCACTTTGAAGAACACCCCCTAGCATTTCTGGCCAGGGCCAACTTAAGTAAGGGAAGGTGATTTATGTAGCATTTACTTCCTGGAATCCATCTTCCCTTAGAGTAAGCATGTAGGAAAGAGGGTGTGCTTAGCTTATAAATCCCCTCCTCCCCTCCTGAAGACTCCTGGGATGCGTGACATCATCCGACTAGGCCTGGAAACCAGGACCAAATAATTGGAGAAATGTAGGAAAAAACTGTCTAAATCAAGAAAATATTTATTTTCCTATCTATTTACTATTGCTAGGAGCATAAGGATTAAAATAGTCAGTGTTGATTGACAGAGTTTAGTTCCACTTTAATTTACGTAGATATTACATCTGTGGCTCTCAGGCACCATAATACAGCTTTATTATATGTCACATGGCCAAATACGCTCATGTACATGAGCTCTTAAGATACAAATCCAACAAAAACTTTGTAATTCATTTGTATAGAGCTGGAAAGGATTAAACGCTTCAGGTTTTTATCTGTTTCTTGGATGGGTAGATTAATCCCCACTTCCAGATAAGACATTTTTAACACACAATTTAAGATTAAAACCTTGGGAAATGTTGTTGTCAGTACCTTCCCATTCTAAGGATACCTACCCCCCACCAAACAGAATGAAATGCTCAGAGAAATTATGGACTGTTCTTCAATGAAACTGGACAGGAACTAATGATGCATTTGGTCTTTATCTGTACTTTTTGTTGTATCCTCTGCTTTCATTACCGTCAGGAGACCCTCGTGTCAGTGAACAGCCTGGTCTTACTGCTTACCACACTCTGTTCGTTCGAGAACACAACCGTATAGCAACAGAGCTACGCAGAATGAACCCCAGATGGTCTGGAGAGACTCTATATCAAGAAGCCAGGAAAATTGTAGGGGGACAACTTCAGGTACCATATAAGTTGGTTTTTCTTATTCATGATTCATTCTAAGCCCTGGCAATCACTATAATTTTTTTTATTTGACAGAAAATAACTTTTTACGACTGGTTGCCTTTACTGTTGGGATCAGAATTGGAACAGGTCCTCCCAAGGTACAGAGGATACAATGAGTCTGTGGACCCAAGAGTGGCCAATGTATTTACCGTTGTGTTTCGTATGGGCCATACTCTGATACAGCCTGTCATCTACCGCCTCGATGACGGTTATCGCCCTCTTATGCCAGAACCACAGGTTCCACTTCATATGACTTTCTTCAACAGCTGGAGAGTGGTCAGACAAGGTAATCTGATTCACATTTTTGTATAAAATCGAATGTAGAAGTGATAATGCATGTGTCATTGATATTAACGATTATTAAGATATATGAAAAAAGAATATTCATGTAGCAATGTGTACAGCACATACCATGCATCTAGTATGTCTTTTTTTTTTTTTGCATTCGTTGTGCAGGAGGGATCGATCCTCTGCTCCGTGGTCTCATGGCTAACCGAGCCAAACTTAACCGTCAGAACCAGCTGGTGGTGGATGAATTAAGGGAACGTCTGTTCAAGCTTTTCAAGCGGACTGGTCTCGATTTACCAGCTATTAACATGCAAAGAGGCAGAGAACATGGACTGCCAGGTACTTGTCACCGATTGACTTTTTTTCCATCATTTCTAAACACAGTAGCTAGTTCTGTATAGGACTGTGTCCTCATATATGATTATTTCTTTCCCAGGATACAATGCATACCGGAGGTTTTGTGGACTTTCTGCTCCCCGCAATATGCAGGAGTTGGCTACTGTGCTGAATAACACCCAACTAGCTCAAAGATTCATAAATCTTTATGGCACTCCTGAAAATATTGACATCTGGGTTGGAGGGGTTGCTGAAACTCTGGTCCGCAATGGCAGAATTGGGAAGTTACTCACCTGTCTGATTGGAAACCAGATGCGGAGGGCCAGAGATGGAGATCGGTGAGTATTTATGAAACTCTACTCTGTTGAAGACTTTAGGGGAATAATAAATCTTGTGGCCAAATACCCTACCTATGTAGATGATCTCACCTTTGTCTATTTTCTGTTAAAAAGCCTATTGTTTCTTGAGCACAATGGCTTAAAGATCAACTCTACAATTGTGATAAAGTAAAAAAAAAAAGAAGCCAGCATGTTTAAAAGTAAAAAGCAGCTCTTGCTGCAATACTCACCTTCTTTCCAAAGACTTGCTTCTCTGATGTCTACCTATGGGGTGAATGATGCCCACTGTCATTCAACCTACTTCTCTAAACCCACATCATCATGGATACACCCCCTAGGGGTACATCACCATGCCAGTTTGGGCTCAGAGTACTCCAAGACAGAATGACACTCAGACATCATTGCTTCAAACACCCAAAAAACAAGGAAGGACCCATGACTTGATGTGACTATCTAGAAGGTATGGAAGGTATAAAGGAATTAAAAAAAATATGTGGGGTGCTTTAGGAAGACCCCAAGAAACAAGTCAATGAGCCCAAATAGTTATTTAACTGCCTCTGTCCTCTTCCCTTTAGCTAGCTCCATAATGTTAGGCAGCCCATAATTAAGTCAATTTCTTTTTTAATTCAAACACCAGGTTAAACTAAAAAAAAAAATGACTCCTATCCACACCTTTGATGTGGATGTGGATTTTCCCCACTGCAAGAAGACTCCCCCGCTGTCAAAATACACTGATCAGCTTTGCAGGCTATAGCTTGCAGCGCTGATTGAGCGGGGAAAATCCAACAAGGAGTTTGTACAGAAGAGAAATGGTAGGTGAACTTCTGTGCTACCACAGTGCCTATACATGGATTGAAATTTGACTGGTCCATGCAGAAATGGCTGAAATTCGATCCATGCATGACCAGCTTAAGCTTGTCTAAAAAAAACAGGTGTTGCTGTGCACTCCTATTAAACTTCTCATAGTGTTATGGGAGTCATTTTCATGGGTTCATCCTGGACTTTTTTTTTGTTTTATATGTAGCCCCCTCCTAGTTAGGTGCTAGGATGTGTATAGTTAGGTTAATCATAGCTGTATTTCTCTGCTTACCAGAGAGGCTGTCAGGTAAATTCAGTGTGGTATTCTGCTAAACAGAGTGCTGTGATTGATGAGTTAGGTCTGCTCATGCTGCTCTGGTGCTGTTGGAATTTGTCTGAGTTCTGCCCACCTTCGGGAAGCTATGAGAGCCTTCCAGAACATGGGTAGGGGCTGGGCAAAAGCACAGCATGATTATGAATACAGCCCTGGCCAATTGCAGGGGAGGGTTGCCCCACTGAATCCTGGGAGTGGTATTTATGTTTGGAGAGCACATGGGTTCAGTGTCTTTCCTGGGAGTGGATTGCACCAGCCAGGCTGGAGGAAGGCTGCCTCACCTGGCACTTGCTGAGATGTGGCCTCAGGTGGGTTGACCTGAGGGCCTGAAGTTAGAGAGAGTGACCCTGTTTCTTCAATAAGCTGACTGAGGGGAGCTGTCTGCCAAAGTTCTGTTTGGTATCACTGGAGGGTTTTGCTTGGAAGATTGGAAGGAGAAAACCATTCTGTCCCTGAGCCTTGAGAGTATTGACACTAAGATATTTGGGGATTCTGTGCTCTTGCTACCTCCCCTGGTGTTTGATAGTCAGCGTGGGTCTGGAAAAAGGGAATGTTGGCTAGTGTTCTGAAGAGCTTGTCCAAGTGTTGCTACTACAAAGGACTTTGCTCAGCTACCTTATCTTTGGGCTGTCGCAGTCTGTCGTAACTGCCTTATACCTGAGGAGCTAAACCTTGTAACTACTACTACTACTGCTAAAGGGACTTTACTTACTCCCAAACTACTTGCTGCTATACGTTACAATAGAAGTCTGCTATTTACTGTCAGCCAAGACTTCATAAATGTTCAACTAAGAGATCAGCTAGATGTCCTCAGTGTGAATAGTTCTAATTTTGGAGTATCTTACTACAATTCCCCATCCCTATCCCCAGTTCTACAATAAAACTCCAAAAATAAACATCCCCTAGACTGGTCATTGGAGACAACGAGTGGAAGTGTCTGTGTGTATTTAGCTGAAGGAATACACTATTCCTGTGTGGGTACACTGTGTGGGTGAATTAAGGGGAAACCGGGACATCATATAAGCAGCCCTCGCAAGGGTAGCGCTACATATATATTGTTTAAGATTTTGTATATAGGTAAAATAGTTCAAAATGGATCCTAAACATTGCATCTTCTCTTTAAACCTCTCATTCCTCGAACTCTCTTAGACCATTTAGTTCTTTGTTACATTTTCTACAGAAATAAGAATCCAAATATTTTGCTATGGGTAGAAGCTTCCAGCTCACTGTTGGTTAACTACCAGTTATTCTAGAGCAGGGGTGTCCAAACTTTTTTCAAAGAGGGCCAGATTGGATGAAGTGAACATGGTGGAGGGCCGAACATTTTTCAGAACATTCTTTGAACCATTACAATTAAATGCAAATAAATTATTTTATGCCAAGTTAATTGCAAACAACATACTTTTCATTTCATAACATTAAGATCAACTGACAGCTGAGTTTTCACAATGTATTGAAAATAAATTAAAAAAAACTTACCTGCACTAATGTGAAGGGTGAAAAAGGTAGCTGGAGCTGAAGTTTCTGCTCGGCAGCCGGGAGGGGAAGAGAAACACACTTCACGCTGGAAGCCCGGCCCTGACGTCACCGCCCTCTGTCGCTCCCAGCGCGGCGCAGTCACGCATGCGCACTGCTCTCAAGCAGAAGACTGTCTGCCACAGAAGGGAGGGCCGTGCGACAGCCGCATTTACACAGACCAGGGAGAACGTGCCGCAGTCAGGCATGCGCACTGCCCTCTGCTCTCAAGCAGAAGACTGTCTCCCATAGAAGGGAGGGCCGTGGGAAGGCCACATTACACAGAGCAGGGAGGGCTGTTGGAGGGCCGTATTAAACCGACCCCCGGGCCGTAAATGGCCCGCGGGCTGAACTTTGGACATGCCTGTTCTAGAGGTAGCTCTACTCAGAATGAAGATCTGTAAACAATTTTTTCCAGAAAATCCAGAGAAAACATCTGGTAGCTCTAACATCAAGCATAATAAAGTTGAATGTTTAAATATCTAACTTATTTTCCTCAGATTTTATTTTGAGAACCCTGGGGTGTTCACATCAGCTCAGAGAGCTTCAATACAAAGAGCGACTCTTGCACGTGTCATCTGTGATAACACCAGGATTTCAAAGGTCCCTCGAAATGTCTTTTTGGGTAACCAGTATCCTCAGGATTTTATGAGATGTTCCAACATTCCAGCTATGGATCTAAGACCATGGAGGAGACCCTAAAATGTATGTAAACAATGCATTTCTCTTATTTGCTCATTAAATATACTATTGAAAGTGTTTTGATATATCTGTTCCATAAGTGAAAAACAAAGTTGTTCATCCAGTCAGAAAACTTGCAAACAGATAACTCCTGTGCTATCTTCCTGTGGACTATCAATTACTCTCTGTTATCTCCATGGACTATAAAAGACCTCCTTCTGTTATGGAGAATAGAGGGAGATGCTATGTAGTCGTTATGCAGTGTTATGAAGTCATAACACACTCCCTGTTCTTGGATGACAATGCTGATCAATACGGTTGTCACCCTAGGACAGGAAGTGTGTTAATGGCAGTCATACCCATCTAAAATAAAGGAAAAAAGTGTGGAAAAAAAAAGAAAATAATGCAGCCACCACATCTAATCACTGGTAAGATACAATATTATCTGTTTGTTTGTTTTTTCTTGACTTTAGATACGCTTTAAGCAAATTGCAAGTCTGCACTTCCATTGGAAACATTTATTGTGAGCTAAGATGGGCTGGTGTTGTACATTAACCACTTCAATACCAGCATGTTTTACCCCTTCATTTCCAAGTCATTTTTCAATGCTTGACTGACAATTACTGGGTCATACAATAGTGTACCCAAATACATTTCTTAATTTTATTTTACTATTTAAAGAAAATAACACCAAACATTAAAAAAAAAAAACTTTGTTTCTCTTAGGCCAGCCAAAGATCAGTTTTTTTTCTATCAGCCAGTAGACTCATTGGAAAAAAAACTGAACAGATTCCTCTATTCACACAAAATGGCTAGAGGAATCCCCCTGCTGTGTTATTATATTTTGACTCCTCTACTGTCAGAAAACCCTGATCGCTGCTGCAGCCAATTGTCTTCAGCACTGATCAAAAACATTTTTTTCAACAAGCTGGTTCAAGAGATGCTGATCGTTAGATTGATGCCTGTGGTGGTCATGCTTTCAAGGCTTTGACTGTCTCATGGCAATGGCAGATGGCTGTCTGCCAACAACTTCTGGGGGAGAGCAATAAGACAAGTTATACATTTCTAATCATGGTATTATATTTCTTCTATTTCAGATCAACTACTGTACATCTATTCAGAAACCAAAACCTGACTAGG
Organism: Staurois parvus; assembly: GCF_062004578.1. Classification (NCBI taxonomy): domain Eukaryota; kingdom Metazoa; phylum Chordata; class Amphibia; order Anura; family Ranidae; genus Staurois; species Staurois parvus. The sequence goes on along the minus strand of NW_028318117.1, from coordinate 10,652,657 downwards.
AAGACATTGATGCATAGAAGAAAGCAAATACCCCCCAAATCTCATGCTTAGGTCAACTGCCTTTTTTCAACTTATATTAAAAGGAAACATTATAACAGCAATGTTTATTATGAATGAATGAAGTAATTGCCCCAAATGTGATTCTAGGATAGTTTACTGAGGATGACTATTTCACATGTATTGCCTTTGGAATTAAGAGCTATTTTTACTTATATCTTACCAGTTTCCCTGGTGATAAGAAAGGTGCACTTAAAGCCTTCTGACATTTTTGCACCTTTTTTTTTCTTTGGAAGAGACATGGGTTGGTGTCATAAGTAGGGATCATATTTTGGGTGCCCCTATTGTGTGATCCAACCATGCCAATGCATTGTGTGGAAGTTAGTGTTAGACTTTTATGCTCCTGCACCCTCAAGGCACCGTAAACAGTGGATACATAGCTGTATCCTGGGCTAGTATTATTTAGTCCAAAGGGGGGCACACATTTTTGTTCTAATTTGTAACATAAATGGTAAAGAAGAACAGAACATATTCCATGTTTTCTGATTGCAAATATGGACATGCAAATTGGCTTGATCCACTGAAACCTCAAGCTGAGCAGGTCCATCTGTAGCAGTTTACAGGTGGCTAATGAAAATTTTCAGCATTGTTTCTTCATATGTACCCAATAATATAGAGTGCTCCTGCCTAGTACATCATTGTTTTGCCAGAAATCAGTATGAATTTTGAAGTAAATCTGAACTCCTTACTTGAATGGGTAGAAAGAGAAATGTCCCTTCTTCTACAGCTCACATGTAAACAATAGTTCGAATCTCCTGTCCTGATATTACCTACAGGTATGCATCTTTAGTATGTTCAGGTGCCATTGAAAATGAATGGCTCCACAACCCACTATCACATGCATGATGCATTGCTGTGCATTGTGTTATAATGCATGTGACCACTGTTTCGCTGTTGAAGGAGGAATGGCTCTTATTATTACATGGAGCAATAATAAACAGATAATATCTAGTCTGAAAGGCATTAAAGTATATATGTTCCCTGTATTCAGAATAGACAGCTTTAGTGTGTATAGAGAATATAGGCTAAGAAATGTCTAGAAACAAGAAATGTTACTGTGATGTTAGGCAGTTCTATGTAATGTTACCAGTTTCAAGTGCTCTCCATGGCTGATACCCTAGCAAAGTCCTCAGTTAGTTTCTGATCTGCACAGTAAGTGGCTACGTCCACTGTGACTCAAATAATGGTTCAATGTATGATTTTCCTTATTGTTGTCATTTTTCTAGCAATTTAAAGCTGTAAATATATTATTTTATCCTGTAATCTGAGCAATAGTATGGAAAATTTGATATAATTTGGGAAATACAGTATATCAAACTTTCATATCTTATAGTGGCAGACCAACAAATATAAACATAAATATCTATGTTTTATAGATCTAAATATCAGTGACTGATTTTCATACAGAATTGCTTTTCTGGTTCCTGTCATATATGCATGGTTACAAATTTCACTTAATATATAAGGAACATTTAAAGCTGAATTCCAACCTGCCTTTATTTTTGTTTTCCTTCCATCAACATGCTAATGACATTTTAAATACAACCTTTCCTTTTCTATTAAATGCCTTATTTTTGGACCAGTGATATCATCACTGGATTTCTGTGCATATCTGTGTAATACATGCAGATCATGGCTGGTGGGAGGAACCAGAAGAATGTTGTACACAGCTCCCTGAAAACATCACATCACCCACCTCTTTACCCCTCTCTAGAGCCCTCAGCCCTGAAACAAACAGTGGGCAAATATCAAAAGGTGGAAGTCAGTCTGAAAGAGTGGGCATTTCATTTGCATGAAGACTGCTCTAGATAATGCCCACATGAACCTTTATGAGTGAAAGAACTGAAATCCAATGAATTTGCAACTGTGCAAGACTGAGGATAAGGCTGGAGTTCAGCTTTAACTGTACCCTCTTTACGTGGTTTTATATGTATTTATGGCTTGCTCTTAAAAAAGGGAGGATAATATGTTTACAGCACATCCCACCACTACCACCCCTATCCATATCCAGTCAATCTTACCAGGCAGCCAGTTGCTGAAGCCCAAAAGCCCACCCGCACTCCACACTGTACTTGAATTAAAATAAAAATGGGCATAACATCTTGAAAGTCTGATTTGTTTATCAGACAATCAAGTAACATCAAGCACACACTGCGAGCCTTCCGCCTCAGGCCATACCCCCAATACATTTCACCCGTAACTGGGCATAATCATGGAGGCAGAGGCAGTCAAAGGGGAGATGACTAAAATACACACGGATTGCCGAATAGTACTCTCACCATGATTAACCACTTGCTGACCACGCTATAGCCGAACGATAACTACAGTACGGTCAACAGTTCTGGGAGGGCGCCATATAAAGTTCTCCTAGAACCGCTGCCCCCCCCGTTGGTGCCCAGCGCTCTTTGTGATTGTTGTGTCTGATCGTATGTCACGGTAAAGGGTCAATCGCAGCGGCTCTTTACCACATGACCAGCTGTGTCTAATCATGTTCATGATGTAAACACACTTGCCGTTTATCGGCATTACTTTCCTCGTGCGAGGAAAGCACTGCCAATAATCGGCAAGTGTGAAAAGAGACATCTACACTGATAATCAGTGCCCTGATTATCAGTGCAACCCCAACAGTGCCCATCAGTGCTGTCTATCAATGCCAGTCAGGGTCCATCAGTGCTGACAATCAGTGCCCAGCAGTGCTGCCAATCTGTGCCCATCAGTGTTGCCAGTCAGTGCCCATCAGTGCTACCAATCAATGCCCATCAGTGCTGCCAGTCAGTGCCGTTTATCAGTGCTGCCTATTAGTGCCCATCAGTTTTGCCTATTAGTGCCCATCATTGCTGCCTATCAGTGCAGCCTCATCAGTGCCTCCTCATCAATGCCCGCCAGTGCTGCCTCAACAGTTTAGCCTATCAGTGCCCATGAATGCTACCTATCAGTGCCCATCAGTGCAGCTTATCAGTGCCCATCAGTGCTGCCTATCAGTGCCTATCCGTGCAGCCTCTTCAATGCACATCAGTGGTACAGTGTTGCACGACTGCACAATTTTCATGCAAAGTGCGACATTGCTGAAAGCTGAAAATTGGGGGTAAGAGGGCAAAAGTGCCTGGTAGGCAAGTGGTTAAGCCTAGTTATGGGTGAAATGCGTTGGTTGTGTAGCCTAGGTTGGAAGGCTCATAGTGTGTGTTGGAAGCTACTTGCTTGTCTAATAAATGAATTGGACATCCAAGATGTCATTGGTGTGCAGAGCTTTTTTCTTGAATGTAGTTTGTTTTATGTTCACATAAGTACAGCAGAGTTATATGATATGCTGCTTTAGTTGATATTTTGGCTTGCTTATAGCAAGAAAAGAAGCACACAACCAGGGGCGGACTGACAACTCATGGGGCCCCCGGGCAATAGGGGATCATGGGGCCCCTGTGTCCTTGCCCAAACGCAAAAAAGCCTATGAAAAAGGTACCAGGGGCATTTCATGGGGCCCCCTACTGACCCCGGGCCCTCGGGCAGTGCCCGAGTTTCCAAATGGTCAGTCCGCGCCTGCACACAACTCACCCTTGCAGTGTGCTTCACGCCCCGACAGTGGTGCTCAGAAATAAACCTTCTTTCAAGGAATAGATAGGTGAAGTCAATAAATTATTGGCAGTCCAGCATTTCCTCTATTATTCCTTTAGTGAGAATGCTGGCGTGCTGGAAATTTATTGACTTTACATTTTTGCTTAACCTACTTCTTTTTGCATTGTTTTAGTAAATAATTACCTGCTAATTTTGATATACTGCATGCTATCATTGTATATTAATATTACTAGCTAACCAGTGATACATAGTTATGCAATATTTTACCTGAAGACTAAAGTATGTATAGCCTAAACTGTTTTCTTTGTTTAGTATAGAGTAAGAAAGTGTTAGAACCCCTGTCAAGTTTCTATTGGTATCTCTGTCCCCTCCGAGGAGATTCATCCTTTTGTTTGTCCTTTTAACCATTGCCACAGATACAGAATGTTATGGGAAAACCAAAAATTTAGAATTGTAACCAGAACAAAAAAGGAGAAAAAAATCTTTCAGTTGGGACACTTGTTTTAATGGCAATTGAAGAGAGTTCCCCTTACTTTACAGAAATTTCCTCTTGCCTCTACAGGACAAAAAAAGAAGGAAAATCTCCCCAATGGGATAGACAGCAAAAAAAATACTTGACGGGTTTTAATTTTACCCTACTCTACTAAGAGCATAAAAAATATTTTTCCTATACATATTAATTAATCTATATCAGTAAATATATCAATAAAAATCTTAATTTGAAGAGATCTTTTGTGTTTTTTTTTTATTTTTATTGCTTTAAACATGCAATACAATATAATTACAATAAGAACATTCTTTCAAAGAAGCATCTGATTCTCATGTCTCCATATACATGTTCATGCTAGAGAGCATTGTCATATTGACCACAGTACATACAATCCAATATATTCACATCTTAAAAGGTACAAAGAAAAAGTGAATATAGTTGTGGTCAGGGGCGGACTGACCATTTGGAAACTCGGGCACTGCCCAAGGGCCCGGGGTCAGTAGGGGGCCCCATGAGATGCCCCCGGTACCTTTTTCATAGGCTTTTTTGAGTTTGGACAAGGACACAGGGGCCCCATGATTCCCTATTGCCTGGGGGCCCCATGAGTTGTCTGTCCGCCCCTGGTTGTGGTCTCCCACTGGGGGGTAAGTTGTAAGAGGGAATCCAAAGGCACTTGTCAAAACTCTTTGGGGATCCTCTAGTAGTGTTGGTAGGAATCACAGAATTGATTAACTTTTTCCACTTGGGTAGGAGGGAGGTCTCTGCTAAGTGATTTCAATTTTTTGGGGGCATAAAACTATAATGCCCCTAACATTTTTTTGGCATGAATGATAATCAGATGAAGACTCTCCACCAGCCTCAAAAGACATGCTTTTGGAGGCCCAAGGTAATTTCAATATACCATAGCTGCATATCTGCATCCAGAAAGGTTGTAGCTTGGGGAAAGAAAATAGAGCAAGGAGAAAGTCAGCTGCATTAACACAAAGGCAAAAGCAGAGTCTAAATTTACGTTTTTAGAGCCATGTAGAAGTGTAGCATGTCTGTTGGTGAAGTCTAAACTGAATCAGTTTGTCCTGAGGTGAGATGAGGGAAGTCAAGATTCTTCAGTATCTTCCCATTCCTCTACTTTTTTTTTATGATTTTACTACCACTTTAATTCGAAGCACCTTAATGCTTCAAGAATTTCTTAATGGCAGTGCTAGTGGTTCCATGTTTAGAGAAAAAGGGTAGGAGACAGGGGGCAGCTCTGTCTAATGCCCATGAAAATTGTAAAGGGTTTGATCTTTGCTTGAGGGGCCATATGCAGTATATAGCAGTTCCACCCAACTCAATTGTGTATTTTTTTAGATGCAAATTTATTACAAACAGGAAAGTAATCAAAGCTAGAAGACCTAACTGGACCTTTCATCTGTACAACAGTACAGACAAGGAAGTGCAGAAGTTCAAAATCCCAAATAACTGTGCAAAAAGCAAAGCAGTATTTTGATGGAATGTTGAGTAAAAAAGAGGCATGACACCTCCAGCGGGTCACTTTGTGTTTGGCATTTTATAAGCTTCTCTAAGGCCTAAGCTATATTAGTAGCAATAGCTAACTGACAAAGTAAATGGCTCCCTATGGTGTAAACTATAAAAGTAACATGTAATAGTGATTAATCATGTATAATAGCACATGGCTGAAATTATGTGTGACTGCAACTATGATTCTGCATCTTAAAGCCCCATGTACAAGGGACACTTCTGAACGATGGAAACTGACTGCTGGAAAATGTAGGTTAAAAAACGTCTGTTTAGCCCAGTTTGCATAATCCGTTTATGCGCATTTATGTGCGTTTTGCGTTTAGAAGCATTTTTTAAAGATAAGCACAGGAGAACCTCCCAAATGCCGAGAATGCACTGAAAAGTGGTAAATGATTAACTATTTCAGACTGTTTCAGAGAAATACAGAGAGTAGAAGCAGAGACAGCAGTATGTGTTGAGATAATTAGGTGTGAGTTGCTCATTAACATTTCTTTTGTTTCCAAGGGTGGGAAGTTGTCTGGTGGAGTGAATCTTTAAGGTCACCTGGCAGGGGTTCTTCATGAGGAATTTGAGGTGTGAATGGGCATTAATATATCTTTTGTTTCCATGGGTGGGAGAACTCTGAGGTGTGAATTGGTCATTCCAATGTCTGACAAGCTTGGTAGGAACATCCTGTGTTCAGTGTTTTGTCCATCTGAGTACCTTGAAAATGCATTGCATGCATTTTTCATGATGAAAAAAGGATCTGAAAAGTATTTGGAACTAGAAGAGTTAAAAAAAATTTTCTAACGCAAACGCTTATAAACGCGATTTGCCACATTTACAAGCATTTTGGGTTTGAAACGCTGATAAAATCGACTGCTGAATGCAAATTTTCTGTGTTCAAAAAAACGACTGTAAACTCAAATGCCTGTAAATGACTGTAAACGAAGATGTGTACATTGACACAGGAAAACATTAGGGAGACTTCAGGGGCTGCTGAAAAAAACGCTGAACATCTCCTAAACGTGAGTTTATCAGCTGCAGTGTACATGAGCCCTAATTGTGTAGTTTACACCATAAATAACAATTATTTGTATCTGTTAGCAAGCAATTGCTACTCTTTAGCTGCAGGCAACTTACATTGCATAGCTAAAGTTGACTATACTCTAGCTGATTTTTAAACCAAAATTCATGCACAAAAATTTCAGTACATTTGACAGCTTGACAAATGTTATTTGAAAGTAGTTCAAAATTTGGTTTGCTTTTACCATTAGATTTTAGAATAAATGCACTTTACTGAAAGAAATTAATTCGTATGAGAAACATTTTTCCATCTTGCTCCTTCGAATTTTCTTTTCAATGCTGAAAACAAACATTAATTTGACCCATCAACGATTAGAAAATGAAACAAGTGTTATTAAAATGAAGCATTTTGAATAAAACTCTGCTAGTGTATAGCCAGCTTTACCTTTAGCTCTTTTGTTTATAGACCTTTAAGACTAACCTCTTTCAGCATAGCAGCCTTAGAAACAAATGTCTGCGTCAGTAATTGTTCAAGAAGGGAAACTGGGCCATGGATTCTTGAGTGTTTTTGATTGTTGAACAACAATTAGTATATTCCGAGACTTTTCAATGCTTTCCCAAGACTTCTGGTTGTGCTCCTCAGCCCTTAGCCTTGGTAAATAATAATGGTGACATCACCAACTCTGAGCCATTAAGTAATATTAAACAAGATAAAAACATTAGCCAAAGCCAACACTACCAGTTGGCACATTAATATGTATTTTAATGACAGATCTCACACCTGAATACTGTCTATGGACTAGAACAATTTTTACATTTCTGCTATGGGCCTATAGATTCGACAGTAACTGTTATAGACAAAAAACATGCCAAATCTAAACTAATGCACCATTTTTGTAATTTGTTTGTTGTGAGTTTAATAAACAATGTATAACACAGAAAAAAAATTACAAACACAAATTAAATTAATGACAACATAATGGATAGAAAAATAGGAATTACAAAAAGCAACAAAGTAATAGTTAATGTGAAAAGTGTAAGAGGGAGTTAATTAGAGCTGATTAGAGGAAACTAGTTAAAAAGGGGTTAAATAGGAACGCATTTTGTTTTAAAGACCCACAAATTTAAGAATTCGGAACCTCAGAACTGTAATCTGGAGATTGGAAGTCTAAACAGAACACTGCGCCTAAAACCAGAAGACCTGAACAGTGCACTGCAGAAATAACTTCAGGGTTGAACCTCAAATGATGTAAGTAAACAATATTTCCTTTTTAATAGAAAAAACGTTCTGTGCTGCTATAGGTATACATAGGACTATTGAAAAAGCTGCAAACACTTAGACCTAGACACCACCAGCACAAGGAAACAAAACAAATAAAATGGTGTTGCGCTAATATCAGTAGTACTAAGGACACAAAAACTCAAAGATTGGGGAGAAAAAATAACCCCAAAACAGAGGTTATAAGTATAAAGGCCTGAATGCAGACCTAAATAGGTGCAATATGAACTGTGACAAAGACAATGTGAGTAATAATCAGCAAGTGAACATAAATAATACATAAAAATGTAAAGGCCCGAACCCAGACCAAACTAAGTGCAATATAGATTGTGATGAAATACAACGTGAACAATTGTCACCAAGTGAACATAAATAATGTATTCAACATAATGGAACTAACATGTCCTAAATAAAAGTGCTACAAAACACCATGCAAAGAAAACTGTGCCAAAATCAAATGGCAAAAAATATGTGCAAAACTAATCATACAAGGTGCATGAAACTATAAATGCGTGAAACTATAAATGATTCATAAGTAATAAATAAAAATGTAAAGGCCTGAAACCAGACCAGACTAAGTGCAATATGGATTGTGATGAAAACAACGTGCACAATAATCAACAAGTGAACATAAATTATGTATTCAACATAATAGGACTAACACATCCTAAATAAAAATGGCACAAAAAGCGTTGTGCAACGAAAACTGTGCCAATCAAAAAGCAAAGAAATATATGTGTAAAACTAATCATACAAGGTGCATGAAACTAAAAATGCACCTTATAATCAGGATTGATGCCAGTGAAAAATGCACAGTGGAAATAAACGTGCGTCAACAAGCACAAAAAAATAATTAAAGCAACATGACATATAACAAATAAAGAGTGACCATCAAAATAAACATAAGTGATCATCAAATCGGCATAAAGTCCATGTAAGTAGACCGCCAACTCCAAACAAACAAAGCAGCTGGGTGAAATGAATGATAGATCTGTCACTGGCTAAAATGCCTCCTCACCTCCATGCCAAGACCCCAAGGGCTACACAGCTTTCAGGCCTCACACTCCAAGGGCCCTTAATAGATATCCAAGATGATAGATTCACACCGATCACAGGAATATGGCCTTCCTCACCGTATAACCGTAATGATTTCAGTAGTGTTGAAACTGGTAATCCTTTTCACAGGAACATCAGCCGGCTCAGACGCACCCCAAAGGAAAAAGAGAGAGCACTCCCATAGTGTAGTAATTTTAAAGCAAAAACTGTAATGGAGAAATGCCAAACAAACACTTACATCACATCAGTTGAAATCAGGCCTCAAACACATGTATTGATATGGGTTAATATATCCAGGGTGTACCAAAATGGCGGAGACCATCACCACACTCCGCTAACAGACCCACGCGTTATGTCACTGTCCCGTGACTTCATCAGGGTCATCAGTCACGGGACAGTGACGTAACGCATGGGTCTTGAAGAAGGCCATCTTGCTATGTCTGTTTTGCATGTGGAGGAGGAATGGAGTAGGCAGGGCCGGGACTGCAGCTGTGGAAGTCAGTAGAGCAGAGGCAGCGGCTGAAATGAACACAGCACCCAGGGCTGCGCTGTGCTGCCTGTCACACTGTGCAGAGCCAGAAAGCTGCAGCATGCAATGTCCGTGATAATTCTACATTTTCAGGACTTTGCCCAGAGCAATGACAGTCTGTGACAGCTGTCACAAATCTGTGAGTGTCCCAGGCATTTTGGGACTGTTGGCAACTATGAGGTCCATACTTAGTCTACTATCTTTTGTATCAAAAAGAATTATAATTCTTAGTTTAAAGCTTCATTTCCTGAGTATTTTTGAAGTTCCTCTTAGGAATGAAAACAGTCGTGTCTTCCCTAGTGTGGACTGGTTGTGAAAAATGATGTCCCACAGATGTGCAGAAATCATCTTCCCTCTGATCTTTAATGGCGTGTCTCTGTAAATTCATTCTTTTTTGTCATTCCTGTCCTGTTTTGCCAACATAAGATCCTTGGTTGAATATTTTGCATTGTATGAGGTACACAACATTATTGGAGGTACAGCTGTATGATCCTGTAATGCTGAAAGGCCCTTTTGCATGTGTGACACTTTTTAGTGGAATGCTTTGGCTGCACAGTTTGCAGCATTTTTTGTTGCAGGGCTTGGTTCCTTTACTTGCAATAGGGATGCACGGATACCATTTTCTTTATTGGTGAGTAGGAGTATCGATACTTTCGGTCAAGTACTCGCCGACACTGGATACCGATACTCTGCGGTGCGATTTGCATTAATGGATGCAAACTGCACTGAAAAGAATAGCATGCGATTTGAACTGGAATGCGATTCCTGTCCAAGTCACATGCAGCTTCCCCACTGCTCCTCTGTGAGCCCAGGCTTATCATAGCCCAAGTTCACACACAGGAGCAGTGTGGGATACATCCCTGCAGGCATCCCATGCTGAGTCTCAGTGGTAAGAGAGCAATCTCCGCCACTTTCTTTCCTCTCCTTGCAGCGATGACAGATAGGGCAAGAGGTCTTTTGTTGATCAGCAGCACCCTCGCATGGACATCCCATGCATCCATCCCATGCTGAGTCTCGCTGGCAAGAGAATCCCCACTGCTTTCTTTCCTCTCCTTGCGGAGATGACAGGTCAGGCTAGAGGGCTGTCCATGTCACGGTGCTGACCAATCAGATGCCGTCTAGCCTGATCTGTCATCGCTGCAAGGAGAGGAGAGAAAGCCACTTTGCAGGTTTGGAGATTTGAAATTCCCGAGGCTTTCTCTCCTCTCCTTGCAACAATGACAGTTTGGGGTAGACGGCATCTGATTGGTAAGCACTGTCCATGTCATGGTGCTGACCAAATCAACAGCCCTCTAGCCTGACCTGTCATCTCTGCAAGGAAAGGAAAGAAAGAGGTGGGGATTCTCTTACCAGCGAGACACAGCATGGGATGCCTGCAGCAAGGTTTCCTGCATCGCTCCTGTGTGAACTCAGGCTATGATAAGATGTAGGGAAACCGAGATTTGGACAGGAATCGCATTCCTGTTCAAAGCACATGCTAATCTTTGCAATGTAATTTGCATCTATTAACCTCCCTAATGGTATTCCCGAGTGTAGCTTGGGGTAAAATGTCTGTACCAAAAGCGGTAACCCCGAGCTACACTCGGGCTTACCATGCGGCGCTGCATAGGGAGTCCCTGCAGCACTTACCTTGTCCTTGGCCCCCCGATGTGTCCCCTGCAGCGTCCCCGGCCATCTCCTCCGGCTGATGCCGGAATCCGCCTCCTGTGTTCCGGTCCCTGTGACGACGGGACGTACGGGCGCCGCCGTCGCCGGCGGGAAATTTGAAAATTTAAAAAAAATGTCATTTTTATCAAAACCATTTTACATAGTAAAACATTGCTGTTTCAACCCATTTCACATACATTTTGTCCCTAGTGCTCTGTCCTGTCCCCTGTCTGCATTTTGATTGTTCTTTCTGCCTGGAAACTTAGAAAAGTCCATGGCGTCCAAAAAGTGTCCCTTTAGGTCAAAAGCGGGTTTAGATCAGCTAGAGAACAGTGATAGTAAATCAGAACCACTTGCAGAATTGAGTGATAATGATTCGTGGAGAAATTCGTCATCAGACACTGAAAACAATTTTGCGACTTTGCTCAGCGATGTGCGAACTTGGCGCTATATTTCAAATTTCAGTGATTTTGGTTTGATTATATTATTGAATTAAATGTATGATTTCGACTCTTGTTCAGACAGATTTCAGTGAGTTATTCCTAAAAATTACAGCCTACAGTAAAAAAACGACATATTTCTATGCAAAATAATGGTACCGCTTTCAGCACCAAAAATATGAAATAATCATATCGCTAGGGAGGTTAATGCAAATCACACTGCAAAGTATCGGTTAAGGTATCAGGAATATTTTCACAAGTAATGGTACTCATGAAAATACTCGGTATGAGCACAGATGCCCGTAATGGCGTATACCTAATTTGCAACTTTGCAATCAGGACTGAGTTTCCTTATCATTAATTTATGTCTGAGGTTGGGAGGTTGCCTGAAAGCCAGCATGGGGGATTGTTGGAATATTTCCTTCAGTGTTTCATCCTCTGTTATGATGGATTGCCGCTCTTTGGTTATCTTTCTTATCCATTTTAGTACTGTAATATATGTGGTTACTAGAGGTACACGTTTATTTTATTTTTTTTCTCTCTGTATTGTAGGAGATTTTCATTTTGGGTTTTCTAGGCTGTGTTGATGTCTTATAAAATCTAAGAATTCATTACCAGCTGCTCCTACTTTGACTACCACCATTTAAAACAATAATACTAACACAAGAGAAGTCTAAAACCAAAAGAACTGGATGCTTCTAAAAGGGATAGGAATGGCCAAGATGGAAACAAACTTTCTGTCAGGTTTTGATAGAACGATCAGTGCTACCAGATATAGCCGGCAACATTGATCATTGCATTTTGCTGATGGGAAGGCTCGCTGCTGGCAGAATACAATACCACAGCAGGAGTATTCCCCCATCCAAATCGGGTGTGTGGATGAGGGAATTGGTTAATCCTTTTGTTTTGTTCAATGGTTGAACACAAAAGAATTATGTATAACCTCTAATAGTCCTGCAGTTAAGCATGGAGGCTCAGTACATACAGGCATGATTTTAGAGTTTTGGATTGGTATATAAAAGAAAATATTTTATAGTTATCCCAAAGCCTCATGATTTAAATGACATATTGTTAAGAGCAGGTAATTTGTGGATGAAATAAAAAAAAGAAGAAGCACATGACCTGATTGGATTTTAGTAATGCTTCTTCCTTAATGTGGTTCTAAAGTCTACATTTTTTTTTACCTTAATGCATCTTGTGGATTAAGGTAAAAAAATGCCTCACTACTTGTCTTATCCACCCCCATCCCTAATTACGTACCTGACTTCTGTCTTGGCTGCAGCCCTGCTCTCCTTTTGTCCTGGTCACACAGGAGACACTAAAAACAGCGGGGCCATAAACCCCTACTGCTGTCAGTCAAACTCCTGTGAGTAGGGAGAGGGGGCATGGCTTACCAGGGCTGTGTGTGTCTATGGACACACACTGCCCAGTTTGGTTGAGCGTGTGCATGGGTGCCTCCTTAGCAAGTCGGAAACTAAGGAGGCAGCAGACTTCACCAGCGGGGGACTACAAAAGAGGATGTAAGGGATCTTTCTGTGCAATACTGTTGCACATAGCTGGTACAGCAAGCATCGCATTATTTTTTTTTTAATAAAAGAAAAATAGCCTTTATCACTTTAGAATGTCAGCACTGCTGTATGGATGCTGAAAAAGGCTGAGACCTGGCCATCTTCAGGTACAACGTACTTGCACTGCTTGCATTTTTTTTATATCTGCCTAGATTTAACCTGTCAATATTACCAACATAAATGTAAATATTCAGATAGACAGTAGGAAGTAGCAAATATTTGTTATGTTATGTATTGTTTCATAACTTTCATATTGTTTTATAAGTCGTCTTAATCTTTCAATAGCCATATTGATTTGTCTATGCAAATTCAATGGTATTGTGGAAGAGGAGGAAATTGTTAATAAAATTTTAGATACAGTATATTGCTGCCTCTGGAAAGTCTGTCAATACAGCATATATACAGTATGTATTACTGCAAAACAATGTTAAATTAGGGGCTAATTGCAATAAATGACTAGAATTGTTGGCCTTCAAACACTCCAATACATTAATCAGCTCTCCTCACATCTTTTAAAATATCAGTGGACTTTCAGGTAACAGAAAAAGGATGAGTTTACTATCAGCACATATTAATTTTTAGGAAAAAGCTATAAAATGCTAAAGGCTGGGAGGCCACTTTTTGGTCTGGGAAAACATAAATACCAAAAGGTAACTGGAAGTCAGTAAAAGGTGGGAAGCGTGTTCAGTCCTCTTGCATGTGGAGCCAACTGTTAACTGCAAGCTGGGAGTTAACTGTTAAGTGCCCCTTTAGACTTATTAACAAACCTGAGTCATAGTGAACTGATGGGATTTTCTATAAGTTTTGACCATGCTGAAATCTTCCCACAGAGAGGGGAAAATCTCACCTGTGGCAGTTGCCACTGGATTAGAAGTCTCTATTGAAAGATTTCCCTTCAAAGGTAAAAACAGCTAAAATAATCTAACAGAGGTTCTAATACGTCTCCATTCTCCCCAAAGCTAAGGAATATGTTTAGCAGATTTCAATTTAAAAAATGTTTTGTAGGCTATGATCACATAAGCTAATGCATGCATATTATTACTGGTCTGTTTCAACATTTACGTCCTGGGAACATAAAATTCACTTTAATTCTAAAAATGTTTGATTAGTACGTTTTTATCTGCCATTTGTGCATATGATAATCTGCTATGTTACTAGATAGGTATAAACAGATTGGGAATAACATCTGCAGATTTCAGTTTGTTGTTCAACTGAGTTGTACAGTTTACAGGTTACGTTAAAGGTGGAAAAAGTTCTGAAATGATTTATCTTTGTCTCATTTTTTTACATCATAAAATCCTGACAATTTAACAGAGGGGTGTAGACTTTTTATATCCACTGTATCTAAACACTGTGTGTGTGTATATATACAGTATATATATATATATATATATATATACACACACTGCTCAAAAAAATTAAAGGGACACTTTGAAAACATCAGATCTCAATGGGGAAAAACATAATGCTGGATATCTATACTGATATGGACTGGGTAATGTGTTAGGATGCCCCATCATTTGATGGAAATTAAAATGATCAACCTACAGAGGACTGAATTCAAAGACACCCCAACAATCAAAGTGAAATTTCATTGCAGCAACTCAAAATGGTACTCAGTAGTTTGTATGGCCAGCACGTACTTGTATGCATGTCTGACAACTATGGGGCATGCACCTAATGAGACGACGGATGGTGTCCTGGGGTATTTCTTCCCAGATCTGGACCGGGGCTTCACTGAGTCCTGGACAGTCTGAGGTGCAACCTGGCGGCGTTGGATGGACCAAAACATGATATCCCAGAGGTGTTCTATTGGATTTGGGTCAGGCCAGCGTGGGGGCCATTCAGTGGTATCAATTCCTTCATCCTCCAGGAACTGCCTGCATACTCTCGCCACGAGAGGCCGTGCATTGTCTTGTACCCGGAGGAACCCAGGACCCACTGCACCAACGTAGTGTCTGACAATGGGTCCAAGGATTTCATCCTCATACCTACTGGCAGTCAGGTTGCCGTTATCTAGCCTGTAGAGGTCTGTGCGTCCCTCCATGGATATGCTTCCCCAAACCTCCCCAAACCATCACTGATCACCACCAAAACGATCATGCTGAATGATGTTACAGGCATCATAACATTCTCCATGGCTTCTCCAGGCCCTTTCACGTCTGTCACATGTGCTCAGGGTGAACCTGCTCTCATCTGTGAAAAGCACAGGGCACCGGTGGCGGACCTGCCAATTCAATGGAAAATGCCAATTGAGCTCTATGGTGCTAGGCAGTGACCACAGGGCCCATTAGAGGACGTTGCGCCCTCAGGCCACCCTCATGAAGTCTGTTTCTGATTGTTTGGTCAGAGACATTCACACCATTGACCAGCTGGAGGTAATTTTGTAGGGCTCTGGCAGTGCTCATCATGTTCCTCCTTGCACAAAGGAGCAGATACCGACCCTGCTGATGGGTTAAGGACCTTCTACAGCCCTGTCCAGCTCTCCTAGAGTAAGTGCCTGTCTCCTGGAATCTCCTCCATGCTCTTGAGACTGTGCTGGGAGACACAGCAAACCTTCTGCCAATGACACCACAATGCACTGTACACTAATGCACTGGACACCGCAATGCACTGTACTCTGTAATGCACTTGACACCAAAATGCACTGTACACTAATACACTGGACACCGCAATACACTGTATTTGGTGCCTGGTGTGCTCTCCTCTTCTGTTGCTCCTCTGGCTGCAGCAAGTGGAATCAGGGGCTTCCAGGCTGCCGCTTGCTGTGTCCTTGCGGCCGAGGACCCAGCGAGCAGCCTAGCTATTTCCCTGCAGGCGCTGGGTTTTTTTTCCTTTTTTTTTTTTCCGGATGGCCCGGCGAGCCTGATAAACTTCTTTGGAGGGCCTTATCCGACCCGTGGGCCATAGTTTGAGGACCCCTGGTATAGAGTATATAGTGGGAGTTGGAAAATATCTTTATTATCTTTAAAACAAACATGCAGCTTGCTTCCAGAACCTACCATTGGGAACTTGTTCTAAATGTTATTGCAAGGAGGCTGGATGCACTTTTAATTTAAATTGTATAATTATTATCTCTTCTGCAGCCTTTGAGGTACCATCCAGCTCCCACCTGGGGAGAGGGACGTCCGAATGGAGATGATGTGATTTGAAATGTCATATTATTTGCAGTTCTGACTTCTGTAAGTGAAGATATATGGTCAGGAACACCACAAAGGCTTCTTGTCAGCAGATGAACTGATTGGCTCCTTGCACTGCTTCTTCCTCTCACACTCCAGCCCTACTGTACAGGGACTGCAAAGGCTGATACCAGGTCACATTTAGGTAAGCAAACTGCTTACATTTAGAATATACATTTAGGGCTCATGCACATGGACCATTTTAGGCACAAATATGTTGTAGCATAATTATCCTGGAGTTCCCACCCACATGCGTGTGCGTAAATTCTGATGCATGACAGCTTTGGTGTTTACCCTCATGCAGCCGCATACAGTTATACACTTCTGATGCATGGGATTTTTGCACTAGAGCATATATGTGTCTCTAACTATCCGCGTACTTAAGCCCTTATGATGTATTAATTATTACAGAGATGCATTAATTTGTGTCCTCCATACCTGCTTAGGATTCAGCTTTGACTTGATTGTATAAATGTATTTATTCATATAGTCAGTATAAAGTAGCAAGTATTTGATATGTTATGTGTAGTCCAGTCTCAGTTCCAAGAAAAGAGACTTTGGGGTTTATTTACTAAAGCTGGAGAGTGCAAATCAGGATCACTTCTGCATAGAAACCAATCAGCTTCTAACCTCAGCTTGTCCAATTAAGCTTTGGCAGCAAAACTTGGAAGCTTATTGGTTTCTGCAGATTGCAGAAGTGAGCCTAATTTTGCACTCTCCAACTTTAGTAAATCAACCCCTTGTGTCTATGTTGCCCAAGAGAGTCTTACATAAACACGGCTATTGTAGAGACTTGTAAAGAGCACAGAGCAGCTGGTGTTCAGCCACCCTCCATCCACTAGGGGGGAACTGAGGACACGCTACAATCTTTGAGAGGAAACGTGGAGGATTGTGAGGAATGTAGTTCACAAAAAGATTCAGCCATTATTAAAGGTTTGTTCTAAACAACAATTTCCAGAGAGACACTAAGGAGGAGGGGTTGAGGATTTTTTTTTCCCAGGCTGAAGGGCTCTCTTTGTGTAGGGAGTTGGAAATGATACAGACCTGCTGCATCTGGGGAGAAGAGAGAGGCAATTTCTAGCTGAGGTGTGGAGAGCAGTAGAGGCAGTAGAGGCAGATGCTATTCTGGAGTAGTGAAGTGAGAGCTGGACATTGGTGAGCCTGATGTTCAGTTAACGATCCAGAAGCCAAATCCCTGACACAGAGAGATCCTTTGCTTAATGGGTTAGGAGAATTCCTACTAACACAGAGCTAGTGAGCAGCTGGCCAATCCTATACTACAACTTTACAGTAGAGGGACAGAGTTGCCTGTTAGAAACATTATGTGATTGCATGCCTCAACTTTTAAAGAGACAATACACCGAGTGCTCCTACATAAAGTTTTGGACCCTAACAAGATGGCCAGCAGATGGACAGGTGTAATTTAGAATCATTGATGCAAAACAGGTTCAGAGTGACAAAGAGCATGCAAGAGTGCTGCCAGCAGTAGAGCCTGGCTGCTGTGATTTAAAAAACCCTGAAAAGTGGCACTGAAGCAGCCAAAACCACTGCTGCTCCTCCTTTAAGGCATCAGAAGGCATGTTGGTCATTAGAGATGATCATACCACCATCAAGAAATGAAACAAATAGGTTATCCTCAAAGTGCTCCTATAGTGGTACCTTTCTTTCATAACTCCAATACTGTGGTCCTTGTACATGTATTTCAACATAATAGACACCATTTGCCAAAAATTGGCTGCAGCAGAGGTCCTTGAGTCCTCTGTGTAGCTGAGGACAATATTGTCCTCTACAATCTCACCCCCTATGTTAGTCCTACACCTCTAGTTTGGACCTTGAAGCTTGTCTCATTTCCTTTTCCTCCTCTTTACCACCAACACCCGAACCCTTCTCCTCATATTTCCCCTCAGCCTCCTCCTGCCATTGCCTCACAGAGATGGAGGCAATAGGTAAACGATCTTACTGACTGAGACAGCAGCAAGTCCTCATTTTCTTCCTGATGCTGTGTTTCCATTGCCAGGTCTACCAGACTACAGTGTGTGTGCACCAGGAAGAGACAGCACAGAAAGTCCTCATTTGGTCATCTCTTCCAAAGGAGCCACAATGCTGCATACATCCACAACAATGAGCCATTGACATGGTGAGAAGCAGCCCAGCTCCTCAAGCCTGTCCTCATACCATAATCACACAATTGATGGCATGCTGCTGCTGTTGCAGTCTCTGCAGTTGGCAAATGTTGAGTTCTCACACATGTACATGTTACAGATGAAGTTGTTGACAGATGATACAGGGGCTGCATTTCTGACAGTAAGTAAGGCTTAAGTATGAACACTTAAAGTGACCACACACCCTTCTGGACCCTCTGGAAGCCAGGGTACTTCATGATGAATCCCTGCACTGAACACATGTGCCAGGCAAGGTATATGTGTATTTTTTTCCAGGCAAAGGCCAGTCACCAGCTTAGTGCCATTGTCAAACACACTCTAAACCAGGCTGAAGATTGAGTGGGGTTAGCTACCTCTTAACCTGGGACCAGAGGGCTTCCAGGAGCTCTGGCCCAGTGTGTCCCCTCCCAAGCATACAAACTGCAACACAACAAGAAAGTGTTTAGCCTGAGACATTGCGTGTGCTCTGGGCGCTCAGGGGAAAACTGCTGGTTCTGAGGACTCAGTGGATGGGGCTAGTGAGCAGTAGGGAGTACAGGTGATTCTGTTGTCACTATCAGACAAGACATATGACAGCCCCTGCAGCTCCAGCAGTGTGCCCCAATGTCAACATGGCGATGCCAAAGACTGGTGATGAACCAGCCCAAGTGAGGAAAGTGCTAGATCCCTAAACTGTTAAGTGTCTGTTTATTAAAAGTCAATAGCTACAGTATTTGTAGCAGCTATTTATTTTAAATGAGTTCATTGTTAGGGTTTACATATACTTTAGGAAACTTTATTAAAACTGTTTGCAGTAATTTCTATTTACAAAAAGCAGAAAGGAGGAAGTGTGGAAAGATAAATTGCGTCTTGTTTGCCCACATTTATTATAGTTTGAGGTTTTAGTTAAGTTTACATAGCTTATCATAGATATAAACTTGGGAATTTTTCAGTATTGTGCTTGAGGTAAACAATAGCACTGATAAAGTTACATTAATATTTACTTACATTATCAATCAGGTTGCAGGGCACAAGCCAGACCTTGAATAACTGCTAAATATAGCAGATGCTACAGTAAATACATAACATAAATTGTTACTCTAATGTTGACCAGACTGAGACTGCCAGTGTATAAATTCTCAGCTTAATATAAAATGCTATAAGACATACCACTAATCTACAGGGGGCTCTGATGCATACAACTGATGTAAGGGGGGTCCTGTGATGGGGACACCTGAAGTAAGGGGGCACTGTTATGTAAACACCTAATTCAAGTTGGCATTGTTATGGGGGTATCTGATGTAAGGGGCACTATAATCAGGTCACTTGATGTAAGGGGGCACTGCGGTGGGGACACTTGATGTTAGGGGCCATTGTGATGGGGATACCTGATGTAAGGGGGCACTGCAGTGGGGACAACCTGAGGCTAGGTCACAGTGATGGGGGTACGTTTATGGGGCACTGTGGTAGAGATATCTGATGTAAGGGGGCATTGTGATGAAGACACCTGATGATAGAGGGAACTGTGATGGACACACATGATATAAGGATAAGGGGCATTGTGTGCCTATTTTCATACAAGGACTAGATACGGTATATAATAGGATCTGAATTATAGCACAAAGACATGATTCTGTTCTCTCCTGGAAGAAACTTTCACTGACTGGACCTCCTTGAATTTTAATTCAATACCCCTGGCCTAAATGATGCCTGATGCCCTCCAGCCAGGAAATGAGGCAGTCCATTTCTGACTCTCCAGATTTTAATGTTCAGTTTTAAAACAACAACTCATCATCTTGTGTAGAACTGTACCTTCCATATTTGGGAAACATTCCAGAATCTTAAAGTAAACACTTTTCCTGACTAGAGCTAATTACTGCTAACTACAGTATGTCTCTGTGTATTCATGTAAACAGTTTATCTGGAATTTTATTTCTGTTGTAGTGCCACCTAAGCTTTTTACATGAAAATCATACATTATCATCTAGCACTGCAACCATCAACATCTCATAATTGATCACTTCATGTGACTTAACTGGCATTGTGGATCCAGTCACACCTTGACCATGTGGATCTCTACATTGCTCCCTTGATATCTCCTTTTAAGAATGTTCCCTAGATTATCACACTAATAGCATTCATTTCTGCTAAAAGAAAGAAAAGAAAAATAAAGCCTGTAATTACATTATGTGTGTAGCGCTTATCTCTGCAGGAGCCACTGGATATGATGAGTTCTGCCATGACTCTTTAAGCTGTTCGGTCCCCAATGACACACCTTTATAACTTAATCGTTGGTATGCTATCACTATGTAATAATGCACAGATAATAGGCCACAGGCAACTGGATGGTAGAATGAAATTATCTATTATGGCAATGCAGTTAAACAGTGCATGAATCAACAAACAGGAAATTCCATGGGTTTAAAGATGCTGTATTAGAGGATGTAAAGGCTGATCCATAAGGTGGTGGTCAGCTTAACTGTAAAGGTATAGACATTAACTATCCCAAAGAAATAAATGTCCTCCTGTGCACACTCTAGTGATACCCTAGTGTGAAATAGTAAGCTAGTTAACGTTGGGGCCCTTCTGCAATGTGGTGAACATGGAACTGTTCCTTTAAGCATGTGTAATGATGGGCTGATGGGCTGCTAAGTGAACAGCAGTCTCTATTGCTTTAACTGAGGATGGAAAGAGTTTGTGGTCAGTTTGTTCTGCTCACTAGTATTAGTGTGCAACAGGTCATGTCCTAAAGGTCTCAGTCCACCCAATCAGGTCCTCACTGGCAGTAGGCACACACAGCAATGGGTCTCCCCAGCTATTGTCCCATGACACAGTGACTCTCAGTGGCTCAGTCTCTCAGCTTCCTGGATGCTCACATCACAGAAGTTGATGTGCACACTCTGGTACATGTGCTGCTCTGTCTCCTCTGTAATGGTCTCTCTAGTTGGCACTTGCAGGTCTAACGGCAGGTCTGCGTGCTCTGCTCACCTCTGGCAAAAGACATTGTTCAGTCTCAGAATGCCTGGGAAAAGTCCTGTCTTCTCCTCCCGTGTGCAGGGAATCCTGGACATTGAAGCTCTCAGCATGGTACTCTGCAGCACTCCTTTGAGAACTACATTTCACAGTGTCCCATAGGGGATGGGCTGCTGCACTAAGGACTCTCCTTGCCTACGTGCATGGCGGTCTGGATAGTGAAGCCCACAGCCATATCCATTTGCATTGTATGGTGCTCCTTGGGGACTACATGTCTCATGATCCTCCTCCCTGCAGCAGTATCAAGTCTCAGTCTCAGTGCAGCAGCAGGCAAGTGGAGGGTACAAGGAACACAGCCTGCTGCATAACATAGAGAAGTCCCAGCTCTGTCTGCTCACAGTGGGGGGCTTAAGATAAGATAGAGCTGCATACAACTGGAAGATCACCTGGCTACATTTTTTTAAGAATAAAAAAACTTCAAGCAATTTTATAGAAAACATCAATAATTCTATTTTATATTCTTTTATTATCAAGTAAACCTTTTAACTGCTTGCATGGGTCATTGTAAATGTTTATTGACGTCACCAAAGTGTTTTCCCCATCTACTTCCTGCTGTCTCACTTAGTAATGATGTGTCGGCTACATAAATATGTTGTGAAAGCATTTTAAAAATGAGGTGAACATAAAGGTGACATTCTTAAGGTACTGAGAATATAGGTTACATACAGCGTCAAAGCGGCTAATTGACAGTTTCCTTATGAGATGTTTTCTATGTTTAAGATGGTACAAAGACAGTTTTCAAACAACTTGCACTTTAAATTGACATATCTTCCTGGTTAAAGTATATGTAAATTCACTGAAATCAAATCATATTATCTTATTCAAATAAGCTTTCTAAAGCAGTCTTTAAATTAAAAAAAAAAAAAAAAAAGATTTATGTACTTTCCATAATTCTGGGGTAAGAGACCATACAGCCTCCCTGCTGATCGTCCTTCCTCTCAAGTGCTGGGGGCATGTCTACATTGCCTGAGGGTGAGAAGCTTAAAGTGGAACTTTATTCAGGTATAGCCAGTGCTGGGAAAAGGGCATCTAGCACCCAGGGAGTATAAGCCAATTTCTGCCCCTCCTCAAGATGTATGAGCATTATACGCCAACAAAAACACCCCCCCCCCCCCAAAAAAAAAAAAGATAAAACACTATTATTATTATTATTATACAGGATTTATATAGCGCCAACAGTTTGCGCAGCACTTTACAAAATGATGGTAGACACAACAGTTACAATACAATTTGGTACAAGAGGAAACAGAGGGCCCTACTCGTTAGAGCTTACAATCTAGGAGGAAGGGTTGAGTGATACAAAAGGTAATAGCTGTGGGGGGATGAGCTGATGGAGGAAATAAATGGTGGTTTACTAGGTAGAAGAAGGATAGGCTTCTTTAAAGAGAGAGGTTTTCAGGGATCGTCTAAAGATAGATAGATTAGGAGACAGCCAGACAGATTGGGGTAGGGAGTTCCATAGGGTGGGAGAAGCTAGGGAGAAGTCCCGGAGGCAAGCATGGGAGGAGGTGACACAGGAATTAGAGAGCAGAAGGTCGTGGGAGGATCTAAGAGAGAGGTTTTGTTGATATTTTGAGACCAGGTTGGTGATGTAGGGTATAGTTGTGGATGGCTTTGTCAGTTGTTGTTAGTATTTTGAATTTTATTTGTTGGGTGAGTGGAAGCCAGTGGAGGGATAGGCAGAGAGGGGTAGCAGACACTGAACGGTTGGTAAGGTGGATAAGCCTGGCAATAGTATTCATGATGGACTGAAGGGGGGATAGCCTATGTAAAAGTAAGCCAATGAGGAGGGAGTTGCAGTAGTCGAGGCGAGAGATAACCAGGGAGTGAATTAGGAGCTTTGTGGCATCATTGGTTAAAAAGGGGCATGTTCTGGAGATGTTGCGGAGGTTGAGGCGGCATGATTTGGACAGGAATTGGATGTGGGCATGAAAGGATAGTTCAGAATCCAGGGTTACCGCTAGCACCCTGGCATGCAGGGATGGGTTCATAGTGGTGCTATTGATCCTGACCGAGAAATCAGGGGAAGTGGCACGTGGGGGAGGAAACATTATGAGCTCAGTTTTGGATAGACTGAGTTTTAGGAAGTGGTGTGACATCCAGTCTGATATGTCTGTTAGTAAATCAGTGATACGTGAGGAAACTGATCGGGTGAGTTGAGGAGTAGAGAGATAGATTTGTGTGACTGTCATCAGCATAGAAATAGTATTGGAAACCATGGGAAGCTATCAGCTGACCCAAGGAAGAAGTGTAGATCGAGAATAGGAGAGGTCCAAGGACAGAACCTTGGGGGACCCCGACAGTAAGAGGAGTAGGAGAGGAGGAAGTAGAGTTGTAAGTGACACTGAAGGTGCAGTGATATAGGTAAGATTCGAACCAACGGAGAATACAGTCATGGAGACCAAGTAAATAGGTTTTTTGAGAAGGAGGGGGTGGTCAACAGTGTCAAAGACAGCGGAGAGGTCCAAGAACAAAAGTATGGAATAATGACTATTGGTTTTAGCAGTTAGTAAGTCATTTGTGAGTTTTAGGAGAGTGGTTTCTGTGGAATGTTGTGGGCAAAATGCAGATTGAAGGGGATCAAGAAGGCTATTCACAATAAGGTGGCAGCTCAGCTGGTTGTAGACTAGACGTTCAAAGAGTTTGGAGGCAAAGTGAGTAAGGAGATGGGTCTTAGGTTGCTAAGATTAATGGGGTCCAGTGAGTATGGGGGTGACTAGTGCATGTTTTAGAGAGTTGGGGAAGATGCCAGTAGAAAGGGAGAGATTGAAGATATGAGTTAAAGAATGAAGTCTAGAGCCAGAGGGTAACCGTAGTATTTGTGAGGGAACAGGGTCCAGGAGGCAGGTGGTTAAGTGGGCTTTAGAAAAATGTTTACCAACCTCCTCTATAGTAAACAAAGGTTAAGCAAGGGAAGTATAGATTGTGCAGGTGGACAAGGAGTGTATGGTGAGGGAGATATCTGTACAGGGGAGATCTCGTCACAAATTGTATCAATCTTATACACTAATCTGCACGTTAACTCCATAAGCATATATTCCATTTGCAATCCAAAATTCTCCCCAAACAAAAATCCCCCCTCCTCTCAGTACAGATCCCCCTTGCTGAAATCCCCCTTCCTGCACAAATCTTTGATTCCCAGAGTTTTTTTATATGCCCCTATCACCTCTTTGCTGGAGATGGGGGCAGGTAAAGAGACTCTGCACAGTCCCAATCTGCCAGTCCAGATGCTGGTGCTCTGCAATGGAGCTGGTGGGGAGAGAGAGAAAAGCTTGGACCTCCTCCCATCTCTCTTCTGCTCCTCTGATTCCATTTGTCACTTCCTGCGCTAAGCTGACAGGAGTAGCGATGCTGCTGTCACTACTCCTGTCAGCTTGTAGCTGCAGGAACTCTCCATGCAAACCCCCACACACTGTACATGATACCACAGCTCCTGCAGCAGCCACCCTTTCTGTTCACTCCTTGTACCAGCCCTTGGTATAGCTATGTAAAACATTAAAAATAAGTGCCTATACTGTTTAAAATCCAGTAATACAATGTCTCACCCTGCCCTGCACTTGCTCAATTGCTCTCTATTCTCGACACTATGCCTAAAATCAGAGCCACAAGAGGCAATCAGCTGACATCTTCACAATATACTGTTACTGAAGGGGAAAGAAAGCAACATAACACAAATTGAACTGAGGGAGCGCAAATTAGGGAGGGAGAAGAGAAAAGCATGAGGGGTGACAGGACAAACTCTGCTGCCAGTGTGACACAAAAACGTTAACCTTACAAGGATAGTGCTTTTTCTTATCTCTCAGATATTCTCTCCTTTCTCGCTCATGTGCATCCTGTGTATTTCAGCAGTGTAAAACATCTGCCAGCCTTCCTTTCTAACTTCACCAAGACATACAATCAAAGCTGGAAATGTACAATTATGAATTGAAGAAAGTGAAATATTGTTTTTGAGACCAAGGAGATGGGGAGAGATTCCAATAAGGAAGTGACTTCCCTGGCTTCAACAAATTTGCAGCCAATAGCAAACAGAAAGAGGAGCAATGTTGGAGGTAATTTTCAGGAGGGGGGGGGGGGTAAATGCTCTGGAGGGCAAGTGGTTAAAGAACATTAATTGTTATCAAACTGTTATAGGTATAATTCTGCTTTACCCACTTGCCTGCTGCATACTTTTACTCCCTTCCTGCTGAGGCTAATTTTCAGCTTTCAACACTGTCGCACTTTGAATGACAATTGCGCATTCAACACTGTTCACAGAAATAGAGCATTATTTTGGTGGTATTTAATCACCACTGGGTTTTTTATTTTTTGCTGTATAAATGAAAAAAGAGAAAAATTTTTTAAAAAAGGTTTTCTTTGTTTTTATTATAACATTTGGGCAACACAGTGGCTAAATGGTTAGCACTTCCGCCTGGCAGTACTAGGGTCGCTGGTTCAAATCCCAACCACGGCACCACCTGCCTGGAGTTTGCATGTTCTCCTTGTGTCTGCGTGGGTTTCCTCCGGGTACTCTGGTTTCCTCCCACACTCCAAAGACATGCTGGTAGGTGAATTGGCTCCTGTCTAAATTGGCCCTAGTATGTGTATGTATGACTGAGTTAGGGACCTTAGATTGTACACCCCTTGAGGGTTAGGGACTGATGTGAATGTACAATATATACGTAAAGCGCTGCGTAAATTGACGGTATAAGTACCTGAAATAAATACATTTTGCAACAGGTTATTTTTCTCCTTCACTAATGTGCTCCGATGAGGCAGCACTGATGGGCACTGATGGGCACTACTGGGCTGCACTGATGAGGCAGGATTGGTGGGCATTGATGAGGAGGCACTGATGATGCTGCACTGATATGCGGCATTGATGGGCAGCATTGATGGGCACTAATAAGTAGAACTGAAGGGCACAGACTGGTGGCACTGACTGGCAGCATTAACTGGTGGCACTGACGGGAAAAGATTGGCAGCACTGTTGGGTACAGATGGGCAGCACTGTTGGGCACTGCTGGGCAGCACTGCTGGGCAGCAGTGTTGGGCACTGATAGGAAGCATTGTTGAGCACTTTTGGGGCTGCACTGACAGGGCACTGATTATCAGTGCATATGTCTCCTTTGACAGCTGCCAGTTATCGGCAGTACTTTCCTCATGCTGTGAAGAAAGTACTGCCGATAACCAGTAAGTGTATTTACATGGTGGTCAGTTGTGATTGGACACAGCTGATCATGTGGTAAAAGGCCACTGTGATTGGCCTTTTACCATGTTATGTAATCAGCTGTGTCCAAAAGACACAGCGATCAGATCACAACCAGTGCTGGGTTCGTGCCGCTGGGGGTACGCGGGGGGCACATTCTGGGAGGACATCATATAATGCCCTCCCAGAACTGGACAACAGCGCTGTAGCCATCATTCAGTTATAGCACAGTAAGGAAGTGGTTAACAACGTCAGCAGGGAAATGTGTTTAATGTCAAAGTATAATGTGGCCAGATCCTTTTTTCTCAGAGAATAGGTGCTGGAACTCCCCCCTTATGAGTCACTTCTTGTCTCTGCCTCTACCTACCTCTGAGCACCGTCCCTGGGTTCCACCCCCTACGCACCTCCCAGCACCGTCTAATTTGTTAATAATAACAAGAAAAGCAGTAAAATAGATCCCCACAGCCAACAGCAATATACCCCCCCCAACAACAATATATTCCTCCAGCAACAATAGACTTCTCCCAGCAACAATGGACCCCTGCAACAAAATATTACCAAGCAACAATCGACCCCCGGCAGCAACAACAGATCTCCTAGCAGCCAGCATCAACGTACTCTCCAGCAGCCAGAAACAATAGACCCCTCCCTCAACAGTATATCCCTTCCAGCAGCAATTGACCCTCCAGGCAACATAAGCCCCCACAGCATCAATAGATACCCACAAGCAACAATAGACCTCTCCAGCAACAATAGACCACCACAGAAAAATAAATTCCCTCCAGCAACAATGGATCCCCCAGCAGCCAGCATCAATGGACCCTCCAGCACACCCCAGCACCCCTTGCTCTTACATACATTCAGTGCTGAATGCGGTCCCCCACATTCCCCACTGAAAAAAAGCCCAGGATGTTCTTAGCAGAGCAGGCTGGGCAGAGGGTGTGGCGGTAACGTTTACTTTTTCTAACCACAGTCTCACACAGGGCATTGGCACAGTGTTCTGTACCTCTGATCAGCAGGCCAAGGTGAACAAACTGATCACATCATCACAGATCTGCTTTAGTACTTTTCATGGCCAGAATGCTACAGGAAGGGATGGGAT
This sequence comes from Staurois parvus, assembly GCF_062004578.1. Taxonomy (NCBI): domain Eukaryota; kingdom Metazoa; phylum Chordata; class Amphibia; order Anura; family Ranidae; genus Staurois; species Staurois parvus. The sequence goes on along the minus strand of NW_028318117.1, from coordinate 10,624,858 downwards.
CGGGCAGGATCACTAGGTATTTGCTAGTAAATAAAAGACTAGTGGGTAAAGAAGGAACATTTACCATTTACTTTAAACGGAATACGTTAGTTAATGATCAATTTTAAAGATTATATACACTTTAAGCTGTACATTGCAAAGTTCTCTAATAAACTATTAGATTTTTTGTTATGATATAGAGAAAAAACACCTACAAGCATTAGGTGATGATGGGCTGACCTGGTTAAATCAACATGCAGTGATAACTGGGATGTTTTTAGGGACCTCAAATGATGCCCTGGCTTAAAAAACTGCTGGCACTGGGTTGGATATTTTACTTTGATATGCTACTATTCTTAAGATAATATCTGATTTGTGACCCAGGTTCTTTTCCTTTTGTTTAGTGGGTGCTAGGCAAACAGCAACGTTCACTCCTTTCGGCTCAGTAAACAGTCTAAGGGTTGCCTTTTTAAAGTTTATTGCACATTAACTTGGATGGAACTTAGAGAAGCTGTGGGATACTCCAGAACACTGAACAAAAATGTAAGGATACTCTTCTCTTTGCAGTTACTTCTCACAACAGTCCCTTCAGCAGAAAGACATAAAGTGGACAGCATTGGTTAACCATAAAGGCCAGGCAAGCCTTAGCATTAGTGCACCAGGGGTTGACAGCAGCAACAGTTACTAGGATCCCTCTCTCAGGTCTGTACACACAGTGTCCCCAGGTACTTGGATGTCTCCCTCCAGACTCAGGCAGACAGTCTCCTCAAAGAAACCCCTCTTTTTAGATCCCAAAGAGTTTGTAGCAGAATAGGCCCCTACTATGTACAACTGGAACCTCGACAAAAGTAGCAGAATTTTCAGCTGGACTGTCTGGGAGGGCAGTAGACCCTCTGGCTGGGAACCTCTCCTTCTGGGGAAGAAGAACCTGACAGCTCCAGCCTTCAAACTATTTATGTTCACTCTTAGCCACCATCTGGGTACCTTTCCTAAGGGATTGACTGGGCCCACATAAATATTCAGACTGTAGATTTGACTTTCTCAGCCCACTACCTTCCAGAACCATCCAGAAGGCAGGGGGAAGCAGCCAAACCCACAGCCCATAAAACTCAAAGCAGACCAGAGCAATTACAAGCAGCACCAATGATTACAGGAGAGCTAAAGAACTAAATTTACCCAACCTAGTACCTATATAGCAGGCTGCTACACAATATACACCTATATTTTTATTTAGAAAAAAACTGAACTCTGTGACTACATTTCATACATATCAGCCTTTTATTTACTCCACTGTTTTATAAAAATTCTACTCGTTTTATTGTAGACTGCGAAATGTGCAAAAATATACGGTACTTTAAATTTTAGTTTTTTTTCTACTTTTACTTAATGTATTATTTTTTAAGTGACGTAATTGTATTACAGAGATTGCACAGGCCAGATCCCACCAGCCTAAAGAATATGACTGGTTACTGATTGCCATTGGAGACTTGTGCTGTCATTGAGGATTTGAGCCCCTCTTAAGAGGACAATATCTATTAGCACAAGGATCAAGGAAAGGCATAGGCATATAAAACATTAATAAGAAAGTTAAATTTAAGGCTGCATTAAGAAAAACAAACAAAAAAAGTACATCTTTTTCCCACCTCAATCCATTTTTTTTAGATATTTAAATATTACCCTTAGTCAATTACTATTGTATAAAACAAGGATTCTAAATGGGGGTATGGTAACCAAATGATATGGTGTGGATTGGATCTCTGAATTGAAAAAAAATTGAAACTGGATTCTGTACCTGGTTCAGGTCCCTATGCCATAGTATCCAGGACAATTTTGATTTCACTATTACCCCTAAAAAGCATCCATATTTTGGCATTTATTTAACCAGTTCTTATGACACTCTCTTTCAGGCTAATTCACTAGCTTTGATGCACCACTTGCGGGCTTTATTATTTTTTGGTTTGGAAGGATTACCACAGTTAAAATGACTATCCTGCCCAAGCTGTTGTACTACCTTAGAGTACTTCCAGTGCAGGTTCCTTCACATGTTTTCCATTCTTTCAAGACAAAAATTCTCGCCTTTATCTGGGGCAATACCAGGCTGAAGGTTGCCAAACATATTCTATTTAGACCAAAGCTACAAGAAGGTCTTGATGTCCATTCATATAGCTAGCTATTATCAAGCTGTATAAATATCTCAATTGGTTCTCCTTTGCACTCAAGTAAATATTTGATAATGGGTAAGCCTGGAAGTCTATGTAATATCTCTTTCCACATAAGCTCTTATTTGGCTCCTCCCCACCTGGTTGTAAGAATCCTCTTAGCCCCATTACCTCCTCCCTTAAGGTGTGGGATTCTGTCAAATATTCAGAAAAACATGTGTTCCCTCATCTCCCTCTATCCTTAATCCTAGGTAATGCACATTTTTTTCCTAGTTGGGACTCCCCCAGCAGTGTCTCTTGGTGGAAGTATTCTAATTTACTCTGAATATATGATTTCTTGCATCCCTCTGGATTTATGTGTTTTGATACTCTTAGAGAATCACGTCCTATACTACCTAGAGAAATCTTTTTGATATATATAAAAATTAAGCATTATGCATCTTCCCTTCTTGTGTGACACCCCAATGCAGCTTGTGGCTTATAAGCACATCTACAATATCAATCCCCACACCTTGGGCATTATTTTTACTATCTACTCATCAATATTGATGTCATGTTGTCAGGGGCGGATTGACCATTTGGAAAATCGGGAACTGCCCGAGGGCCCGGGTCAATAGGGGGTGCCATGAGATGCCCCTGGTACCTTTTTCATAGGCTCTTTTGAGTTTGGGCAAGGACACAGGGGCCCTGTGATCCCCTATTGCCCAGGGGCCCCATGAGTTGTCAGTCCACCCCTGCATGTTGTCCTTTGCCACCTAGATACACTACCAGCTGGGCATCAGACCACGAGATCACTATTTCCCTTGATGACTGGCAAGATATATGGTCTAATACAACAAACAGTTCAATTAATGTCCTAGATACTGAAATGAATTATAAAGTGTTAATGCGATAATATTTGGTACCCCCTTTCTAGTGTAATTAAGGGATATCCCAATGTCTGCTTTACGAGCTGTACTGTTGCTGGTACTTTTATACATATCTGGTGGGATTGTCCGAAAAATAGTTGCTTTTGGTTCTGTACCTATCAACTAACATACGTCATCTTAGATGGACGCCCTAAGGAAAAATCCAGTAGAGGCCCTTTTTTCGGTAGAAAGCCAGTTGATTGTTCCAATTCAGAATTCTGACTACTCTCTCTTTTTTTTTTTTTGCTGCAAAACAGACTATTCCTAGTGTGCAGAAAAAGCCGAATATCCCTTTTAGGGAGCTTAAATATCATAATAATTTGTACATGACATATACGAGAAGATGACAGCCGCATTAGACAATAAGATGTCCAAATTCCTAAAAACATGGGAGCCCTGGATTACACATTATATGAATTTGACCACGTTTCACTAGCTGTTTAGGTTACTGCTGATGTTCCTTCTGAAATCCGATTTCTTTGCCCTACCTTAGCTTTGGAAACCTATCTTTAAGAAAGAGAGGGGGAAAATGTGTGTGTGTGTATGTGGCGGTAGACTGATGCTAGGTTAGGTAGGGCAAAGAATTTGGACCTCAAAAGACCCATCAGCAAGAATCTAAACAGCTAGTCTCCTTGTCTCTCATGCCTTTCTTCAGATTATTTTTATGTTCACTCTGCTTCTTGGTTCATCTACCATAGAGGTTATGCTGTCTTCCTAATGTGAATACTTTACCCTTGCCCCTGAGATACAATATCTCTGGGCAGGTTACTCATAATTCTCATTTTAGATTTTATTATGGGCCTATATCTTGCTTCATTTGATAATTGGATAGTTTTACACACTTGGTTTACACTACACTGTTTTGGCTGTATTCCCTTATGTGTACACATTTTTAAACCTGCATTTTGTGAAATTTCAATAAAAATTATTGCAAAGACAAAAAATATAAGGAAGAAGTGAACAGTCTTTTTACACTTCAACTAACTGGCTTGGTCAAAAGGACCCATACCATCTATTTTTAAATTAAGAAATAAACCAAAAAGTGTATTTATTTTATTGAAAGAAGTCTGAAAATGTTGCAGTGAGTATGTGCACACACTTTAAAAACTTTTTCTAGGACACTTCATCAACAGGTCACACATCAGCATTTAATTTTAAAAAATATGCGTTATAGTGTTTTTATCTCACTGTAAAATGTCCCCAAAATATTATGGTGAGTAGGGGCACAGTCTTAAAATACTGAAAAAAGCCTCCAAACCTAACTGAAGAAAAAATATAGAAAAATGTGAAATTATAATAAAGCACCCCCCAAATAAATAAATAAAATAAAACAAAAGGCCAAACAGTAACAGAAGATATTGCTGACATTCAGAAAAATACATATCTTTCTGGTAAGGGACTCTGTGATGTCTCCCAAATTTGCTATAGGGGTGCACAAAATGCAGTGCGGGCAATTCAATATTGAGGGTATGACATTTTTGGTGGTGTTATTTTTATGGAAGTCTTTTACCAAACACATAAAGACAGTTTCCTGTTTGCCACCAATAAATGCAGTATAGCTAGTTCATTAATGTTGCAATGGCTACAGCAAATTCCATCATTTTGGAAATAGGGATACTGGATACAATTAAGACCATTTCTATGCTGGCGTATAGAGACAGCTTTCCTGAGCATGAGAATGCTGTGTGTATACCGTGTGTCTATACAGTTCTCACACACACAGCCTGAGTTTGTCAAGCAGAACGGAATCCGGAACTCAAGGAAAACATATTGCGTATATGGAGCCTATAGAGTCAAAATAAAAGTGAATAGTTATGAGGAATAAAACACGTAATTGGAGGAACTAAACCTGGCAAGAGATGTGATTCATTACAAGCAATAAAATTTGTTTTAACATGGAAAAGATAGTTGTGCAATCTGTACCATTCTTCATCCATTGAATCACTCTGGGGAGGAGAAATCTCCTGCTTGAAGATTGCTTTAAATCTTGCCTTCTCAGTGTGTGGAGTAGGGACTGCTGATCAGACTGCTCCAGTGGTGGCTGCGCATGGCTGATGCTGCCTGGCATGTTGTGTTATAGGAGAGGCCAGAGAGGGGTGTTTGACCTTCCTGTGCTGGACTATATTATTATTATTAATATTATACAGTATTTATAAAGCACCAATAGTTCGCTCAGTGCTGTACATTACAAAGGGGGACAGAACATGTGACAGAACAATACCAATACAATGCAAAACATGAGGGTATTGAGGGCCCTGCTCTTTCGAGCTTACAATCTAGGAGGGAGGGGGTGGTGGCACAGGAGGAGATAGCTGTGGGGGATGGAGTGGTAGGAAGAGTGGAGGAGGTCGGCAAGTTAGCAGGGGGTGGGGTAGGCTTCCCTGAAGAGATGGGTTTTCAGGGTGCACCTAAAGGAGAGGAGAGTAGGTGATAATCTGATGGGTTGGGGCAGGGAGTTCCAGAGGATGGGTGACACCCTGGAGAAGTCCTGGAGGCGGGCATGGGAGGAGGAGACCAGGGAACTAGAGAGAAGGAGGTCTTGTGAGGAGCGGAGTGTGCGTGCTGGGCGGTACTTGGATATTAGGTCAGTGATGTAGTTCGGGGCAGTATGGTGGACAGCTTTGTACGTCAGCGTTAGGATTTTGAATTTGATCCGTTGCGCAATCGGAAGCCAGTGGAGGGATTGGCAGCGGGGGGTGGCGGAGACAGAGCGGTACATATACAGTACATGACTTGGGAGAAGGGCTGTCTGTGTGCTAGCCTTGCCATGCTCGCTGCTTAACTTCTGCCATGCTGGCACTGCAGCTATGGAAGGCTTATTCTACTTTTGTCACTTTCTAGAAATTGATGTGTGGGGTAAAGGGTTGATTGTGTTCTGAGCACTGATTTATCTTACTGATAAGCCTAGTATCCCCCTTCCTACCTTCTATTGACCCCCTCTCCATCAACATAAGCATGTATGCTTGGCTAACCCAAAGTGTACATGTTTATGTAGCACTGCAGTTCTCTACAGAGTGATTTGCCTAAAAATAGCCAGATAGCACCTACATTTTCTAATATCCTCTGAAGTCTCTCTGTAGCTAGACTTTGCAACCATCTCCATATGTTTGGTAACCAACAAGGTATTGAATTCTACAATTTAAATTCCAATCCTTCCTTGCAGAATGAGAATTAGTTGATATTAGGGACAAATCTATATAAATTGGTTGGTGGCCACCAAAGACTACAACATGTCTGTGAAAGGCAAAAGTATTGTGCTGGCATTAGATGTTCATAAATTGCTGTAACTTGTTAGGTTAAATCTATTAACCACTTCCCCTCCAGAGGATTTACCCCCCTTCCTGACCAGGCCATTTTTTGCGATATGGAGCTGCGTTACTTTAACTGACAATTGTGCAGTCATGCAAACTAAATTTATGTCTTTTTCCCCCAAATAGAGCTTTCTTTTGGTGGTATTTGATCGCCTGTGCGGTTTTTTTTGTGCTATAAACAAAAAAAGGCCGACAACTTAAAAAAAAAACACAATATTTTTTACTATTTGCTATAAAACATATCCAGTAAAAAAATTTAAAAAATCAAATTTCGTCATAAAAGTAGGCCAAAATGTATTCTGCTATGTCTTTGCTAAAAAAAAAAAATCCCAATACGTGTAAATTAATTGGTTTACGTGAAAGTTATAGCGTCTGCAAATGGTGGTATATATACTGGAATTTATATTTATTTATTTATTTATACTAGTAATGGCAGTGATCAGCGTCTTAAAGAGGGACTGCGGGACTGCGACGGGCATTCTGACATGAGGGGGAACTGACTGTTACTGACATCCCCAGTGACACTAATACAGTGATCAGTGCTAATAAAAAGAACTGACACTGTACTAATGACACTGGACAGGAAAGGGTTAACATCTGGGGCAATCAAAGGGTTAACTGTGTGCTGTTTTACAATTTTGTATGTGTGTGCTTTACTGTGTAAGCACACTGCTTTGTATTGCTCTGCTATGCAGAGCAATACGAAGCTGTGTGATACAGCTGACAGGGGAGAGATCTGTATTATTTGCATACAGACCTCTGCCCATCAGTGATACTTGGCAATTGCTGGGTGCCAGCATGGAATCACCATCCGGAACCTGGTGATAGACAGCTGAAGCCGCCAATGGCGGCACGAGTAGGGCGCGCGCCCCCTACCCTGGAGTACAAAATCACGTATATATAAATGAGTTTGCGCAGCCCTGCTGCCGTGTAGCAGTAGTTCTCCTATAGGGCAGTCGGGAAGTGTTTAATAAACCCCAAGCCTAATCCCTGTTCAAAAGCAGTTATTATTTCTGTCAATGTTTGCTTGTTCTTGCTCAATTCTTGAAAAACATTGGACAATGCCATTTCTCAGGTAAATAATGCTTGCTATGAAATTTGCATTTGGAAATGTTGTTAGTAAACAGCCACCTGCAAGTCTACACTGGAGTAAGTCAACCACTTTTATATATTGTTGGATGATTGACAAGAATGTTTGATTGATCTGTATAAACCAAACATTTACTGTGTTACGGCCACCAGGAACCAGTCTGCAGGTGCTGCCCCATCATTGTTGGCAAAGACCAACCCATTGGGTGTCTCTCTAGAAAGCCAAAGGATATAAACTTATAAATCCACAGTGTGAAATGGTAAGTAACACTCAGGATCACACAGGTAGGTGATGCTTAGAATATGCTTCAGATATTACTTTGATTTGATAGCTTTTATTTTAGTCATTAGAACACTCTATTTTAATTGCATTAAAATTATGTAAATTCTAAATGCATTAACTTCTATTTTTTAGGCACACAAAAAAAATGAAGTTTCTAATAATATGCACCGTGATCATTTTGGCATCTAAAACAGAAGCATTTGACAATGAAGGTAGTTATTCTTTTTTGTTTATTACCTAAAGGCAATTAATATACTGAAAATATATAAAATGCTTTCTAATGAGCAAAAAGCTGAAAAACAACCATATTGAGAATTTGAATATAATTGTGTCTGGTGTTGATGCATTATTATATGTATCTTTATACATTTTAAATATTTCTACCTATAAACACAATCTTTTTCCCCAAAGACGAATGCTTGAGCATATAAGTAGGAATGGTGTAAAATGCCCCACACTGGCATTTTTTCAGAGTGTATTCCTTACAGAACAGAATTAGGCTGCCCATATGTGGCATGATAAATCCAAGCAATGTTCCTAATTTCAAGCATCTTTTTAAATTATTGTACTATTTTCCCTTATGTTGCAGGGAAATGGAATGCTATGGTTAGTGTTAGGTTTCTGAAGGATGTCATTCTTGGGGAATTATTTCAGCATCTGTGGCTAGTTTTGCATTTTAATAATGCTAAATTCACTGGGGCTCAGCCAACTCATATATACACTATATTGCCAAAAGTATTGGGACGCCTGCCTTTACACGCACATGAACTGCAATGGCATCCAAGTCTTAGTCTGTAGGGTTCAATATTGAGTTGGCCCACCCTTTGCAGTTATAACAGCTTCAACTCTTCTGGGAAGGCTGTCCAAAAGGTTTAGCAGTGTCTCTATGAGAATGTTTGACCATTCTTCCAGAAGTGCATTTGTGAGCTCAGGCACTGATGTCAGATGAGAAGGCCTGGCTCACAGTTTCCGCTCTAACTGATCCCAAAGGTGTTCTATCGGGTTGAGGTCAGGACTCTGTGCAGGCCAGTCAAGTTCCTCCACCCCAAACTCATTCATCTTGCTTTGTGCACTGATGTGTAGTCATGGTGGAACAGGAAGAGGCCATTTCCAAACTGTTCCCACAAAGTTGAGAGTATTAAATTGTCCAAAATGTCTTGGTATGCTGACGCCTTAAGAGTTCCCTTCACTGGAACTAAGGGGCCAAGCCCAACCCCTGAAAAACAACCCCACACCATAATCCCCCCTCCACCAAACTTTACACTTGGCACGATACAGTCAGGCAAGTACCGTTCTCCTTGCAAGCCAAACCCAGACACGTCCATTGGATTGCCAGACAGAGAAGTGTGATTCGTCACTCCAGAGAACATGTCTCCACTGCTCTAGATGGTGATCTAAGGCTTGGATGCAGCTGCTCGGCCATGGAAACCCATTCCATGAAGTTCTCTATGCACTGTGGTTGTGCTAACCTGAAGGCCACCCGAAGTTTGGAGGTCTTTAGCTATTGACTCTGTAGACAGTTGGCGACTTCTGCACACTATGAGCTTCAGCCAGCATGTGCTGACCCGCACTGTCATTTTACGTGGCCTACCACTTTATTGCTGAGTTGCTGTTGTTCCCAGTTGCTTCCATTTTGTTATAATACCACTAATGATTGACCGTGGAATATTTGGTAGCAAGGAAATGGACTTATTGCACAGGTGGCAACCTATCACGGTACCACGCTTGAATTCACTGAGCTCCTGAGAACAACCCATTCTTTCACAAATGTTTGTAGAAGCAGTCTGCATGCCTAGGTGCTTGATTTTATACACCTGTGGCCATGGAGGTGATTGGAACACCTGAATCCAATGATTTGGAGGGGTGTCCCAATACTTTTGGCAATATATGGTATATATGTAGTTTTTAGACACACAACAGTTTTGAGCTTCTGGCTGCAATCCTCATGGAAAATCAGAGAAGCACAATAAATATTGGCTGCCATAACTGATTGTTGATCAATTAAAAATGACCTTAAAAAGTAGAATGTATTTCTGTATGGTTTCAGATATCTGAGCAAATTACATATATCAATCTATATATTTTTTTTTAGATATGACATCTTAGATTATTTATAGATATTTCTGTATTTGACAGATGCTGAAGCGTTAAATCACTTGGAAATATCTTAAATCTCTTGAAATCTAGACACATACAGTCATGGCCGAAATTGTTGGCACCCTTGATATTTCTCCAGGAAATCATGTATTTCTCACGAAACGTATTGCATTAACACATGTTTTGCTATACACATGTTTATTCCCTTTGTGTGTATTGGGACAAAACAAAAAAAGGGAGGAAAGAAAGCAAATTCGACATAATGTCACACAAACCTCCAAAAATGGGCTGGACAAAAGTATTGGCACCCTTTCACAACTGCGGATAAATAAGAATGTTACAAGCATGTGATGCTCCTGTAAACTCACCTGGGGCAAGTAACAGGTGTGGGCAATATAGAAATCACACCTGAAAGCAGATAAAAAGGAGAGACGTTCACTTAACCTTTGCATTGTGTGTCTGTCTGTGCCACACTAAGCATGGACAACAGAAAGAGGAGACGAGAACTGTCTGAGGACCTGAGAACCAAAATTGTGGCAAAATATCAACAATCTCAAGGTTACAAGTCCATCTCCAGAGAACTAGATTTGCCTTTGTCCACAGTGCGCAACATTATCAAGAAGTTTGCAACCCATGGCACTGTAGCTAATCTCCCTGGTCGTGGACGGATGAGGAAAATTGATGAAAGATTGCAACGCAGAATAGTCCGGATGGTGGATAAGCAGCCCCAAACATGTTCCAAAGACATTCAAGCTGTCCTGCAGGCTCAGGGAGCATCAGTGTCAGCGCGAACTATCCGTCGACATTTAAATGAAATGAAACGCTATGGCAGGAGACCCAGGAGGACCCCACTGCTGACACAGAGACATAAAAAAGCAAGACTACAGTTTGCCAAAATGTACTTGAGTAAGCCAAAAGCCTTCTGGGAAAACGTCTTGTGGACAGATGAGACCAAGATAGAGCTTTTCGGTAAAGCACATCATTCTACTGTTTACCGAAAACGGAATGAGGCCTACAAAGAACAAAACACAGTACCTACGGTAAAATATGGTGGAGGTTCAATGATGTTTTGGGGTTGTTTTGCTGCCTCTGGCACTGGGTGCCTTGACTGTGTGCAAGGCATCATGAAATCTGAGGATTACCAAAGGATTTTGGGTCGCACTGTAGGGCCCAGTGTCAGAAAGCTGGGTTTGCGTCCAAGATCCTGGGTCTTCCAGCAGGACAATGACCCCAAACATACGTCAAAAAGCACTCAGAAATGGATGGCAAAGAAGCGCTGGAGAGTTCTGAAGTGGCCAGCAATGAGCCCAGATCTAAATCCCATTGAACACCTGTGGAGAGATCTTAAAATTGCTGTTGGGAAAAGGTGTCCTTCCAATAAGAGAGACCTGGAGCTGTTTGCAAAGGAAGAGTGGTCCAAAATTCCGGGTGAGAGGTGTCAGAAGCTTATTGATGGTTATAGGAAGCGACTGATTTCAGTTATGTTTTCCAAAGGGTGTGCAACCAAATATTAAGTTAAGGGTGCCAATACTTTTGTCCAGCCCATTTTTGGGGTTTTGTGTGACATTATGTCATATTTGCTTTTCTGCCTCTGTTTTATATTTGTTCCAATACATACAAAGGGAATAAACATGTGTATAGCAAAACATGTGTTAATGCAATACCTTTTTTGTGTGAAATACTTGATTTTCAGGAAAAATATCAAGGGTGCCAACAATTTCGGCCATGACTGTATCTCCAAATAGCCATTCTTGATAAACTATGGTCTAGATCAGGGGTGGGCAACTGTGGCCCTCCAGCTGTTGTAGAACTACAAGTCCCATGAGGCATTGCAAAACTGACAGTTACAAGCATAACTCCCAAAGGCAAAGGCATGATGGGACTTGTAGTTCACCAACAGCTGGAGGGCCACAGTTGCCCACCCTGGTCTAGATAATGATAATAAAACATCCTTGATGATCTTGCCATCTTTTACACTTACCCATTGTTATTCAATGTATTCTTTTTTCAGGTGAGCTGAAAGACCTTGATGACAATTTACTTCATGAAAGTGTGACACAAGCAAAACGTTTGGTGGATAAGGCGTATACTGAAACTCGTAAAAAGTAAGATAAGCTAGGGATGTTGAAATGTAACTTATGTCTTGTTCATTTGCATGTAAAGGCAAATATCCAGCCTAGTAAACATCACAACAGCAAATGACGTTTATGTATGAATTATTTTGATGTTTTGTGATAAACCCCAGATGGTTAGTTTCATACTTTTGCAGGACCAATAGAGACCTGTCTTCTACATGGGAGGACAAATATTTATTCCTGCCTGAATCAAATTAACATATAACATGAACTCAAAGTAAAAAAGTCAACACTTTTTTTTAAGTGATCCATTTTCGTAGATTTTATAGACAGCCTGATAGCCTACATTTTTACATTTCTGGATGGGTGGTGACCCTGGTTTATACCAATCAACTACAATTTGTGCTGAAGAAAGATAGACTGTAATTGGTTACTGTGTATTGAACTCCATCACTGCAAAATGTTGTAAATACATTTTCACTTAAGATTTCGATGGAATAGCTCAGACAGGAGCAGACATGCTATCAATACATTCTATACAGCTGCCCAAAGACTGTGGGTTGGGCCATCTTGCCCAATATGGGGACCCTCTGTGAATGCACTCGCTAATGCCTAGGAAACAGGCACAGAGCCGCATTCTTGTGAAAATCAGCATTAAGGCGGCAACCCTACTTAGCAGCGAGCTGTTCACCTTGCACAGATACATTTTACACATGAAGCACTTTACTGTGAAGCACTCTTCTCATGAAACTGTACACCTTTCTTCCTGAATGTAGGATTTTGAGGGGACATCGTGGAGCCTGTGCCCCGCTCCACCAGCTCAGACATGACTTGTCACCTCACTCCCAGTGACAATGTAGAGAGCAATAACTCTTTGTGGATTCACCTCTCTTTCTCCCAGCACCTCCAGCTAGGCCCATAGGTTCCCTGTGCTGCGAATTTCCTAGTCCCAGATACAAAGGGGCACTGTTTAATAGGGAGAGGGTCTGACCACCAACCCCCTCACTACCAGGGAACATCGTCACCCATGCCCAGTACTACTTTCCCGCTGGCTGGCATAGCATTCTCACCAGTCCTGATTGGCATGTTAGAGATAACTTCTGCCAACTCCACTGCACGATTAACCCCTTCATGATGGCTCTCTTTCTTCTCCTCTTCATCTTTCTTTCTGTTACACTCTGTTCTTTTGGATGCGTCATGTACCATAATGCACCCCTTTAGATCTTCAGACCAGGCATTTAACAACTTCTGGAACATTTACTGAGGCTTTCTTGCAAGTACAGAGTTAATACGACAGAGTCTCCCAAAGTAAATTACAGACACGGTTCCAGTTCATCCTAAGTAGGCTGCCCATATCATACCTCTAAGCAAGGAAGAGTCCCTTATGAAAGGTCCATGTTCTGACTCCGGTACCCCGACTGGGTACCCCAAAAGGGAAGCTGCGTTCTTGGTGGAGTTACATCCTGCCATACCCCTTCCTGTTAGATCCCACGTGGAAGGCCTAACCCCCACATAGGCTGCCTCCCCTTGTATTTATAGTCTCGCCACAAGGGGGCAAAGCCATGAACACAGAGAAGCTGGCAGACTTAACCCTTCTCTAACACCTGGGCAGACTGCTAACTCACTAACATAATACTGGCATAACAGATGTACCAGTACATATTTTGCATCCCACTTGAACAATACAGTAAAAATTAAGTGAAATTTATTTTGAACCATACAACTGTAAGCACCAAGTGTGTATCTACTGACATACATAAGGGATGAGTTAGATTACTGAGGAGTAAGTGGGCTATTTCTTCTAGAGCTTCTTTATTACATGGTTAGTGACCTGCAAAAGCAAACTTTCAGAGAAGCAAAATCATTTTTGACTTACATAGTTACATAGTAAGTCTGGCTAAAAAAAGACAAAAGTCCATCCAGTTCAACCATAGAAAAAAAAAAGTTATAATCCTATACCCACAGTTGATCCAGAGGAAGGCAAAAAAAAATCCAGCAAAGCATGATCCAATTTGCTCCTGCTGGGAAAAAACTTCCTTTCTGATCCCCCGAGAGGCAATCCGATATTCCCTGGATCAACTTTACCTATAAATGTTAGTATCCAGTTAGATTCTGTGTATCTAAGAAAGAATCCAGGCCTTTTTTGAAGCAATCCACTGAGCTTGCCAGAACCAACTCTTGAGGAAGTCTATTCCACATTTTCACAGCTCTCACTGTGAAGAAACCTTTCCGTGTTTGGAGATTAAATTTCTTTTCCTCCAGACATAAAGAGTGCCCTCTTGTCCTCTGCAATGCCCTCAGGGTGAATAGCTCTACACCGAGTTCACTATATGAACCACTGATGTATTTATACATGTTGATCAAATCCCCCTTAATCTCCTTTTCTCAAGAGAGAATAAATTCAGTTCCTCTAATCTTTCCTCATAGCTGAGCCCCTCCATGCCTCTTATCAGTCTGGTTGCCCTTCTCTGTACTTTCTCCAGTACCCCAATGTTCTTTTTGTGAATTGGTGCCCAAAACTGAACTGCATATTCCAGATGAGGTTTTACTAATGATTTGTACAGGGGTAAAATGATATCTCTCTCTGGAGTCTATACCTCTTTTAATACAAGAGAGGATTTTGCTCGCTTTAGAAACCGCAGCTTGGCATTGCATGCCGTTATTAAGCTTGTGATCTACCAGAACTCCCACTTGTGTATGAACATACCAATGAGCATAAAATAAAGGGAAAGTCTGGCTGTAATGCAAGTTACGCTTCACCTATATGTCACCTATACTTTGCTAATAGGTCATTTTCAGTGTTATGTAGAGGCCTGGTGGTGTGTATTAACAACATGCCTACCCTTTACCTTCTAATAAGTACATTGGCTGATTTAAACCAGACACCCAAAATAATAATTTGAGCTTGTCCTCTCTGAAACCCACACTATTTTTCTATACCCCTGAACTCCCCAGTAAAAAAAAGTCTAAAACCTGCCATAAAAATTGATCTTTCTTGTTCAGCCTGTGGGCTGGCTGGCTGAACAAGACAAAACTGACAGATTCCTGACAGATGCCTTCATCCATATAAATGAGCTGCCTGCATTACAATACACTCAGAGAAGAATTTGGTATACTGGGAGTGGGCCCCAGAAGTAGGGCAGAGAAACTGGATGTGCTGCATACGCTCTGTGTACAATGATAAAATTTATTTTGGGCATGTGTAGCACACCCAAGGTCTGCAACTATATAAGATAAATGTAAACTAAAAGAAAAAATCAATATATAAGTTTTAACCTTTTAATGTAATTTCAATAGACCATTTAAATCTGGGGCTTTAAAAAAAAAATAAAGCCTGGTGATCCTGCCACAAAAGACCCTTGTTTAGGCACTTCCTGTTTTAGGATGGCGATGCTCAGTCTCTCTCTACCAATTGTGATCTTTCATTGTCATCATGAGGCAATTTAACACATATTATGCAGACATATTCCACTGCAATCACTATCCAAAAACTCACTGTGAGAAATGACATGCAGCCATCATTGAAGCATATGCATATAGAGAGAAAGTGGCTGCAGAAGATGAACAGCATGTAGATATAATAAAATATATATAAAAAAAAAAAGATTAATAAAGAAGAAATAAATTGCATTTGCTTACAATACACAGTGTGTTAGCAAAATAAATGTCATTCAGCTAGGGGTAACTCTACTTTAAGGCCTGTAAGTGGTTTGGTACAGGTAAAAGGGCAAGGGATAGAGACAGTGGCACTGGTGGGAGCTCAGCAGGAGTTGTTGGCTGGCAGCCAAATGGCACCATGACAATGGGAACATAAATGCATAACACAAACAGGAACACCAGCCCCCTGTATTTTATTGTAGATTATTGCCTCTGCCAGACTATTTAGTGCAACTTGGTGAATAACATGTTTTTTGTTGTCTTAGCCTGAAGCTACGAGCAAAGAGAGAGGCTGCAAGTCCTTCTGATATTATGGCCTTTTTCAAACAACCCGTATCCCTAAGCAGAAACGCCATAAGAGCCGCTGATTACATGGATGTCACCCTCCAGCTTGTTGCTGCAAAACTAAAATCCATCTATCCGGTTCCCTTCAATGTTTCAGGTATCACATTAAAATAAATAGATCAGAACTGCCCTCTAGTGGCAGAACATCAGAAATAATATACTTTTAGAATAAGCACAAACTGTATTTTTGTATCTGTAATAAATGTAATACTGTATTATTCCACTTTAGAGAATATATTTTGAATGTGGCTACAATTTCCACTTTCCATTAATTGTTAATTGTGTGTTAATTTGATTTCTTTTAAATAGCATTGTCAGCAAATCACAAGGAGTGCATTCAGATTCTCAATAAATAAATACTCCCTCTTTTCTCCCCCCAGTCAAAGAGGGATATTCAGACAAGTGTAAATGGAATCAATTGATGCCAGTTAAAGAGTTACTAAACCCAGTACCCTGCATTCACTATATCTTGTCTTCCACAGTACACAGAACATGGACATGAAATTATTTTAGTAAATATAAACTGCTAAATAACTTTTCTCATCAGCAGTATATAACAGTTTTATGACTTCTATCAGTGTCTGGCTGAGCACTGGATAAAGCTTGTAGGAGGAGTTTTCATTCTTCTCTAAC
This sequence comes from Staurois parvus, assembly GCF_062004578.1. NCBI lineage: Eukaryota > Metazoa > Chordata > Amphibia > Anura > Ranidae > Staurois > Staurois parvus. Next base: position 10,608,322 of record NW_028318117.1, on the reverse strand, counting down.
TGTCCTATGAAGCTGCATACCCCCTGACCTTCTGTATGGACAGTGCTGATACTGTGGCATTCTGACACTGGAGGGGAACTAACTAACTGCCACTGACATCCCCAGTGACACTAATACAATGATCAATGCTAATAAAAAGCACTGTCACTGTACTAATGACACTAAGCAGGAAGGGGTTAACATTTGGGGCAATCAAAGGGTCAACTGTGTGCTGGTTCACTATTTTGTCTGTGTGTGCTTTACTGTGTAAGCATGTGGCTTTGTATTGCTCTGCTATGCAGAGCAAAACAAAGCAGCATGCTAATGCTGACAGGGAAGAGATCTGTATACAGACCTATCCCATCAGTGTTCCTTGGAAATCGCCGGGTGTTGTCGGGGAATCTCTGGCCGGGACCCAGTGATCAACAGCTGTAGCAGCCAATAGCGGCGCGGGTAGTGCGGCACAGGCACTACCGACTTGGAAATGAAAATCACGTTTATATATGTGTTTTTGCTCAGCCCTGCCGCCCTGTAGCAGTAATTCTGCGATAGGGCGGTCGGGAAGCGGTCAATTAATGTAAAAAATGGAGTACACATGTAGTCCAGTGACAACCTTCCCAGGCATACAATAGACAGCTAAAAGCCCATCTTTATATAAATGAAACCAAAGAAATTTTTTTTACGCAGTTTTACTTTAAATTGATTTATGTCTTTATTGGAGCTTTCCTCCAACTTTCAGTATTACACTATGGGAATACATGCCAAATAATGCGTTTCTGTTGATTTCTAGATGTGCTGACTGCTGAGCAGAAGACAATCCTTAATGAACTGACAGGATGTGCATACCAGTTCCTACCTAAGGTTTGCTCCCTCTCTCCCTACCGCACTATCAATGGGGAGTGTAATAACAGGTAAGAACCTCAGGCCCCCTACATTATTTGCTGCACTCACTCCCAGGGCATTCTCAATCTGTTTTACAAAGGCATCATCTCAAAGCAAAACTTTCCATTACTGGTCTAGGATCAAGCCTCTAAATGCTAGAAGCTCTGCCAGCTTTTATTACTTCTCTTCATCTCTGTCATGTGATGGGTGGTAGACAGAACAAGAAATTAGTGAAAAGACACAGGCAGCACTATTTGCATGTTTTTTTCTACTAGTAGATTGAAGAATGGGTGAAAGCTCTTGTAGGGTTTTTATTGCTGTCTTGGTCCCTTTTGGAAAAGGGAAAGCACATAAGGAGAAATCTTAATAGCATTTAAACCTCAAACCTACCTTAAAGAGAACCAAAAGGGTCTCTAAATTAGGCTGTCTACAGATAGCTAAATGGCTTGTTTTGGATGTGTGTGTGTATTATTTATTACAGGCAGGGGCGGAATGACAACTCATGGGCCCCCCGGGCAATTTGTCCTTGCCCAAACTCAAAAAAGCCTATGAAAAAGGTACCAGGGGCATCTTATGGGGCCCCCTACAGACCCCGGGCCCTTGGGCAGTGCCCGAGTTTCCAAATGGTCAGTCCGCCCCTGATTACAGGTACTTATATAGCGCCGTCAATTTACACAACGCTTTACATATATGTATATTGTACATTCACATCAGTCCCTAACCCTCATACACATACTAGGGCCAATTTAGACAAGATCCAACTAACCTACCAGCATGTCTTTGGAGTGTGGGAGGAAACCCATGCAGGCACAGTGTACAGTCAGTGGAATCCATGGAGTGCAGTAAAGCTCAGGGGGACTCTGTTAGGGTCCCCGCACCATAATATCTGTACACGTAAGCTCTAATGAGCAGGACCCTCCGATTGCTATTTATTTATTTATTTCAGGTACTTATATAGTGCCGTCAATTTTACGCAGCGCTTTACATATATATTGTACATTCACATCAGTCCCTAACCCTCAAGGGGCGTACAGTCTAAGGTCCCTAATTCACATTCATACATACACATACTAGAGACAATTTAGACAGGATCCAATTAACCTACCAGCATGTCTTTGGAGGGTGGGAGGACTACCCGGAGGAAACCCACGCAGGCACAGAGAGAACAGGCAAACTCCAGACATGTGGTGCCATGGTTGGGATTTGAACCAACGACCCTAGTAGTGCCAGGTGGAAGCGCTAACCAATTAGCCACTGTGCTGCCCTTGTATATGTTTGTATGTAATTGTAAAGATGATTAACTAGAATGCCTAAATGAAATGCTCCATCAATTAATGTCTAAAGCAGGCCTTAGGTGAGTTGAAAAATGAACAAAATTTGTGTCGATCATGAATTAGTTAGTTTTTTGACACATGATTTTTGTGCAACAATAGAACGTGTCTGATCCAACATGCTGTTTTTTGGGTTTTTTTAGAAAATCACAACAATTGATGGCACAATCATATGAGCTATTTTCATTTTTTGATCAACAGAACTTTCCTTTTTTCGACTCGTCTATGGCCTGCTTAATTGTGTAAATGTCCTCTTTTGTACCTTATGTACAATAATTATTAAAAATAAAAGGAAATTCTCCAATAATTCTTTTGAGTGAAGTGGTCCATTACAATTTGTAATTGTATTAAATGTATAGTTTTCTGTTATCTGATGATAGATTAAAGTTTAATACACACTTCAGAAAATTTAAGTCCTGCACAAGTTTGATCATTGTACAAGAAACTTGATGTACAGTCTTTTTAAATTTGCGAGTTGATATTTGCTGTCTTTATTATCAAAGTGTCCATTGTTTTTACCAAATGCTGATTTGGTTCTCTTGTACATTCTGTAGGAAGAGCCCAATCCTTGGTGCCTCAAACACGGGCTACAAACGTCTCCTTTCACCAGAGTATGAAGATGGTATTTCCCTTCCCAAAGGCTGGACAGAAAGTCGTATTATCAATGGATTCTCTCTACCCAAGGTGATATTAGCTTTCCAAAGCAAAATAAAAATGCTTTGTGTGTATGTGTGCAGTCATCTTGGTCAGCTGGTCAGAGTCTGTAATTTAAGGTATGTAATTTACTAAGAGACTGTCTTTGGGTCCTTAGGTATATAGGCCGGACCCCAGATAAAATATTTGACCCAAACCACTGCTTTAGTCAGCAGGATTCTGTTATGCCACAGATAAATTTGGTCATTAGTGAAGCTGGCAAATCCTTCATTACTACAGCCTACAAGTATATAAAAAAGATACATTATCATGGAAGGTCTGGTCATGAAACCATGGATGAGGAGGATCCTGATGAGATCTCTGCATCCCCTACAAGAATGAGGAAGCTGGGACTACATATCCTGGTAGCCCGGTGAGCTGGCAGTAAAAGTGACAGAGATGTGGGAATGTATTAAATACTTTAGACCACTCTTCACCTAGCCATGTGCAAATCAATCTTGACAGGTCGGAGTGGTGAAGTTACTAGGTAGGTTCAGCTGACGTTTCCAACATTGCTAAACTTACCATATCCCACAGTGCACAATATTACACAAGGACAAGGAGACATTCTTAGGAAAGTTTGGTGCTTTTGAAAGTTTTATGTTTATTACACAATCCTCTATCTGGCATGCTTACATTTTAAGTATATACTGTATACAAAGGTATAGATCAGGGTTTCTCAACCAGGATTCCTCCAGAGGTTGCTAAGGGTTCTTTGAGCAATAAGCAATTTCTGCCTCTCAGATAGGTTCCCACTGACACAATTGATCTTTTTAGCTATCTGTAAGGGGGTACTTCTTCAGAATGACCACAAATTTAAGAAGCATTCTTCCCACTGACCATCACACTAATGTATCATGAGTGGTAGATATAGTAATTATTAGTAGGGGTCCCCTGAGACTGGAAAGTTATTTCACGGGTCCCTCTGTATTGAAAGGGTTGAGAAAGGTTGGTATATACAGCGAGGAACAGAAGTATTTGAACACCCTGCGATTTGCAAGTTCTCCCACTTAAAAATCATGGAGGGGTCTGAAATTCACATTGTAGGTGAATTCCCACTCTAAAAGACAGAATTAAAAAAAAAATTCAGGAAATCACATTGTATGATTTGTAAAGAATTTATTTGTCTTGCACTACTGAACATAAGTATTTGAACACCTAAGAAACAGCAAGAATTCTGGCTCTCAAAGACCTGTTACTGTGCCTTTAAAAAGTCCACCTCTACTCCACTCATTAATCTAACTTAGTAGCACCTGTCTGAGCTCTTTAAAGACACCTGTCCACCCCACAGTCAGTCAAACGCCAGCTACTACCATGGGCAAGACCAAAGAGCTGTCAAAAGACACCAGAGACAAAATTGTGGACCTCCACAAGGCTGGAAAGGGCTACGGGGCAATTGCCAAGCAGCTTGGTGAAAATAGATCAACTGTTGGAGCAATTGTTAGAAAATGGGAGAGGCTAAAGATGACTGTCAGTCTCCCTTGGACTGGGGCTCCATGCAAGAACTCACCTCGTGGGGTATCACTGATGATAAGAAAGGTGAGGAATCAGCCCAGAACTACAAGGAAGGAGCTGGTCAATGACACGAAGAGAGATGGGACCACAGTTTCAAAGGTCACTGTCGGTAGAACACTACGCCATCATGGTTTCAAATCATGCATTGCACGGAAGGTTCCCCTGCTCAAGTCATCACATGTCCAGGCCCGTCTGAAGTTTGTCAATGACCATCTAGATGATCCAGAGGAGGCATGGGAGAAAGTCATGTGGTCAGATGAGACCAAAGGAGAACTTTTTGGTCTAAACTTCACTCGTCGTGTTTGGAGGAAAAAGAAGGATGAGTTGCATCCCAAGAACACCATCCCTACTGTGAAGCATGGGGGCGATAACATCATGCTTTGGGGGTGCTTTTCTGCAAAGGGGACAGGATGACTGCACTGTATTAAGGAGAGGATGAATGGGGCTATTTATTGTGAGATTTTGAGCAACAATCTCCATCCCTCAGTCAGAGCATTGAAGATGGGTCGTGGCTGGGTCTTCCAACATGACAACGACCTGAAGCACACAGCCAGGATAACCAAGGAGTGGCACCGTAAGAAGCATATCAAGGTTCTGGAGTGGCCTAGCCAGTCTTCAGACCTAAATCCAATAGAACATCTTTGGAGGGAGCTGAAACTCCGTGTTGCTCAGCGACAGCCCCAAAACCTGACAGATCTAGAGGAGATTTGTGTGGAGAAGTGGGCCAAAATCCCTGTTGCAGTGTGTGCAAACCTGATCAAGAACTACAGGAAATGTTTGGCCTCTGTAATTGCAAAGAAAGGCTTCTATGCCAAATATGAACACTGATTTTCTCAGGTGTTCAAATACTTATGTTCAGCAGTGCAAGACAAATAAATTCTTTAAAAATCATACAATGTGATTTCCTGAATTTTTTTTTTAAATTCTGTCTCTCAGAGTGGGAATGCACCTACAATGTGAATTTCAGACCCCTCCATGATTTCTAAGTGGGAGAACTTGCAAAATCGCAGGGTGTTCAAATACTTCTGTTCCTCACTGTATAATACTATTTTAATTTCCCAAAATTCTACTTGAAGGACACCTAACATGAACAGCCACCCGGCACTAAAAACAAACATTTTGAAAAGTAATAACTTTTATAGTTAATATGCACTCACTTGCCACTTTATTAGGTACCCCCGTTCAATGGCTTGGTAGCACAAATTGTTAATCAGCCAATCACATGGCAGCAACTCAATGCATTTAGGCATCTAGACGTGGTGAAGACGACTTGCTGAAGTTCAAACCGAGCATCAAATTGGGGAGGAAAGGAAATTTAAGTGACTTTGAACATGGCATGGTTGTTGGTGCCAGACAGGCTGGTCTGAGTATTTCACAAACTGCTGATCTACTGGGAATTTCACACAGAGCTATCTTTAGGGTTTACAGAGAATGCTTCGAAAAATAGAATATACCCAGTGAGTGGCAGTTGTGTGGACAAAAATACCTTGTTGATGTCAGACGTCAGAGGAGAATGGGCAGACTGGTTTGAGATGATAGAAAGGCAACAGTAACTCATGTCAATATGGACCAAAATCTCTGAGGAATGTTTCCAACACCTTGTTGAATTTATGCCATGAAGACTTGAGGCAGTTCTGAAGGCAAAAGGGGGTCCAACCCAGTACTAGCAAGGTATACCTAATAAAGTGACCGGTGAGTGTAAATGCATGCAATAAATGGGAAGGGGAGATGAATTCTTAAATGGGGTGAGTGGAGTTGATCTGTGCTTAGCAAGGCACAACATCTCCAGATATTGTTTGCTGTCTTTGCTATTACTGTTACAAAGCTTGTGGACTCAATCTCAAAATTCTACCCACACTTTCCCCAGGCACGTGCCGTATCAAATGAGATTGTCAGTTACAACAACAGCTTACCGACTGTGGATACAGACAGATCTCTCATGTTCATGCAGTGGGGGCAGTTCTTAGATCATGACACTGATCTCTCGCCTGATACCCCAGCAAGATCAACATTCTTTGATGGAGTGGACTGCGAAACCAGCTGTGCCCGGGCACATCCCTGTTTTCCTCTGACGGTAAGGGTAGTGGTCAAAAGCTGTGATTGGAATGAAGTTTTCTGAGATATTTAGATATTGACAAATACTAATTTATTTAGCTAATAATGTTCACATATTATCCTAAATGCAACCACCACTCTGAACATGACTTCCTCTTCTCCACTCTCACTTTCTCATTCTTTGGCATCCTGGACTTCTCATGAGTCTCTTCTTTTCTCTGGAGGTTCCTTAGTACATACCATTTAGCACTCTCCAGTCCCTGAAAGTTTCAACCACTTTAGGCAAGCATACAATCTTGAGTGAAGTTATTTTTTTAGTCACTGACCCATTATGGCATCCTCATCTAACAAAGCACATAGTGGGGAAGATTTACTAAAACTGGAGTACTGAGAATCTGATGCAGCTATGCATGGTAGCCAGTCAGTTTCTAACTTCAATATAAAATAGTGCAGCGCTAAATAAATGATTAATATCGTCTACCAAACGCATGTATATGATAGATGCGTTTTGTGTCACAAATAGTACTGAGGAATATTACTCAGAAAATGAGCATATAGAATAAAGTAAAATGCAAATATCTATAGGAAACATATAATCATGACGAGTATGTTGATATAAAATGTCCAAAATTATTTAAAATTCTTAAAACTGATGCAATCTTCAAAAAACTTCTATATAGTCCCAGAATACTGATTCCACTTGAATGAGTGTGTAGATAAACATATAGAATGCGCACTCACCAAAAGCGCTAATGAAAAGCGTGTTGAATCATAAGCTCCTGAACATGCCCTGGTCCTTCGGGTGTAATCAGGTGTGTAGCCGGGGATTGGATGATCTTCCCAATGGTACTGGGAGTTGATAGACAGTGACAATAATCAAGCCAATTGACGTCAAGCCGTCGGATCACGGGGATCCGACGGCCACCACATTGTTCCAGTGAGGCAAAGCAAAGCACCACCCCTCAGTTCCACTAAACACTGACAACAGACCACATGCTAAAAAAAAACATTGTTTTAGCACACATTTTGGTGTGAACAAGCCCTAAGTCTAGGTTCACACCTATGCGTTTTTCATTGCATTTAGCTGTTTTCAGAAATGCACAGCAGTCAATTTAACATAATTTCCTATGGGACAGATTCACATCTCCATGTTTTCACCCGGTGCGTTTTTTGGAAAGGGTCAGGGACTTTTTTAAATGCAAAATATTGCGTTTTTAGTGCAATAGACTTCAATGGAGACACTGCAGAAATGCATGTAGTGCATTTTTGATGAGTTTTTGACACATTTTTGATGCGTGTTGAGTGGTAATCTGCCCAGCAACAAGTTGAAAAAACGCAAAACGCACCAAAAACGTAAAAAAGGCATGTGCAAAAATGCACCGCAAAAAGCACTATATTTTATTTATTATATTTTTTACTGTCTTTTTTCTTTCTGAGAAAAAGTAAATACTAAGGCTCGCGAAGGACAATTTTGTGGAATAACAATTGGTCAAGGGTAGTTGAAAAGCACTTCTCTAACCCTCAGTAGAATTTTAAATGCAATTGCACTGTAAAACTCAACACAATTAATTTCACCTTATCTTTGACTCCCATGCATTTTGCCAAGATTCTCTGTTTTGCTCATCCCTTACGTCAATTACTTTGTACAATTCCATCAGATGACACTTGTGATAATTCAGTAAAGCCCTAAGACCAGTTTTCTGGGGCCATGGCTCTTTAAAATGGCCTGCACTAGATTGAAAAAATCCCTAACTATTTTGAAAGCCTTACCGACACACGTGACACATTCAGATAGTTAATAGTGCCACCTTTACAAAGTGGCACTATTACTGCACCAAATTAAAAAATAATTACGCTCATAATAAAACTGGAGGTAACTAAAGTGATTGTAAACCTTCACCTTGTAAAACAACCCATTCGGCTTAAAATAGAAAAAAAAGACAAAACATTTATGTATACATATAAAAAAATGATAGATACATTTTTCTCTGTTTTTATAAACAATCTGTTCTCAGCTGCATAAGAGCTGGGGGAGGAGAAATAGCATTACAATGATTTTCGCAGTGAAAGACTGTGTGTGTGGAGGAAAGGTGTCAGGACAAGTCAGGTTGAGTTCCCTGCATAGCTAGAAAACTGACCACACTGTGCTCGTGTGCCTAGTGTAGTCAGTTTTGAAAAGTAAAGCAAAGGGACTGGCAGGAACACCAGGGATTTCACACAAATGAAGCAATGCAAAGAGAATAAGGTACTTTTTCATACAAGTACATGGTACAGCAGGCACATATTAGGAATATGAAATGTTGGGTTTACATATTCTTTAAGACCAACTCTAAGTTGGTATACAGAGACAGGAAGAGTGCCTGTTTCTGTGCGATGTATAGCAGGTGGTATATTTGCTGCTGCTACCCCTTCCCCTCTCTACCTGTCATTGATTGTTAGGGAGGCAGCTGGCTTCGCAGCCAAATGGAGATCTTATATGTATAGAGTTGGTAATTAAACGATGCATGCTGGCACTGCAAAATGTGGCCTGGGCATCTAGGCATCAATGACTTTTGGTCACATAAGTGTTAATATACTGGAACACTAGCATAAAATTGCAGTTCAAAGAATGGACACTATTTTAAACGTATGGCATAGTATAGTCCTGTAAGTTGCTCAAGAGAAAAACAAAGTCTGCGGTTGTAATTGTAAAGACAAATAATACTGAGTGTTTTTGTAGATACTGTACATTTGCTTGTTTTATTACAAATTAACACTGTATTCTGTTTGCAGATACCAGCAAATGACCCTAGGATAAAAAACCAGAGTGACTGTATTCCTCTTTTCCGCTCAGCACCTGTGTGCAATCTGGTTACTCCTTTACGAGAGCAAATCAATGTCCTGACATCGTTTGTTGATGCAAGCCAAGTGTATGGCAGTGACTTAACTCTTGCGACTAAGCTTCGTAACACTACCAACAATCTGGGGCTATTGGCTATTAACCAGAATTACACAGACAATGGCCGGTCATTTCTGCCATTTAGTGGAAATAACGGAGATATATGTACCATCACAAACAAGTCAGCTGGAATTCCTTGCTTCTTGGCAGGTGGGTTTACAGTGGTCTCTTAATGCCACTCAATATTTTTGTTGCCACAGTGCCATTATTTTTAGCTGGTAACAGTTTACTGCCATTACGTCCATTTCCAAAAAGACTACATAAAAATCAATGGGAATATGTGCACATGAAAATCAAGCATATTTTATTATTATTATTATTATTATCATCATTATTATTATACTACAGGATTTATATAGTGCCAACAGTTTGTGCAGTGCTTTACAACATAAAGGGGTCTGTAAAACGACAATACAGTTCAACACAGAAGGAATAGGAGGGCCCTGCTCATGAACCTTACAATCTGTAGGAAGGGAGAGGTGGTACAAAAGGTAAGAGCTGCCGGGATGATCTGATGGAGGAGACTTAAGTATAGATTTTTAGGTGGTGGTGGGGTAGGTTTCCCTGAGTAAACTGAATTTCAAAGATTGACTAAAGGCAAACAGGGAGGAGCTGACTGGACATATTGTGATAGGGAGTTCCAGAGGATGGAAGAGGTTCTGGAAAAGAACGGGAGGTGAGCATGGAAGGAGGTAACAAGCAAGCAAGAGAACAGGATGTCTTGGGAAGAGCGAAGAGGACGATTTGGGCAACATCTGTGGATGAGGTTGGTGATATAGCTGGGGGAAGTGTTGTGGATGGCTTTGTACATTGTGGTTAGTATTTTGAATTTTATACGTTGGTGTAGTGGAAGCCAGTGAAGGAATTGGCAGAGAGGGGCAGCAATCATAGACCGGTTTATAAGGTGTATTATTCCAGCAGCAGCATTCAGAATACTGTAGATTGAAGGGGGATTAGCCTGTGTAAAGGTAGGCCAGTGAGGGAGTTGCAGTAGCCAGGAGTGAATAGGTTGTTTTGTGGTGTCACTAGTCAGGAAAGGACAAATTCTGGAAATATTGCAAAGGTGAAGGTGGCAAGATTAAAGGATATATGTAACATGTTCCAGCAGTTTAATTTCCTCCACCTCTCCCCTCCCTCCCAGTGACAATGAGCGGGGATCTTCTCCGGGATCTTCTCCGGGCGCTTGCTGTCACTATTTGAAACTAATGTAGCTGTGCGGGGCTCCGCCTACACAGCCACGTCATTCATTCTTAGTCTCCAGTTAATTACTTGAACTTAACTACAAGTTCCGTCAGCCTTTGCAGCCGAAGGCTTGTATTTCTGAATAAACTGCAGGGTCACTGATGAACACCCTTGTAGTTCATTCACAAGCTCTGCAGCTTGTAAACAGTCAGTCTGTATGAAGGTATGGGCTGAAAATTACAGGGCTTGTCTAACCCTAGGTTCACACCTAAGCATTTTCTGCAGCATTTTGCAGAAACGCTGTACAGTTCATGTAACATGATTTCCCATGGGACATGTTCACATATCTGTGTTTTCACCCAGTGCATTTTTTTGGAAAGGTCAGGGACTTTTTTTAACGCAAAAGGTTGCGTTTTTGGTTCAATAGACTTCAATGGAAATGCTGCAGAAAAGCATGTATTGCGTTTTTACCACATTTTTTATGCATTCTTGATGTGTTTTGCATTTTGCGTTTTAAATCTGCCTAGCAACAAGAAAAATTAAGAAAATAAGAAAAACGCAACACAAAACGGGTGTTGAAATGGGTCAAACACAACCTGCATAGGTGTGAACCTAGCCTAAAGGAGGAGAAAAAGGGAAAAGGTTGACTGAATTTGCAAGCATTGATAAAAGGAAGGTTAAAATTCTAATAATTAACGGCTTGCCCGTCACCCTATAGTACAATTACTCCTACAGGGCTGCGCAAAATCATGTATATGTTATTGGCATATCCAGGTAGGGGGCACATGCGCGCACCACCCTACACACGCCGCCATTGGCTGCTAGGCATGTCAATCACCGGGTCCCCGCCAGATTTCCTGCCAGCACTCGGCGATCGCCGTGCAAAGCTGACGGGAGAGACCTGTGTATAAACAACACAGATCTCTCTCCTGCCAGCAAGTACATGCTGCTTTGTATTTCTCTGCACAGCGGAGAAATACAAAACAGCATGCCTCCCTAGTAAAACAGCACACACAGTAAAACACACACAGCACACAGTTAACCCTTTGATTGCCGAAACGTTAACCCCTTCCTGCCTAGTGTCATTAGTACAGTGTCGGTGCTTTCTATTAGCACTGATCACTGTATTAGTGTCACTCGGGATGTCAGTGGCAGTTAGTCAGTTCCCAGCCAGTGTCAGAATGCCCGCTGCAGTCCCGCTAAGTCACCAATTGCTGCCATTGCTAGTATAAAAAAAGTAAAAATTCCAGTATATATACCGCCATTTGTAGATGCTATAACTTTCATGTAAACCAATTAATTTACACGTATTGGGATTTTTTTTTTAGCAAAGACATGTAGTAGAATACATTTTGGCCAAAATTTATGAGGAAGTTTGATTTTTAACATTTTTTTTATTGGATATGTTTTATAGCCAAAAAAAAAAAAATATATATATATATATATATATATATATATATATAATTTATTTATTTTTTTTAATTTGTTGGTCTTTTTTTTTTATAGCGCAAAAAAAAACAAAAACGCAGAGGTGATCAAATACCACTGAAAGAAAGCGCTATTTGTGGGAAAAAAGGACATAAATTTAATTTATGTACAGCGTTGCATGACTGCGCAATTGTCAATTAAAGTAACGCAGTGCAGTATTGCAAAAAGTGGCCTGGTCAGGAAGGGGGGTAAATCCTCTGGAGGGCAAGTGGTTTTAGAAATTCACAGTATAATAACAATATATACAAGCAATGATTTTATGTGTTACACAAAGGCAGATCTTTTACAGTTCTTCATTGATTACTCCAGATCCTCTCTGTTACTGTACTTTTCTGTTTACAATATCCTGAGCATAGGGGGACTTCTGCCTTCACAAGTACATCATGTTGTAGAGCCTACAATGATCAGTGTGATTGGCATCACACTGTAGAGGGCAGATCAGTGTTTTTCAATGCTGGCATCTTGGCGGTGTGGTTTGAGTGTGGAGTTGGTAGCATTTGGTGCTGCTGTTTCAGGAGCGGAATATGCTACAAAAGACAGGCCACACAGCAAAGATCTCGGTGGAGCCTGGGAGTAGGTAAGTATATGCCTTGATAGAGCTACTGTGAGGGATATTGGGACCTATTAAAGGTAAGTAATTTGTTAGTGCATGTACACTTTATTGAGAACGTTGTCCATACATTTTTAGAAAGTTGGTTACGCTATCAGTGACTGAAATTCAAACCCATAGATACTGTACTGTATGTGTATGCCAGAGGCATAAAGAAATCTCAGCAGTACAGTTTCCATAACATATTTTTATTGTTATTTTAAATCATGAGGACCCATTTGGGATTATATGCCATTTTTAATACAGTTTGTTGTCTTTATCTTTTAAATTCACTTAGCTTGTGTCAGCCTGTGTCTTAATTAATGTTACCTTCTACAGGAGATTCTCGTGTGAGTGAACAGCTTGGACTTACAACGTTCCACACACTCTTTCTTCGGGAACATAACCGCATTGCCATTCAGCTTAATAAATTAAACCCTCATTGGTCTGGAGAGAGACTGTACCAAGAGACCCGCAAGATCATTGGGAGCATGATGCAGGTGTGTTACTTTAATAATAGTATATCACAAATGAACAAAGCATTTGTCCCATAGGCAGATAATGTTTGAGCTCAACTGAGTCTTTAGTTTAACTCAGCTAAATACATTTGGGTGCTTCAAACCAAAAGGGCTTGCAAGGTCTTCCAGTTTGTTTAGTTTAGAAAGCAGCCACAGTGTGAGCAGAAAAGCCAGTCTCCTGCCAGCAAGCTGCAGAATAAGACCCTTGCCCTCTGTGTGGTAGCAATGGACTAGCATGTGCTCTGCTGAGTCAGAGGTAGAGCTCTCCTATCAGTAGGGAGTATGAGCTTTACTGATTGCAGACCTTTGGAGAGCTATAGGGATCACTGCCTTGTTCAACAGTATCATGCCCAAAATGTGTTTTATTTTCTAAATAAAATTAAGTCTGGGATCTATATGTTCTGCTTTTTGAGTTTTTCCTCCTGTATACCTAATCTCTACTTGAGCTGACCTTCAGCACCTCTTCTGGGAGAGCTGCCTAAAAGTAATTAGTCTCTATACCCTGCTTAAGAACTGCTTGAAAATACCCACTGTTATAAGAAAGCCAGCACCCCACAACTTCCTTCTGCTGTCAGATGTTAACTTCTGACAGGGTTTCTACTACGTCCAAAATTAAACAAAAATTTTAGCCAGAGAAAAGCGTTCAACAGTTACTTGATTTAAGTTGCAATGTTTTACCTAAATAGAATTATCATTACACTGATGACAGCCACACTACTGCACAAAATATATTGCTTCTTTTTAAAGGATAAGTTCACCTTTTGTTACACCAGCCTCCACTTCCCCTGATCCCCTGTTTTGACAGCTAGCAGGGGATCTCCTCCCTCCACTGGCTGTCACAATCTGAAAAAAATGGGAGTGTGCGGAGCTCAGCCTGTCCAGCCGCACCATTCATTAACATGATTCTGTGAATGGGAAAACTCCAAGTTCCGACAGCATTTGCAGCTGTCAGCTTGTAGTTCTCAATGCACTACTAGAATGCTGCTGAGCTCTCTAGGTAGCACATTGAGATTCCTGTCAGTGTGTAACTGCCTGCCCATATCGGAGGTACAGACAGATATAAAGACAGTCTGCAGGTGGCAACACACCTGCAATCTGCTGATCATGGGTGCAATGCTTTACATGCTCCTAGCAAAAAAAAAAATTAATACATATTTTTTTCCCTGCAAAGACCTCACATTCTCATTAATTATACTTTGATATCATGCATCAGGCATAGTTGACTTGATGACTGAAAGCTGCCTTGGCTAACCATAACATTTCCAGCACTATGCTGTTGGTATGAATTTCTCCTGAAATGTTGTATTGGGTTTTCACCAAACGTATTTACTAATACTGTGGCCAAATAACTCTATCTTTGATTCATCAGTCCTCAACACATTGCTCCAGAAGGCCTGGTCTTTGCCTATATGTTCAATAGCAAACATTAATCGTGTTGTAATGTTTCGTTTGGATAGCAATGGCTTTCATCTGGCGCACTTTCCATGGAGGAACACTGGTGGATTCTCTTTTTGATTCATGCACTTTGATGCCAACTGTAGTAAGAGTTACTTGAAGATCCCCAATGAAATTTTGGGGTTCTTGGAGACTTGTTTTAGCATCGCAATGACAGCTCTTGGTCAGATCCTGGGCTAATTGTGCTGGGCCTGCTAGTCCTGGACAAATTAGCAGGCATTTGAAATTTTCACCATTTGTGGATTATTTCCTTCCAGTGGAATGATTGATTTCAAATAATTTGCTAAATCCTTTGCCAGATTCATAGACCCCCAGAACCTTCTTTCTTAGGTCTTTAGAGAGCTCTTTTGATCTCAACATGATGACACTATACCCTAGATATCTGAGTTTTAAATAAAACTGGGTCCAACTGCATATTCCCTATGAAGTTTCTAATCACTGTTACCTAATCCTGAACTCCTGATCCTAATTTTTATGGATTTGAAATACAGGTAAATGAAGAGGTGTTCTTGCTTTTTACACGTGACATACCTGTATTTTCTTATTTTTACATTATATGAATGAATGTCCTTTATCAGTAGGTGCTGTTCAAATGAAAAAGTTGACAATCTCCAAGGAAGGGTACTTACTTTTCCACATGACTGCAAATTATATATATATATATATATATATATATATATATTGTAATATACTTATTTCCCTCATGAACATGCAAATCAGTGCATAATTTGTTAGATATGCATTTCTTTTAAATTTTTTGTTGCTATTCTTCCTCTCAGTGTTACAATACACCTACCATTCGATTTTTAGAATGATCATTTCTTTGTGAGTGGGCAAACATTCAAAATCAGCAGGGGATCAAAAACGTATTTCCTTCACTGTATCTCTTGCTGTCTGAATGTCCATTTGTTTATGTACAGTATGAGACTTATTTTATCTATATATTTTCTCATTACCAGAAAATAACATATAAAGATTGGCTTCCTCTACTGCTGGGCAGTGAGATGTCCCATGTTCTGCCTACACATACAGGTTATAATGATAATGAAGATCCAAGAGTCTCAAATGCATTCACTCTTGCTTTTCGTATGGGGCACACTCTGGTTCATCCACTAGTGTACCGTCTAGGAGATGGATATCGGCCATATCAAACAGACCCTGCTGTCCCTCTTCATAAGACTTTCTTTACCACATGGAGGATGGCAAAAGAAGGTAAACTGGCCAATTATAATCATGTTGTTTGTCAGTTTATTAAATAATCTCTCATCTGCGCTAGCTTTTTTCAGTTTATTAGAATGGCCATTGCACTAAAAAGCAAGGTCTCCCTAAAGCATTAAGCCCTCCTCCACTACAAATTTTAGGACCATTAAAGTTGAAAAAAGAAACCTGCAGGGCAAAAAGTTATTCTTTAATACTGCTTCCACTCCTGGTCTCCAGGCGAGGATGACATCTCCATCTTTACAACAGGTTCTGGGAAATGCTGAGTAACCCAAATCTAATAAAAAATACACTCTTGCATTGTGCTGGAGTGTCTTCTCTAGAGATTAGGGATAATCAGCATTTCCCAGGATCTGCAGTGTGAAACCTGTGGGTAAGGTAAGTATATCTACTAAGTTTTTTTTTTTAACTTTAATGATTTATTGAGCAGACTTAGCTTGTTTGTGCAATTCCTGCATTAGTGTATTTACCCCTTTATAGAAACCAGTGTTAACTATCTACTTCCAAGTGGCTCACCTAATCTGTAGCATACCTTGAAAATGTAGACTAAATATTAGTGCCTCTAACTGCATGTAAATGTTTTCCAAACAATCCAAAATGTTTTAAAATGCCTGATATCTATTTTATACATGATTAATTATTTGCTATAATTGTTATGTTAAACTTAACCAAAGAAAAAGTTGTCTTCTCTTGAATCCATCAAAGTGTCCTTGGGGGCAAATATCCCATTGGTTGAGAAGCAATAGGTAGAGAGCTATACGCAATTAATGAAATTAGAGTAACACTTTGTAGAAAATTGATACAGAATATATTTCAAGCAAAGCAACATTTTAAGCACTTCATCTCTGTGATTAATATATCGTACTTTAATCTTTACATTACTACCAGTGTTTCCTACTTGCAGGTGGAATCGACCCTTTCCTTAGGGGTATGTTGGCCAATTCTGCCAAACTGAACCGGCAAAATCAGATGGTGGATGATGAGTTGAGGGAGCGCCTGTTTAAGTTTGTGAAGCGTATTGGTTTTGATCTAGCAGCACTCAATATACAGAGAGGGCGTGAACATGGCCTGCCAGGTAACATGAAACCAATATGAATGTCAACTTTTTGTTCTAAAACAGTATGATCAAAACATCTCTTTAATAAGGGACACAAATTTTGTGTTTTTTGTATCGAATAAAAATGTAATAAATATTCCTGTTGACAACACCATTACTCTCTCACAACCTGTGAAACAAACAAATATGATTGACAGCACAGACATGCATGGATATGCAAGGTAGGAGCAGATGGCATTTATATAGAGAAAGCTTTGAGGCGTAGGAACCCTGATGCTAGTTAAAAATGTAAAAAAAGAAAAAAAGAATGAAAGAATTTATAACCTCTGTAAAACAAATAATTTTAAGAAAAATTCTCTTTGGGTCTCTTTGCCTCCCGGTATGGTAAAATTTAAGAACCTCTGCCCTTAACTAAGTTCTAACAATATTTAACCCCTTTTCATGCTCCCCCTATCCTTTACCAGGAGTCTATGTGCTATTGCAATGCCAATAGCAGGTTCTGCATCAAAAGCATGCAGTGCCAAAATTCTGATACCAGGATAACCTTTTGGTTCCTGCTTGTTAGTATTTTTTTCCATTGAGATCAATCTTGTAAAAATTGACAATTGCCTTGAGGTGAATATGGGAAGCAAGCCTACCTGTGGAAAATGTCACTTTTCCATTCAGACATTGCAGTAGTGTGCCAGCCCACCCCACTCACCTGGTGAACTAAGAGCTTTTGTAAAAGAACTATTCCCAGGCAAGCACACAGCAAGTTCACTGCTGCCTCTTAGGCTGGGTACACATGGTCCAAATACTGGCTGGTTTAATGGGAACTGGCCAACATTTGGTTAGTGCATGCCTGCTGGGTTGAAAGAAAAAAAAACTTTTCGTGTGTACCAGGCTTTTCTTTCAGTATGAAAATGTTTCTCACAGCCACCTATTAGATATGTAATTGGTTGTATATGAGGCAGAGAGAGGAAGTCACATTTTGGGAAGTTTATGTCCAGTGATCCTTTGAGGAGCAACATAAAGGCTGGTTGCAGTGATCACAGAGCGTTCAGAAGGTCACATCTAGTGACCCTGTGTGGAGCTACATAAGGACTTCTTGCAGGGATCACAGAGAAGTCAGTTTAAGAAAAATTAAGTAAAGTTTTTGATTTTAGCACAGTTGCAGTGTGTTGGAATGCATCAGGAACTGACTGATCAATATCACTTACATATTTTTCCTTTCTACCTAGGATACAATTCTTGGAGGAGATTTTGTGGCCTTTCTGCCCCCAAAAATCTAGATGAGTTGGCCATTGTTCTAAATAATAAGCAACTGGCCAAAAAATTATTAGATCTGTATGGAACACCTGAAAACATAGATCTCTGGATTGGAGGAGTCTCTGAACCCTTGGTTCCAGGTGGAAGAACTGGAAAGCTACTGTCTTGTCTTATTGGAGACCAGTTCCGCAGGGCTCGAGATGGAGATCGGTATGCTTCATTTAATAGTATACAGGGAAGGCTCACAGGCAAAATATATTTCACTTATTAGTAAGTCCCACAAGAAGTATTCGCACAATCTGATCCCAGTAAAGGTAATGAATGCTAAAATTCAAAAGTTACAACATATAATGGAGGTGCGAAATAAGTACATTCAATATCACATAGGTTAAAATATACGTTGCTGTGCAGCATGCTGTTCTAACACCTACGTTGTCAGGCAAAAAAGCAGCATAAATCTTTGGCATGTCATGTGGTATCACCAGATAGGATATCATCTGTATGCTTGAGAATATGGCTCCCCAATCTACCAGCTTCATTTTAACTTCCGATAATGTCTGAAATGTTTACATATTTAAACAAGAAAATTATTTTTAAAATTGTTTTGTATAAAGAGACAAGCTCAAAAGTATATTTAGTGGCAAATCAGATACCTTTGATTTGGGGGTCAAAATGGGTGTTCTAAGAGTCCATAAAGTGCAAATAAAATTTTCGGTTAAGTTTGTTTGTTCATTCCTACCTTCTTTGTGAGCTCAGCTGTGAGAAAAAAAAAGTGCATCTGGGAAATGGAAATCAGGTCCTTTTCTGGTCAGGATAATTAGATTTATATAGGACAAGAATCCAATTATCAGTATGTAAGAACACATTTGTAGCCAGCACAAAATGAGTATGCTCACAGTGCTCATTATAAATTCCATGTATACTACATACAAGGTGGTATCAAAAAGACTTGCTGTCCATGATGAAATAGCAGACGTGGTAATGCACGTGGTCAGAATGGCACCAGTTGCACGGCTCCACAAGACGATGTCTTTTGGCACACTGACTTATGGAGGACGGTGCTCCATTTGACTGTGTGTGCAGCCTTGTTCTGCCATCTGTTGGCGTGTTACAAAACTAATGTGTTGACACCACCTCCTATATGCAAAATAACTGTACTATGCTTTGGATAGAGTTTATACTAGTTTGTGCAAAAGGGTAATTTATCAATAATTTCTTTTGTCTAGGTTTTATTATGAGAATGATTTAGTTCTCAGCAAAGCTCAGAAAAGTTCCATAGAGAAATCAACTATGTCCCAAATTATCTGTTCCAATACAAACATCACAGAGATCCCTCTAAATGTCTTTTTTGGAAATCGGTACCCTGTGGATTTTGTTCCATGTTCCAGCATCCCAGCACTGGACCTGGGCCCATGGAAGGAGCTCCCTGAATTTGGTAAGTACAGAGATGGTTGCCTTTACTTGTCTTGCATTTGGCAACTGTCTAGGATAATGAAGGGTCACAGGGACTAATATATGGTGATAGATTAATGTTGATAAAAAAACATACCTGATTTATGCATGAGCAAGAATTAATGTGGACTGTCACAAAACTCAAACTGAAGCCTTACATGTCCTTGTGTAAGGGATGAACTGCTAATGCCCAGATCAAAAAGGTCCACCTATTACCAGGTACTCAGTGTCCAAATTGTTCAGGTGGCAAAAGTAGCAATGATGTGAGAGCCGTTTACAAAAAAATGTGGTATTGCACAACATTATTTTCCATAGTGTACATAGTATGTTTAAGCCTGGGTTCACACTGATACAGTGCAGAATTCACAGCGTTTTCTGTGCGATTTCCACACCGCATCACAATCACACTCCGGTCATGCGAACCGCTGCGGGTGTGTATGTTAAGTTAACAACACCCCGAAATTGGCCCACAAAATGCGGTGCGATGTACACAATCGGATCGCATGAGTGTGAATACCCATGCAATCTGATTCTAGTGCGGACCAAGAAAATGGTCCTTGCACCTTTTTGGTGCGGATGCAGTGCGATTTGAGCCATACAAAATGTATGCACCGCTCAAAATTCGCAAGTGATTTGCACAGGAATTCTGTGCAGTTCTTGTGCGAATCACATGCGATATGCCGCACCACACAAGTGTGAACCCAGGCGAAGGCTTATGCTAAGTTTTCAATATGTAATTAAGGTGTATCAAAATCCATTGGTTCTTGCTCAGATAATGTCATTTACATTTCCACAGTGCATATATGAAGTTTCTATTGTGACTGTGTTTGTTTGTTATTTTTGCTTTGCATACTGGCAACAATTTGTAGAACTATGCTGATAAATTTGACGATAATCAGTTTCAATGTGTGCTTATTTCTTTTTCTAATTGCAGGTGAACTCAGCTGAAAGCTTCGCTAATGGAACCCACTCCAATAGACTTCCTCTTTGTGGGAGCTCTACGCAGACTATATTTTTGTTTTTTCAATTTTTTTCCCAATTTTGTGGAAACCAAACATTGTTTTTAATAATAGCAGCTACTAACGTGACCTATTCTCACTTTAATAATGCTGCATTATGCTGCTTTCACATTTCATATCCATAAGCCGTATTTATTACCTGGTGATGTAAAGTTCAAGTACAAGTAGAAGTATTCAAACAGATCAAAGACAGAAATAAATGTTTTAAAAAATTGTTTAACTCACATCTGTCCTTTGTCTGTATTCATTTCCTTTGATGTGGGGATAATCTGAAAGGTTAAGTTCACCTTTTTTTCCCCTAAATTTCAGCTTCTCTATGTACCAATATACCAATAATGCATCTCTTTTGCAGAAAAGAAAAAGCTTTCTTTATGTCCTAGACCAGGCATTACCTCAGCTTCAGTGTCCTGTTGAAACCTCCTCCACTAGCCATCCTGAATTTGGTACTTAGGAAGGGAAAGGCAGTAGAAGGAAGCACTTCAGCAGTTGACCTCATTAATACAACCGGCAACCGTCCTCCCCCCCTCCTCCAGGAGATAGCTCCCACCTCTGCAGATTCATCATTTTCCAATGCAATCTTCAATCCTCTTTCTCACTAAATACACATCCATCGATTTTTTTTCTAGCTTACCTTCATCTTGAATAGATTGTTTATTTGCCAGAGTGTGCAGGAGCTGAGCGATCTAATAATGTGGAGCAGTAGTATTGAAAACAGGAGAAGTGTGTCCCTGGAAGTCTGTAAAACTCACTATACACTGTACAATCTTATTTTACAATCTGCTTTAGATCTATCATCAACTATGTAGTGCAAGGGCCTGCCTGATTGGATACAAAGTGATTGGATAGATAGGTATGTCCTCCTATTATATAGTTTTGGTAAATGTAAAGGAGATTGTACAGAGCTTGTAAAATCAGATTTTATAGTGTGTGAACACCTTTAAACACCTAAAATTAACTAGTTGTGCTTTCAGTGCCATTATTTTGTAACAGTACCATTATTTTGCCATTATTTTGTAACGGTACCCCAAACGCAGAAGTAAAGGCACATTTTGCCATGTGAAGAAGCAAGAGACAAATGCAGCAAAACATACAGTAAAGAATGTGCAAACTGCAAAACACCAAAATGTCCCATGAGCTACTTTGCCATGTGTATGGCAGGCCATTCAAATCAATGGGCTACCCTATGCGTGTTGTGGAAAAACATGCCAAAAAACGTGCACTCCTACTATGCTAAGTGTGAATAGGGCCTGAAAGTGAAATTGGTGTATTTACACAAGAACAATAAGGCTTCAGTCATATCTGTGCATTTCTGAACGCATGGCAAACCGCACAAAACGCAATGCTTTGCCATGTGTTTCAGAAACACGCTGAAAATGTGCATCATGATTGCATTGTCATTAAATGTTAAAGGCACCCCAAGCATGGGTAGCAGGCATGCATTTTCTGTGTGACAAACGCACCAAGAAGCTCGGAAAAAAATTATCCACTCTAAAAAAGTTTTGAAGCTTCTTTGGGGTGTTTGTCACCCATAGGGCAGCAAATTCAAGTGAATGGGCTATCCTATGCATGATGAACAGAAATGGTCCAAAACGCCACCCCCCCAAAAAAAAAGAATGAGTGTTGAATGTGAGTTTCTGCTTCGTGGAGATGAGAACGGGGCTTGACAACTGAGTGTCTCTGTCCACTCCCTTCTATGTACTTGTATAAAGATGGCCATACGCTGTGAAATCTTATTGTACAATCTGTCCAATTCCCTTTAGATTTATCAGAACTATGGAATAGGAGAACCAGCCTGAACAATCTATTCAATTTGTATTAAATCAGACAGACCTTTGCACTACATCACTGATGGGAGATCTTACGTATTGTACAATCAGATTGTACAGAAAGTAGGTGGAAATAAAACAAGAGGTGGTATAGTAATGAGGGAGGTATGGTCCATACTGGTAATACACGCCCTATCACGCCCTGTTCTGTGATGGAGCAAGGAAGTGCATGATGGGATTCAGAGCTTCCTGGATGTCACATGATCTACAGAAAATCTGGAATCAGAAAGCATTTTTTAAAAAATCGAACAGGCAGATAAAAATGTAAAGCTTCCATAGATGAGGTAAGTGACAGATACACACATTGGGAAGGCTTGGCCAGAAATGACATTAGAAAACACTTCTGTTTGTTATGAAAAGTAAAATTCTGCCTGAAAAAGTGAACTTAGCCTTTAACCACTTCCCGACCGGCCTTTGCATATAAACGGCCGGACGGTGGCACTGTTTATAAACGGCCTCCCCGCACCCTGCTTGTGCGCACTTCCGACACAGATCGTCGGATGGGATCTCTGTACGAGGTCCCGATCATGTGATCACTGATTGGCCAATCAGTGATCACATGCAAAGTAGTAAGCAAGATGTCACTTGTGACATCATTGCTTACTACAAGTGAAATCTGTGAATGATCACAGAGGTCACATGGTACAAGGCACAACAGCCTTGTACCATGTGACAAGCTGTGACCAATCACAGCTCACACAGTAGTTCTCAATGAGTGCAAGAATGAAGACAGAGAAAGAAAAAAAATCTTCATCACCCCCCACAAGTAGTACAGTGTCACCATGGTGACACTGTACTGCTAGGGTGACAGTATGTAAAAAAAAATAAAAAATAATAATATAAAAAATAAAATAAAAATGTAAAAAAAATGTTTAAAAATTATAATGTTTGGTTATAAACTAATTTGGATTTTTTTTTTTTTTTACTAAAAAGATAACTGAATACATTTGGGCCAAGATTTATGATGAAATATTATTTATTTGCAAAATTTCATTAAAAAATAAACACTTTTTTTCAAAATGTTTGGACTTTTTCATTTACATAGCAAAAAAAATAAAAATTCCAGCGGTGAATAAATACCACCAAAATAAAACTTTATCTGTCTCAAAAAAATGATAAAAAAATTCATTTGGGTACAGTGTTGCATGACCGCGCAATTGTCATTCAAAGTGTGATAGCGCTGAAAATTGCCCTGGTCAGGAAGGGGGTAAAAGTGTCCGGTCTGGAAGTGATTAAGGAAGAAAGGTAAAACTGCCCATAGTGGATAGAGCATTTAGATGAGCCAAGCCAGGGTGAACATTGCACTTCTCCTCTAACTATTTGGTTGGGGTACACTGACATATTCTCGGTTCATCCTACTCTGGGGCTATGGCCGGGGGGCAGATGGCCATGAATCGAGAGGGGTTGGGGCAGCTCAGTATTCCCCCCCCCCCCCACACACACACACTTTTTCCCTTTTTTTTCTTTCCCATTCCCATCCCACTGCCTTTTGGGTTTCGGCCCATTTTATTGTGTTTGGTTGGCCACCAGCCCGAGTTGGCCGGGCATGCCTAGTCTCTCTGGAGAGATAAGTACTCTTACTGGTCATGCACTTCTTTTATGCTGTGTATTTCTCCTTTGTCCTGGGGTTATCGATTGGCAACTCTGTGTTGTCTTATTATTGTTTTGTGAATCCTTTTTACTGTTTTGTATGTAACATTTTTCAATAAAATTCTTGGAATAAATGTAATAAAACAAAAACTGCCTGTGGTCCACTCAATGACCTTGAGAGCTACAGTATAAGCAAAAAGATAGAAATCCTATGAAGTATAAGGAGCATAGAGAGCTAATATCTGCCCAAATTTTTGCAAAAAAGTAACAATCTAACAGGTGTAAATATGTAAACACAAAAGGAAATGTATCATCCTCAAAAATAAAAATAATTGGAAGCATAGTGGCAATGAAATAAAATCAATAACTATGATGTCTAAACGCTAAGTAGCTGACATAAACTAATGGTCTTGCTGCAGCCTTTTGTAGTGGCCTGGGGGACCTGAGTCTAGGGAAAAAAAGGAGAAAGAGGGACGCAAATCAGCCACATACTGCAGTAAGCTTTATTTAGTGTAGCCAGAGTAAAAACAAATTATGCATTCAGTTACAGTTACATGATGTTTAAAAAAAAAAGCAAAAAAAATCAAAACAGTATGCAATTGTGGAGCTTCAGGTTATCTGGCTGGAGCTGTTGTGAGGGTAACACATGCAAATGCACACTGCCAAAACTGTAGCCAGGATGAGGACCTCCATACCTTGTAAATGCCCAGATCTCCTACTGCTTGTGTCTGATTCGCAATCATGAAAATGCGTTTCGTTTCACCGTGCCTCTGGAAGAAGCTTCCAGAACATAAGGAAGGAGATCCAAATGATCTACTCAATATTTACAATGCCCTGGCCAATCCCTGGAGAGGAGTGTCTGGAAGGTGGCTGGGGAGATGCTAAATAGTCAGAAGTCCTGGAGAAATTGTTCTTTCTCCCCAGGAGGGTTCCAAGTTTTGGAGGGGGCTTTCACCCCTTTGAGTCAGTGTGTGGACTGTATAGCTGTTCTTTGAGACCTCAGCTTTGGCAGAGCTGAGAGCCTGAAATTATCTTTCTGAAGAGCTTGCTGTTGGACTTCACCAAAAGGGATTGGATCTGGAAAAGGATTGTCTTCTTCACTGGACAATGTTAGGAGGAAGTTAGAAGGTGTGCAGTTGTCCTGGAGACTTGTGAGTACTGACCCTTAATTGTGATTCCTGGTGACTGTTCTAGGAATGTAAGTGTCAGAGCTATAGACTGAAAAGGCTCTCATAGGGTCTCAGGGTGCCGGCCATTCCCCTGTGCCCTCAATCCAAGTACGTCAGCCTAGAGAAGAGTGTCTTCCTGTCACTCTGCAAGCATTTTGGAGTATTTCATGCTCTAACCCCTCTTCTGTTTAAAGTTCAAGCAATAAATATCAAAAAGACATCCCCTAGACTGAGTCATTGGAGCTCGGTGTGTATGGACTGGTGCTTGCGGTGAGAGGCAGCCTCTGTAATGTTTGGGAAGAACCCGCAATTACCAGCAGCCCCTATGGGGGTAGTGCTACATGATGAATGTATAGCTTCCCCCGCTTAGAAACATAAAACCGCAATAAAAGGTGTTATCACTTCCTGTGTTAGTATCACTCCATTATGGGATTCAATTACTGTAAACCACCCACAGCACATAATTTCAGTTTCTATGCAGGCCTCCAAGTCTCCCTTTGCCACTTTGGTCATGGGACAGTGCTCGGCCCTAGCAATTAGCATCTAGGCCCAGATCAGGGGTGGACTGACCATTTGGAAACTTGGGCACTGCCCGAGGGCCCGGGGTCAGTAGGGGGCCCTATGAGATGCCCCTGGTACCTTTTTCATAGGGTTTTTTGAGTTTGGGCAAGCACACAGGGGCCCCATGATCTCCTATTACCTGGGGGCCCCATGAGTTGTCAGTCCGCCCCTGGCCCAGACACTGTAACAGGGAAGTAGTTTACATGCTCCCCCACACCCAGAAATACTGATTTTTGCTGGCTGCTGAGGAGCAAGCAGCTGCAAGAAGAGTGGGTTAGGTAGGTATAAAACAGTTGGGAATGTCCTTTGCATAGACACTGGGGCTGATTTACTAAAGACAAATAGGCTGTTCACCTTGCAAAGTTAGTTGCACTTTGTAAGGGAAGTTTCACCAGAGATTAGTAAATGAGGTAAAATGTTGTTGAATTCTATCATCCAATCATGTGCAAAAATGTGTTTTTTTATTTTTCTTGCACATGATTGGGTACTCTTTTCAAAGTGAAATTTCACCACATTCATTAAGCTCTGGGGAAACTTCCCTTGCAAAGTAAAAACTTCCCCCAAAAATGAACAGCCTATTTGGCCTTTAGTAAATCAACCCCACTGGCACTTGTGACAAAGTATTACTGGTTAAGCATGTTAATGTTGTATTACGCCATCAGTGGACTAACGTCGCAAATATTGCCCATTCACACTTAATAGTTGCAGTGAAACACAAAGCCAGCAAATATAATCCATTCCTAGATACATTGAATGAAACCCAATTTTGAATCAAAGCTCCATTAAACCAGATTGGTTTCTTTGCATACAATTCCATTTTTATTTTTTTTTACCCCACTGTCTTACATATTTGTATTGTAAAAATGGAGTTAATATAGCCTAATAAATTAATGATTAAAAACAATGAACTGGGTGTGCAAGTTATTTTCGGTATAATAATATTTATTTTAGAATAATATGTTTGTAGGAGTTTGTGTTCTGGAACGTAAT
Source organism: Staurois parvus (assembly GCF_062004578.1). Lineage (NCBI taxonomy): Eukaryota > Metazoa > Chordata > Amphibia > Anura > Ranidae > Staurois > Staurois parvus. The sequence goes on along the minus strand of NW_028318117.1, from coordinate 10,581,567 downwards.
GTGGAGTCCTTTTTATGGCAGGTTGAGTTCATGAGATTTCTTTGATGTTATAATTCATACAGATTAGCCATAACATTATAACCACCAAGCTAATATTGAGTAGGTCCTCTTTTTTCTGCTAAAACATCCCTGCGCTATTCAGAAATGGACTCTAAAGTAACATCCACATGAATGGCAGGACCCAAGGTTTGCCAGCAGAACATTGCCCAAAGCATCGTGCACAGGGGGGTGTTATTTACTAAAGCTGAAGAGTGCAAAATCTGGTTCAACTCTGCATAGAAACCAATCAGCTTCCAGGTTTTATTGTCAAAGCTTAGCCTCCCTAGCGGTCTGATTATGTCAGTATTTCTGTGCTCAAAGCGGTAAATGTTTTTGCATGGAAATATGTATTTTTTTTATTGTAGGCCTGTAATTTTTAGGAATAACTCACTGAAATTTGTCCAAAAAAGAGTCTAGTAAACACTCCTGGTATGTTAAAACTTGAAACACGAAATCATAAATTATAATTTAGTAAATAATCATAAAAAATAATAATATAATAATAATAAATTTAATTCAATAATATAATCAATCCAAAAACACTGAAATTTGAAATAGAGCGCCAAGTTCGCACATCATAGATCTTAGTCGCAAAAACGTTTTCAGTGTCTGATGACAAATTTCCCCACAAATCATTATCACTCAATTCTGCAAGTAGTTCTGATTTACTATCGCTGTTCCCTAGCTGGTCTAAAACCGCTTTTGACCTAAAGGGACGCTTTTTGGACGCCATGGACATTTCTCAGTTTCCAGACAGAAAGAACAGTAAAAATGCAGGCAGGGCACAGGACAAAGCACTCGGGACAAAATGTATGTGAAATGGTTTGATACAGTAATGTTTTACTATGTAATTTTAGTGTATTTAGTGTTGCAGGGAACGGAACCCAGAAGACAGATGCCGGCATTGGCCGGAGGACATTGTCGGGGACACTGCAGGAGGGACATCGCGGGAGCGCAGGGCAAGGTAAGTGAAGAAGAGATCCAGGAGCAGCGCTGCATGGTATTCCCGAGTGTAGCTTGGGGTTACCGCTTGTGGTGCTGAAACTTTACCCCGAGCTACACTCGGGAATACCGCCAAGGAGGTTAACTGGACAAGCTGAAGTTAGAATTAGAAGCTGATTGGCTACTATGCACAGCTGCAACAGATTCTGAGTGCACCAGTTTTAGTAAATTAACTCCACTGACTAGCTTTCTTCCTATAGTTCACCCTGATGTCACCTCTTCCCCAGGTACATGCACCCGGACATACACACGATGTAAAAAAAAAACACGATTCATCAGACCAGGACACCTTCTTCCATTGCTCTGTGGTTCAGTTCTGATGCTCACATGCCCACTGTAACGTCCTTAGTCAGCATGAGCACCCTGACCGATCTGCGGCTATGCAGCCCTATTAACAACACACTGAGATGCCAATTGTTTCTGCTTTCAACACATCAGCTTCAGGGATAACATGTTTACATGCTGCCTAATATATCCCATCAACTTTTAGATGCTACTGTAACATGATAATCAATGTTATTCACTTAATCTGTCAGTGATCATAAAATAGGGATCCTTGGTTTGCATATATTGCAAATCATATTCAAGCTGGCCAGCTTGGTCAGTTATCCCTTTCTGGCCAGTTCCCATACTACTGTGAAAAATGCCATATACTTACTTGATCATAGCATCTTTGAATGGATATATAGCGCCAATATTGGGCAACGTGATATAGAGTTAGCAAAACTGCCAACCGATAACAGTTATGATTTCCTAAAATACATACCCCAATGTCTGAGTAATGTAAACTGACCAATCTTCCAGGGGCGCTTGGGCAACTCTTCTGTTTTTTTCTATTTTATTCTATGTGACTATCAGGGTTATTGCACGCAGACAGCTGAGCCATCGCAGTGTAAATTCCAGCATCCCCCCCCATATGGTTGTTATGTATTTTCATTTTCCATATCATATCTAAAAATAATATGTTTCTGTGGAGAAGAATTATACATAGGAGTCCATAGGTAGCTTGTGTTGTCTATTATAGCTTGCAATGTGCAATTAAAAATACATCAACAACTGTACTGTATATAAACCCAACATTTCATATTCCTGATATGTGCCTGCTGTACCATGTACTTGTATGAAAAAGTATCCTGTTCTCTTTGTATTGCTTCCTTTGTGTAAAATCCCTGATGTTCCTGCCAGTCTCTCTGCTTTCCTATTAAACACTGACCACACTAGGCAGGAGAACACAGCATGGTCAGTTCTCTAGCTGTGCAGGGAACTCAGTGTGCTTTCCTTCAATGATCAGGCTTCTGCTCACATGACCAATCCCAAGAAAATATCCCCCACATCATTATACCACCACCAGCCTGAACCATTAATACAAGGCAGGACGGATCCATGCTTTTATGTTGTTTATACCAAATTCTGACTCTACTATCTGAATGTCACAGCAACCAGTCTGCCCATTCTCCTCTGACCTCTGTCATCAACAAGGCATTTTCGTCCACACAACTGTCGCTCACTGGATATTTTCTCTTTTTCGGACCATTCTCTGTAAACCCTAGAGATGGCTGTGTGTGAAAATCCCAGTAGATCAGCAGTTTTTGAAATACTCAGACCAGCCCGTCTGGCACCAACAGCCACGCCACATTCAAAGTCAATTATATCCCCTTTCTTCCCCATTCTGATGCTCGGTTTGAACTTCAGCTAGTTGTCTTCACCATGTCTAGATGCCATGAATTGATTAGCTGCCATGTGGTTGGCAGATTAGCAATTTGTATTACCAAGCAATTAAACAGGTGTACCTAATAAAGGGGCCATTGAGTGTATCATAAATCTTGATTTCTGGAGATGATGAAAGTCAACTGGCTGCTTGAATCACTATAGATCTAACTAGTGGAGTTCACCTTTTGGCTCTGTCCCACGTCTTTCAGTGGTCATTATGGCACCAAAAAGTGTGCTGTACCACCATCTTAATTTCTCATAAAGTAAGTAAAAATTCATCATGAATCCGGTTGATATAATGTGACATTATACTGGCTGAAGCCTGGATTGTTAAAATGAAAAGCAATTCTTTCTGAAGAGTCAGGTATATATCACCTCCTCACCGCCTGATTGAACTTAGTGGGTGAGTTTGACAAAGGATTCAGCTTGTCAAACGCTGTGATGCATGATAAAACATGGCTCAGCTGTCCATTTTTACTGCCTTCAAACCACCCATCTGAAGGAGACCTCAAAGCAGAGCTCCACCCAAAAGGCCTCCTCCCCTGCTCTTGTTTGTGAAATTGAACTTTTGAGGGGGGAGCAGGTACCTGATTTTGACAAGTACCCGCTCCCACTTCTGCTCCAACCGCCTAGGTGATCAGAAGCAGAGGTTGTCCACCCCTTTTCCTCTCTGCAGTCTTCTGGGACACATGACACATGACAGGTCCCAGAAGACTGCAGGACCATTCTCAATGTGCAGTGTGGCTTGTGCAGTGGGCACCCAGCTTTGAAGCCACATGCTGTGCCCACAGTTAAGATGCCATCACTGGGGACAGACAACAGGAGGTGAAAACGACTGGGGTGAGCACATCGCTCATGGGACAGGTGAGTGGCTGCTTATTAAAAGTCACCAGCTACAGTTTTTTAGTGCACATAAAGTGTTTGTCAGTTTTTCAAGCGGACCCAACCGCACCATTCGTAGACCTCTATGGACCTTCCGGCATCCAATCCTGTAAGTCAAAAACAGACGAATGGGGATCTGTTCTCCATTTGTCTAGTGGATCGGATGGGATGGCAGTTGGGTGGAAACAGACAGGTGGTCCGTTTCCATCCAACCACCCCATAGAAGACAGCGGTCTGTGTCTGTATCCATTCTGCAGCAGACACAGACATGTCACCTGCCTGCTCAGCGGGGATTAGTGGAGAGATCCCCCGCTGAGCAGGCAGATCCGCTCACAGATCCACCCCGTGTGAAAGAGGCCTTAGAGATGAGGTAATAATCGACTTGAGTAAATAACTGACCAGTTATAAAAATAGCTTTATTAGATAAATGAAAGAATGAAGAACAGGAGGTTGTACAATCTTGTAATAACTATTAAACCTTTTGTTCAAAATTAGTAACACAATCTCTAAAGAATGAAACATTTTCACTGGCACTTATGGATACATTACAGAGACCTCAATTTAAGGATTCAACTGATTCCTTTTGTGTACAAAATAATAATAATAATTCATACTAAATAATTTTGTTTCACCTACAGCTTCACACTTCAAGATAGGGAACCCACTTGTCATCTTTCACATGACTGTCATATGCCTTTAAGTGTTGTCTATATTTTGTCTCTGCTCCTCCCTTTCCTCTGGTTTATTGTTGTATAGATAGCCCACCCTTTTTCCCAGAAATGCATTTCAGCTTCTAGCCTCATGTCATGAAGCAGGTCACATTATGACCTTTTGACCTATCAGATGTTCATTGTAAGATTATCTCAGTTTATGGAATAAACTTCACAAGATCTACAAGATATCATCTCGATTGAGTCACTGACTGTGGTATCCAACTGAGATTGGAGTTATCGCTATCTCATCACAACTGTAAGTTACAGAGATCACACTTTCAATGCTTAAATTGGAGAGACAGAACACCACTACACTGCTCTATGCAGGAGGCTCTTCTTTTTATTATTATTAGAGCAATATACCACACTGCAGGCCTTTTAAATAAATAAAATGAGGAGGAAAGTGCTAAATGCAAAGTGCAGTAGCACAAGCAATCAGAATTATTTTACAGAAGGTAGACCATCCCAAGATTCTGATTGGTTGTTATGTGTACTGTACTTTGTACTCATGTTTCTTTAAGTGGCTGTAAAGGCTCAAGGCTTTTTTTTTTACCTTTGTGTATTCTATGCTTGAAGGTAAAAAACTGTGTGCAGCAGCCCCCCTTAATACTTATCTGAGCCCCATATCGATCCAGCAATGTGCATGAGAGAAGCGGCTGTCCTGGGTCTCTTCCTGCTTGTTGGCTGAGACAGCAGCAGGAGCTATTGGCTCCCACTACTGTCAATCACAGTCAGTGAGCCAATGAGGAGCAAGCAGGTGGCGGGGCCAGGCCATGTCTGTGTGTGTGTGAATGGACACACAGAGCAGTGGCTTGGGAGCAAGCCTGCTTGGGTGCCCCCTAGCAAGCTGCTTGTTATGGGGGGACTTGGCAGGAGGGAGGGGCCAGGAGCACCAGCAGGGGACCCGAGAAGTGGAGGATCAGGGCTGTTCTGTGCAAAACCATTGCAAAGAGCAGGTAAGTATGATATGTTTGTTATTTGAAAAAAAAAAAATCTGCCTTTACAATCACTTTAAGCAGGTATGAAAGTATATATAAACCCAAACACAAAATTCTAATATATTGCAACTTACTTTGACAGCTGTATCAATTTTATTTTTGTAGGCTTTTTTCCCCCTTTATTTTTACCCGGTGACCAGTAACACACTTCCTGTCTTAGGGAAGACCTCACCCACTCTGGATGTAGGAGCAATGGAGACACCTTTGGACAGCAGCATTGTTAATCTGTGGAGAGGGTAGTGTTAAATGCACCATCAAATTTATATCTACCTGACTAACAAATTCAAGCTGAACTTCAGCTAACATATTTGACTCAGTTACAGCAACATTTTTCCTTTTGGGATAAAGGTTTTACATAAACTAATAAAAGACGATTATTGTAAGCTCCCCTGTCAACGTTTATTGGTTTGTCTCAGACATATAACTGCCACTTTTGCTGGCCAGCTTGGTTTATAAGGCTAGGTTCACATGTATGCATTTTTAGTGCATTTGCAGATCTGCAGAAACGCAATACATTCTATTTAACCTTATGACTTATGGGTCCTGTTCACATTTAAGAGGTTTTCTGCAATGCGTTTTTGGAAAGGTGCAGGGGCTTTTTTTTTTTACAAGCAGCACAGTGCATTATTGGCACCATAGACTTCAATGGAATTGCATCAAAAACACACATACATTCCCTTGTTTACGTATTTTTGCCACATTTTCCTTCATGACAACACACACCTCCTCTTAGCATTATCAGCACTTAGCTGGCCATCAGACAAAACAAAAACACAAAATGCATTGAAAATACATTAAAATGATATTAAAGGTTTTAGTTTAAAAAAAAATAACAAAGATGTCATACTTACCTGCTCTGTGCAGGGGTTTGGCACAAATAAGCCCCTATCCTCTTCTTCTTAGGTCCCCCGCGGGTGCTCCTCCCCCTTGACCATTTCCCCCAATAGCAAGCCGCTTGCTATGAGGGCACTGGTGTGTGCTTGCTCCCAAGCCCGGTTCTATACATCCATAATAAGCATAGAGCTGCAGCTCAGCCCCGCTCCCCGCTCTCTCCCCATTGGCTCACTGGCTGTGATAGACAGCATAGACAGCAGTGGGAGCCAATGGCACTGAATATTCATGTTCACTACCAGCCCTAACAGGGTAATTGGTTTTTATGGTGCAGGTGGCTGCCCATCTGTATATTTATAATACAAGCACAATAAAAGTAAAAATCCACTCCAGCACTTATAATAATACAAAAATCTACAAAATATACCATAAATTAATAAATAATACAGTGCACAAATGAGTATATAAAGTCCCCAATACAATGTGAAGAGAAAGTGCTGTGTGCTGAAAAACACATTGGAACATTGGAAAGAATGCTGATTGAGTGTTTGACTATAAACATCAGATCTGCGTATGCGTGTTGGTAATAGTTAGCGACAGCTGAGGTCAAAACTCAAGGAAAAAAAAGGGAAGAGGATCCTCTTATGAGTGATAGAGAAGGAGGAGCCAAAGAACTAAAAAAAAGGCACCAAAGGAGGTGACGTAAACACAGAAGGAAAAAAGAGGGGGGATTTTGTGGCGGGGGAATTCAGACGCAGAACCATCTCAAGACAGATCGAGTGGGGAGATGGCAGAATTACCAGTTACAGGTGGACCAGTCATGTTGTATATCAAGAGAGTGGTTGGTAGTCAAGCCAGGGCTGCCAAAGCCACAGAAACCAGACATGTTTGTCTTCCAATGCTTCTGTTAGCTTTTCATTAATGAAAATTCTGGATTTCACTTCTTCAAAGTGGAGTATTGGAGAGTTTCAGGCACATGCTATGGTTTGCCTAGTTGCCATAAAGAACATCTCGATCAGTATCCCAGAGTTGCAGGTGATCTCTTGCAATGGTCTATCAAGGAGAGTTTCACTCTGGCTTCTCCGTGTGTTGACATGTGTGACTGGGTGGATCAAATTGCATTGCTCCAAAAATTAATGGAACACTCTTTAATCAGAGTATAGCATCAAGTCAATTAAACTCCTGGGATATTGATCTGGTCAGTAAAGTAGCAGAGGGGATTGTTAATCAGTTCCAGTTGCTTTGGTGTTAATGAAATTATCAACAGGTGCGCTAGTCGGACAACAATGAGATGACTCCCCAAAACAGGAATGGTTTTACAGGTGGAGGCCTCTGACATTTTATTCCCTACTCTTCTTTTCTGACTGTTTTTCTCTAGTTTTGCATTTGGCTAGAGTCAGTGTCACTACTGGTAGCATGAGGCCATACCTGGACCCTACAGAGGTTGCACAGGCAGTCTAACTCCTCCAGGGTTGCACATCAATACGTGCCATTGCCAGAAGGTTTGCTGTGTCTCCCAGCACAGTCTCAAGAGCATGGAGGAGATTCCAGAAGACAGCCAGTTACTCTATGAGAGCTGGACAGGGCCGTAGAAGGTCCTTAACCCATCGGCAGGACCGGTATCTGCTCCTTTGTGCAAGGAGGAACAGGATCAGAGCTGCCAGAGCCTTACAAAATGACCTCCAGCAGGCCACTGGTGTGAATGTCTATGACCAAACAAATAGAAACAGGCTTCATGAGGGTGGCCTGAGGGCCCAACATCCTCTAATGGGCCCTGTGCTAACTGCCCGGCACCATAGAGCCCGATCGGCATTTGCCATTGAACACCACAATTGGCAGGTTTGCCACTGGCCCCTGTGCTTTTCACAGATGAGTGCAGGTTCATCCTGAGCACATGTGACAGACTTGAAAGGGTCTGGAGAAGCCGTGGAGAATGTTATGCTGCCTGTAACAACGTTCAGCATGGTCGTTTTGGTGGTGGGTCAGTGATGGTTTAGGGAGGCATATCCATGGAGGGACACACAGACCTCTACAGGCTAGACAATAGCAACCTGACTGCCATTAGGTATCGGGATGAAATCCTTAGACCCATTGTCATACCCTACGCTGGTGCAATAGGTCCTGGGTTCCTCCTGATGCACGACAATGCCCGGCCTTATGTGGCGAGAGGATGCAGGCAGTTCCTGGAGGATGAAGGAATTGATATAATTGAATGGCCCCCCACGCTCGTCTGACTTAAATCCAATAGAACACCTCTGGGATATCATGTTTCGGTCCACCGATGTCACTAGGTTGCACCTCAGACTGTCCTGGAGCTCAGTGATGCCCTGGTCCAGATCTGGGAGGAAATACCCCAGGACACCATCCATCATCTCATTAGGACCATGCCCCGACGTTGTCAGGCATGCATACAAGCACGTGGGGACCATACAAACTACTGAGTACCATTTTGAGTTGCTGCATTGAAATTTCAGCAATATGCACTAGCCTGCTGCATAATATTCTCTTTGATTTTCGGGGTGTCTTTGAATTCAGTCCTCTGTAGGTTGATAATTTTCATTTCCATCAAACAATGGAGCATCCTTATGTTCCTAACACATTACCCAGTCTATATCAGTATAGATATCCAGCATGATATTTTTCCCCATTGAGATCTGATGTGTTTTCAAAGTGTTCCTTTATTTATTTGAGCAGTGTATATACCCTAGTCCACAAGTGAAGACCGTTGGGCAGGACCACCAATAAGAAATATTGTTCATGTGTTAGCAGATGGCAAAACTTCCACTGTCATTCTTTGAGGGCTCTGCATAGGTTATACTTTTTTTCTAATTTTTTTTGCAAATCAAACATTCTTCTTAATAGTAGCAGCTACTAATACATGGTTATCATTTATCACCTTTACCTATTCTTACTTTAATAATGTTGCTTTCTGCTGCTTTCACATCCCATATCCATAAGACATATTGATTACCTGATGATGTAAAATAACACTTAGCTTTCTGATAATACTTTTCATTCTCTATTTGTTATAATGTTGTAAAAGTCAAGAGGAGTGACACTGTGAGGCTGCCCATGAAGGGTCGAAGTTTGATCAGATCAAAGAATTAAATACATTTTTAAAAATAGTTGAACATGCACCTGTCCTATAGCAGCGCTCTTCTGTGTACACTGACAGCAAGGACGTTGACTCATGTATGGGCTGCCTAAGGACTGTAATAGCACTCTAGTGGAAACTGTGAGCCGAGGTTCTCACTATGGATTGCATGTGGATCGCACAGGAACTGCACCACATTCCTGTGCACTGCCCATGCGATCCTGTGCAGTGCGATTTGAGCCCATTCATTTTGAGTGGCTCAAATCGCACAGTATTTACACCAAAAAGTGTTGTTTATACACATGCGATCTGGTTCAGTCAAACGCATTGCGTTTGAGACCTGCTTTTGGGGTCACATTACTTTCAATTGACACCGACGACAGATCGCAGTGGGATTGTGATGCGGTAAATGCGCAGTGATTGCTGCATTTCCCACACTACATACTGTATGTGTGAACCAGGGCTTATTGTGCTTTTTACTGAAAGTTATTGCATTTGTTACTGCAAGAGCTATTGCTGCAAGTGGTGGTATGCCTGGTTACTGCAAATGTTGTATCTGTACTGCAAGAGTTCTGCACCTTTTGTCATCAGTGATCATACTAATGCTAATTACTGTGCTCTGCAAGCATCCTTGTTACTCTTTAACTTGCATACCAATAAAATACACCAAATGTTAACTCTTCATGCACTCTGTGTGTTGCTTCCTTACGTTGGGTACTCTGTCTCTGGCCCCATCCACAGGTTACTTTCTATGTCCATGGTAGAGGGACTATCCCTCACTTTTTGTGCCAGTGACTACTGTCACTCCAACAAGAAATGAATACAAAAAACAAATCACAAACCCATCTAGCGCACTACAGGTCCCAGCTTTCAAGTTCCAATGTCCAATAGACTGTGGGGATGGGGGGGAGCGAATTTCAGAATTAAAATTGCCAAAGGATCCTGCAGCTACCAATAGACCAGGGAAGATCCGAAATTAGCTTGAAGAAATGAATGTACAACAGCGAGGGATCTCCAACAGCAATACATGTCATTTTATTGAGCAATTAAAAAATAGTAGAAATGAATACAAAAAACAAATCACAAACCAATCTAGCGCACTACAGGTCCCAGCTTTCAAGTTCCAATGTCCAATAGACTGTGGGGATGGGGGGGGGGGCGAATTTCAGAATTAAAATTGCTAAAGGATCCTGCAGCTACCAATAGACCAGGGAAGATCCGAAATTAGCTTGAAGAAATGAATGTACAGCAGCGAGGGATCTCCAACAGCAATACATGTCATTTTATTGAGCAATTAAAAAATAGTACACTCAGGTACTTAACAAACAGCTCTGGTGCAGATCTCAACATAAAAGTAATTCTAAGTGTGTGTAGTAAAGGACCACTAAGAATACCTCAGTCGGCATATTGAGGGAGTGAGTTTGACAGCTGCGCAAGTACTATGTGACATAAAAAATTGCAGCATCCACCATTTTATTCACTAGGGTGTCTGCTTTAAAAAAAATTATAATGTTTGGGGGTTCACACTAATTTCCTAGCAAAAATAATGATTATTTTTCACGTGAAAAAAAAGTGTCAGAAAAGGCTTGGTCTTCAGGTGGTTAGAAGAGTGAGAGATGTGTGGCATAAACTTCTAATGCTGGGCATAAAATGCTTCCACCCCTCAAATTGACCCCTTTTTGGAAAGTAGACACCCCAAACTATTTGCTGAGAGGAATGTTGAGTCAATAGAAGAATGTCTTTTTTTTGGAAAATGACAAAGAAAAACATTTTATTTACACAAAATTGTCATTTAAATGATTTTTTGCTCACACAAGCCCTGGGTATATGTGGAATTACTCCCCAAAATACATTCTGCTTCCTCTCTCGAGTATGGGGGTACCACATGTGAGAGACTTTTTGGCAGTCTAGCCAAGTACGGGACCCCAAAATCCAATAAGCACCTTCAGGCTTCTAAAGGGCTTTATTTTCTCATTAAACTTCCTGACTACCTATCACAGTTTTGGAGGCCCTGAAATGCCAGGATAGCACCAACCCCCCAAATGACCCCTTTTTGGAAAGTAGACACCCCTGTCAGTGTTACATGGTCTGTTTCAAGTGTCTAACTGCTACTTTTGCTAGACAGCCTGGTCTCTTGAATAATAACAAACTTACTGGGGGGAAATGAAAAAGCCCAAATATACAAAACAAATAGAAGAAAACAAATACAGCCACCTCATCTTAGAATTGGTACATTTCTGCTTTTGGGTTTAGTACCACTTTAATAACTCTACTAAAATCTTTTGAAAAAAAAAGCACCCTAGATTATCCCTCGCTTTCTATGTCTTTCACAACCTATTCTCTGACAACAGTGAGGGAAATCCTATTCAGTGGGGATACCAGATCATACACTCGTGCACTAGTAGTGGGTACAGTATGCTGTAATATTTCTGAAGACTCAAATGTGGCCTCTGCCCCATCTTACCACTTTTTTTTTCTATATTTTTCAGTAAAATACTGGGGTTAAAATAGTGTAGTGCCTGCCGAACGTGACAGTGGGTAAAATTTCTGCCACGGTCACAAAGAAAAGTATCACAGCCATGGCATGTGTACACCCCTAGCCACTGCTGACCAGCTAAATGGGGAGCAGTTGAGGGGCAGTAAAAACGTTGCTCAACTGCATTGCTTTACCTCCCCCAACCACTAGTATAAACAAACCCTTCAGTGGGATTTATCACCTCCAGCCTATGTCCTCTATCTGCCCCCCCCCCCCCACTCATGATAAATATGTAGGCTTTTGCTGCATGTAGATCTTCTACTCACTCCATTTGAACTGATATGTTAAGCAATTCGGTTATCTGTTGCTTTGAGCTGGATTATACTTCTCCAGTACAACGCAGTACAGGTTTGGGGAACCATTTAGGCTGAACTAGTTTGCAGGACAGAGTCCTCACAACTGATTGTTGTGGTATAAGCAGGGCTGCTGTTAGAAACCACGGGGCCCCATACAGTCAACCTGACAGGGCCCCCTAAACCACAGGGCCCAGTGCAGCCAACCTGACAAGCCCTCCCCCCATTCCCACAAAAAAACACAGTTTACCATGCTTCAATCATGAATGAAAACAGTGATTGATTGGTAACAATCACTCATTGTGTTCATTCAGGAAAGGAAGGGGCTGGTAAATGTGACATTTTTATCAGACCGTTCCCCGCTCTCCATCCTGAAGAATCCTATTGTATAGCGAAACAAAAAGAAAGCGATCCAACCTTGCGCATTACCTCAGTAAAATGTGATTTTATTGAATTTTAAAATATACTCACAGAGAAGTATAACAAGCAGAGGTAATGCGCAAGGTTGGTGCGCTTTCTTTTTGTATCACTTTACAGTATTGGTCGGGCTTCCCCAGCCTTGTTTAGAGCCACGCAACCTTTGATGCTTTGGTGGTGAATTTCTCCAAGTTCCATGTCCATCTCTCCACCCTTGTTCTGGGTCATAGAGTGCAGGAGGTGTTGTTTTTTGGATCCTATTGTATGCAGCTGATGAGAATGAGAGGAGGGAAGGCGTAAACATTACAGTTGTGGGGGCAGCAGGGGGAAATGTATGGTGTACAGGGAGGGTGATGGGTGCAAAAGGGTGGGCCAGTTACTGTAACTGTTTCCCGTATGACCCTCTCTGCAGTAGCTGAGAGCTGGCTTCTTCCCTCTCCCTCTCACTGGCTTTCAGCTGCTGCAGAGAGAGCCGTACAGGGGATCGGTTCCAGTAATTGACCCCCGCCATGCCGATCACTCTCCCTGCACTTATCCAATTCACCCAGCTGCCTGGGCCCTTCTGCTGGCCTGGGCCCCATACAGGAGGACTGGTGGTACTCCCTTATCCACGGCCCTGGGTATAAGCAGTACCTAGTCTTATCTTGCTGGTCATTACAGCCCTTACAGGAATTTTCAACCTTTGGGGACGGGAAAACCATTAATGAAAATGTAACACCATATGTTTCATTATAAAAGAAATACTCTTTTACATTCCACATTACGAATAAAATGTTAATTACTACCAGCAATAACAGGTAAAAATAACAACATGAAACAAAAGTAAAATGAAAACTATTTGACAAGATAAATGATCACAACATTACAGTCAGATATTCATCTACAGTTGGTGCAGCATAGAGTTGAAAGGTCAGACAATTCCAGTTACTACTGCATCTCACCTTCCAAAATACACGTTACTTGTATAAATTAACATACATTAAAATGATACAATTAAAATATTAATGTGTAGAGCGAAAAGAAACATTTGTATATCACTGTATAACATATAGGCTCCATGCACACTGGGCGTATTAATAACAATGGTAGTGTAAGCTGTGTAAAGTCATGTTAAAAATGTTTTTTTTTAGCGTTTAGCTGCATTTTATCGCTTTTCTGTTTTTGGCATTTTTTTTACACACACAAAAAAATTTGCTAAACAAAAGTCCAAAAACGCGTTTGCCGCATTTATCCATCTTTTTCCACATTTTGCAGCATTAGAGCATTTTACAGCTAAAAAAACTCCTCCAGAAACCCACTAGTTCTGGGGGTTTTTCCCAGCCAAAAAATGCCCCTGCGAAAAGATGCTGATTAAAGCCTATGTGTGCATGGACACTTAGGATAACATACTGGGGAGTTTACTGGCTGTAGAAAAAAACCACCAAAAGCCAAAAACAGCAGCTGTAAAAACGTTCAGTGTGCATGAGGACTTACTCTTAAAATGCTTACATATATTATTTATTAAAATACAAGCTCATGGATCATACATGTGGGGGCCATCCACAGCTAGAAGAAAAGACAAGATATTCAAAATATCAAATCAGGTAGTTAAAGCGGACCTCGCATTGAAATGCAAGGTCTGCCTTTGGGGGTTGATTTACCAAATGCAAATTGCCTGTTCACTGTGCAAGGGAATTTGCTCCAAAGCTTAGTGAACGAAGCTTCCATCATCTAATCATGTACAAGCAAAAATTATGTTTTTTTTTTCCTTGCATGTGATTGGGTTGTATTTGCAAAATGACATTTCCCTGTATTTACTAAGCTCTTGGGAAAACTCCTTTGCATTGTACAACTTCCCTTACAAAGGGACCAGCCTATTTGCTTTTAGTAAATAAACCCCTATAAGCGGACCTCGCATTTAAAATTCTTTATTTAAAGCAGAACTCCAATTTAATATTTTTTTTGATTGGCTGCTCTTTTTTTCTAGGGCTGAATATTAAGCTCATACTCACCTGACCCGACAATCCTACATAAAAATGACGCTCCCCCATGGTCTAGTCGTGGACTGTTCCTGTTTGAGGCGCACGCATTGAGCATGCTGATGTCAGGAACAGTCCATTCACAGGACCTCTGGACTGTGGGAGAGGGCAAGAGCCGAAAGGACCGATTTTGTGTGGGAAGGATCGGCGGATCAGGTGACTATTTCTTCGGTGTCCTCTCCCCTAGAACAAAACAAGCATTTGACCCATGCAGTGCTGGCAAAAAACATTTTCCCCGAATTTCTGCTTTAAGATTTTTAGCAGAGTACAAAATACCATAAAGAAGAAACCAAAAAAAAAACAAATACATTTTTGGGGAAAAAACAGAGAGAAAACTTTCCACCCATAGAACAAGTATTCCAGGCAATACGAAGGTCTGACCTGTAAAGGGATTCTTTTTCACCTTTAGCCTGGTTCACATATATGCAAATTGGATGCGTTTTGAACTGCATCCAATTCGCATGACATGTGAACCTGCAGCCTCTTCAATGGAGCCGGTTCACACATGTGCGTGCTGGCCGAAGTGCACTTTCATAGAGAGTCCGGTACGATTTTGAGCCTTATTCAGCTGCAATTGCTGATGTCATACACTTTGACAATTTGCACCTGAACCACTGAACAAAGTCGTACCGGAGGGGGCTGAATTCGTGTTGTCAAAACTGGCCCACACATATGTGAACATAGGCTTATAGAATCCACAGTTTAGAGTTTCATTAAAAAAATTTAAAATAAAGTGAAAAAAGGGGACTAGATGAGGGAAGGGAGGGGAAACACGGTCAGACACTCAGTCACAGTGTCAACATCAAACGACCATCGAGGGCAAAAGGCCCTCAGAGGAGGGATTTGCATTCTCCAAGTCATATGTTGAAACTCCAGGAGTCAGGGGGCATGACTCAATTGAGTTAGGAGGGACCTCGTATTTTACTGCAAAGCCTGCTCTAACTAGGTTTCATATTTTGAATACCTTGTCCTTTAACTAAACGTGTCTTCTGGTTTCGGGTACCTGCTGTTAACAAGTGCAAAATGTACCTGTAAGGAAAAAAGGTTAAAGTTGTAGTTACCTCACCAATGTCATTTGCCCGTTGTGGCTAAGCAAGGATTGAATGATACTGGGGGATACAAAGCAGCCAAAACTACATGAGAAGTTGCTCTTGCATTGGAAAGTCTTATAAGATTTGTCCTGCTCTGCATTCCCCAGGAATGTCCCAGAAGGGTGGTGACTCTACACCCAGGGATTTGGAAGAGGGGGTTAAGGTAAGCAACAATGTACTTCTTTTTTTAGATTTTTACAGGTACCTTCTGCACCTACTAACAGTTGGTGATTTTGAAAAGAAGATGCCTGGACAGTATAAGTGGACCTTGCATTGTATAGCAATGTTTAATTTAAGCTGGTAAATTGTATAAAAGATATTAAGGCAGATACAACTTTAAACTAGGTTGAGGTCAGAATCAGGAATCAAATACAATTCTATCAACCCTGTAAAATTTCCTGAATCAATACGGATGGTTCCTATTTTTTCCAGTGTCTGAGCATGCTTGCTAACATATATAAACATACATATTTATACTCATTGATTTTGATGGATGGTACAACACTCATCCTATATTAGTGGCAAATCTGAGACACGTTTGAGAAAATTCCCAATAATAAAGCTGCTGATGGTCCATTTGTTGCTATTAATATTTATCTGTTCTTTTTAAATAAAAATGTTCATTGCATGTATGTATGTACAGCATATGTATGTGCTTGCCTTTGTACAAAGTAATATATTCTTGACAAGTATCTTCATTAAATACATCATTCATTCTTCTTTTCTTCCTTTATTTGCACAACTCTTACACTCTATGCAATGAGAGTGCATGCATTACGGACAGGAAAAGTGCATGTTGGGTTTTCAACCATCATATTCACAGATTCGGTTGGTCTGCCAATGATCTGAACCATCCAGCAGGCGTCTTAAAAATCCAGCAGTTGCAAGCAGCAAGCGCCCCACTCCTTGAAGAGCTTTTGATAGGACTTTTAAAAACTCTCTATAGAAGTAAACACATGTATCAGCTCTGTTATAAATACAGTATATTGTTACACTTATCAAACTCTATCATTAAATTACGTCCCCTAGAAAAAAACAGCTTTTGGATTGGGATTTCTCCATGTAACAACATAGGCCGTCTCTACCTAGCATTACCCTCTAGTAAGCAGCAGTAGGAACCACATTCCTTGATGCTTACATTACTTAGTGATCAGAAGTCTACATACTAAATTATACAGTAATTTCAAGTCATAAACATTTTTTAAAGGGTAAACCCATGATTCTGGTGCAACACAGCATTTTCAATTTTCTAAAGAGTATGTGTGTTTGTATCTAAGCATGTTGGATAGCAACTTTAGATTGTAAACTTCTGATGGTAGGGAATAATGTGAATGTATAGTATGAAAAGTGCTGCACATATTGTTGGTGCTATATTAATTTCTATAATAAATGACATAGTTGGCTAGGCTGAATAATGACACTTGTCCATCCAGTTCAATCTGAGTGTGTGTGTGTGTTTATGTCACTACCATTTTCTATAATATTTAAGATTTGCTAATCCTAAAAAATCTGATGACGTTGTGCATGGTAACCAATCAGCTTCTAACTTCAGCTTGTTCAATAACGTTTTGTAAATAAAACCTGAAAGCTAATTGGTTTCTATGCAGAGCTGCACCAGATTTTATACTCTCCAGTTTTAGTAAATAACCCCCATTGTGTTTGCCAAGAAACACATCTAAAAGTTTTTTTAATTTATGTAAACTCCCCACTGACACCACTAAATGTGGTCAAATGACTGCCATTTGAACATTTTGCAGTATTAGACCCAAAACTGAAAATTTGATATATTGCAGCATACTACTCCTTAGATGTTCTGACTGCAATAGTTTTCTGTTTTAGGCCTTTTACCCTCTATTTCACCTGGTGATCTGGCCAGTAACACACTTCCTGTATTAGAGTGCCTACACTCTGGATGAAGGTGCACATGGGGCACAGTAGACAGCAGCAATGTTAATCTGGGGGGGAGGGAAGTGTTAGACCTACTAGTATATATATATATATATATATATATATATATATATATATATATATATATATATATATAAATATATACACTAAAAAACTGAAGCCAAACTCCAGCTCACACTGCTGACACACAAGCAGTTACAGCTTTTTTCTTTTGGGATAAAGGTTTTACATAAATAAATAAAAGCTTGTTCTGAAAAACAAAAGACCTACTGGCCAGAGCACCAGATGAAAATAAAGAAAAGAAAGCCTAAAAAAGACAACTAATGCAGCCACCACATCTAAGAATTGGTAAGCTGCAATAGTATAAATGTTTACTTTTGAGTTTAATACTGCTTTAACTTATGTATAGTCTAAGTCATAGCTGAACAATTGGGTAACAGGCTTATTCATAATTTTCAGTCTATTAAAAATACAATGTAACATGATATCTGAATGGCAGAGAGAATCCTGTCATTAATCTGACTCTCCTTCATTCAGAGTTGATGTTTCATTGGGTGTAAACAATTTACGGGCTTTTCTCAGTGGATGGGAGGGGAGGAGGGGACAGGCCCCCTATAGTCCATCTTGAATGCAGCTCAGCCTGAAGACCCATAAGTACTATGGTTGCCAGAAGTTTAGCACCAGGAAGAAGACCCTTCAGCACCCTAAAGAAAAGATTTCTACATGAAGTAGTAGCCTGCACGATGTGGGACATCCTTCGTTACAGGTAAATTATTTGACTGCAGCTATTGGGGAAAAATAAATTTTGACTAAGCATCAAGGTACCCAGATCTCTCACCTGAGCACTTTCTTGGGTCCCAGACACTGGAAGTCACAGCTCATAGAGTACAATCCATAGAAGGTGGCCTTAACATTAAGACTACCAAACAGATCACGTGGGTTTAGCTTGTAGATATCAAATGTTATTCGTGCAATATCCCGGCTATTCTTTGGTTTCACCTGCTGCAGGGAATATGATAAGACACCCTGCAGAGAAAAAAAACGCAAGCTGAACATTACATCATATATGCAAACAAAGCAAAACTACGGAGAATATATACTACATAATATGTCTTTTAGGCTATGCTCACATAGGCATTGAAACTAAAAAGCTTCTGAAAAACCAGTTCTTTACACAAGGGTAAATGAGGCCTTAGGGTTCATTCACACCAGCAACCCATGCTGAACACAAATATATAGAAAGTGCAGTGCTAAAAGAAATATGCATGGTATATATATATATATATATATATATATATATATATATATATATATATGCTCAAAATTTTTTTTTTTTTAATATCAGTGTACAACAACAAAGTGTTAAAAACAATGAATAGATGAATAGTGACCGTTCGTGATAGGTGAACTATTCAGAAGTTGATAGTGACTTTTCCAATCCTGTGGTCTGGTGACAAATAGTAAAAATGCGCACTCACCAGATGCATATTTTCAATACGCCTGTGATGAATAAACCAGAGGTCCCCCTCATGGGATGGGATGGGATGGACAAGCTGAGCTGTTTAGCGGACTCTCCTTCCTCTGGGTGTAGAGCGGCCAGACTGTTACCTCCCTCTGGGAAATGGACAGGATGCTGGGCAGCCTACATCAGGGCATGTGTCAGCCTTCTTGCAGAGCCAGCAAGAAATAGCCCATAGTGTAGTAGTTTTAAAACTGGTATTTATTAATCCACGTGGTAAAATAACTTAGATATAAATAAAAGCAAGTAAAAACAATTACTGACCAAATGTGCAAATATGCAAATAGATGTCACGGCGTGCAGGCCCCTTTTAATGCTGAACACAAGACTGAAGTTGTGAATTAGGACGAAACAGTGCTGATGTGCAGATGCCGGTACATCAAATTTTTTTTTTCTTTGAACTTTATTGAAATGTCAAAATTCAATCTTTTGCTGTCAGTGTGTGGAAAGTGGTGGATTGCATCACACCAAGTGTTGCACTGCAAAATAGTACTGCATGGAATGCTGTGGCATAAACTGGCTTCAAGAAGAACAAGGCTTTATGCATTTTCTTGTCTTACATTGGGACTGCACTGAGCAGCTGGTGTGAATGAGCCCTTAGAATTAAAAATAAATGCTAGCTTATACTACTTCAGTTTAGTAGGTATAGCATTTAGTGCAGGAACCGTAACGCCCTACAATGGATCAGCTGTATCTAACTATAAAGTACTAGATATGTAGATTTCATTTTCATTGACTCTACAATTCTTGAACAGGTGGAAGCATAAAGCAGCTGTGAGACTGCTGTTAAACCAAATATTTTATAGTAATACTGGTGATCACATTATTTAACATTATAACTTCTACTTCCTACATTCTTTAGCATTTCGGAGACTATTGGGTTCTCCATTTATGTTCCCTCAATGTGTTATTTATTCTTTGATTTGTCACACGAGGAAGAGTCAGGTCCAACTCAGGTCCAACTACACAACTATAAAAACCTTGACCTGACTGGTTCTTTTTTGCTTAACTACTCTAACATTCTGCATTGCATTCTAGTGGTATTTCATCATTCATTGTTTTACAACCTGCAAAAGATACAAATTAGTATAAAGAGCACAGATTTAAATATACTGGCACCTTTTTTGGATTCCATTTTTGCCCCTGTTCCAAGACCATGATCACTGAACCATCTTCAAGTGTTTCAAAAAACTCATTGGCATCCAACATCGTCCCATCTTCCTCCAGAACTAAACTCACAATTCCTGTCAAGAAGAGAGCATCCATTGCCTGTACAGAAACAGAAACAGAACAAAGGGTTTTGAGGAAGCCTAAAGATACTCCAGAAATTGCTAGGGGTTCCTTGAGGTGTGGATGATTGACCTCCCATTTGATTGCCCTGCATAGTCCCATGGCCAACACCACTTGGCAGAGCCAGCTGCAGGACACCAATAATCATTTTAACTGTCTATAAGGTGGAATTCAGACCACCAATATAAGGGGCATTTTTCTCACTGATCCCAATGAATTGGGTTTAACAGGGTTTACTTGAGACCTAAAAACTATTTCAAAGGTTCCCCTGGGGTAACATTTTGAGAAGGGCTGCTTTATAGAAATAAAGCACAAGTTGCATAAATACCTAATACGTTTGACAAGTATGTTATAAACCATATCAGCCCATGGGCAGGCTGAGCAGAAGCTGCCGCAACAATCCTTCACAAGGATTACCAGATAGGTGGCCCTGTAGAAGAATATAGCTCCTTCGATATAACAGTTCAAAACAATATATTTTTTGTAACAAATACTGATCCTTATGCTGGCCGCACACATTGCAATTATTTTTGGTTTAATGTTAACTTCTTACATAACAGCACATGTGCTTGGATTTCTTTTTTTTTTCTAGAGACAACTGAATAAAACACACAGTACGTATTCTTTATCATGTACACATGACTAGGGTAACCCATATGTCTCCAAGTCCTTCTACATCTCAACATAGCTACCCATCCCAACTTATACTAAGCAAGAAATGACCAAAGACCTGATTTGGAGAAAATTGGCCAACCCACTGGTCAAACCAACTTTTCTGCAGATACCAACTTGTTACCACTTCCCAGATAATACCCCATTAACTGGGATTCAACAGAGGGCACCATACCTTACATGTGTCACTGCCATGAACTACTCCGAAATGTTAACGCCTCCAAAGACCCCTTTCACCACAGCTCGCAGGTGTGACACCTTACACCTGAGAGCCCTACCGCCAATGCAGAGCCCGCTGAACCCCATCCTGAATGGCAAAAAAACACAAATCCGTGTCCTCCGCATTCAAGCACCACAAAACGCCCAACCTTCTTATTAAGCTTGATCCGTGCCTTCTTCAGCCGATCAACAGACTGGGCAAAACATCACGACATACAACCAACAATCTTGGACCAAATTACCACCATGTCTGGGAAGGTAGTGCGCAGTTGGAGAAAATCATACTTAAATGTTCCAGATGAGAAGCCGCATGGAGCAAATCTTCAGGTTGTTACCACCCGCATGCAAAACCACTATGTCCAGGGCCCTGTCTAGCCAAGCGAAACAATGCAGTTCCGGCAGGACCCTGCACCAAAGGAAGCCCGAAACACCTATCCACCTAACCAAGGCCTCCAACCTAGAAAAACCAAACTGCCGCCCATTAGGCCAGACATCTGCCCTCTTAGCCCCCCAAAAAACAAAGGAGTGTCCCAAAATCCAAACAAGGCAAGCAGCACCATCTGAAAAAACAAAACAAGACAACAAGAAACAAATAGAAGAAAACAGGACACCTGGCAACACAGAGGACGGACAAAAACACGGAAACTGGAAAGAAAGAAAAGCATGTAAGACCAAGAGAGGACGCACATAAAGCCTAAAGTGGTCAGATTCTCACTGGCCAATATGCCTCAAAACCGAGTCCTCCAAACCCCACCTGGCAGCCTCGGTGGCCACCCTAATGTGGAAGGAGTGCGAAGAGTAGCTACCAACATCATGACCTGCAGCCAACAAGCAGCACAGAAAAATAGAGACAACCTGAAAGATGGACAAGGACAAACCATCCTGGTGCATAAGGAAAGAACCCTTGCACAAAAAACAGAAATATTCCTCAACAGCAGAAACAGGTCAAAGAGGAGAACCCCACACTTTGTAGAGGCGCAGATACGTACCCCTGCCCAGCTGATCAGTCTTGGAACTTCGAATGAAGATGACCACCAATGAAAGGGAACAGTCAACATCCTGCAACAATAGACCACCCTGCCCAACTTTGGAAGGACTGACCAACTCACTGATACGGAGAGCCTCATAGAACGCCAACACAAACTCCGTCCAAAGCAACAGGGCCTCATAACGAGAGAAGCAGGCCGTATGAACACGACACAACAACTCCTGCAATATACCGAAGGTAACAGGACGGCAACTATCCAACCTGTGGCAACCCCTCCGATAACCCCGCAGAGCCTGCCGGACCATGAAATCCTTAGTGAAGTCCTGCCCACCTGACAATTTGAACAAGAAAGCAAACCCCCACCAATTTCCGATTGATGGCCGACATTGACACACCCCGCTCAAAGTTCAAACAGATAAAGTACAAGAGAAGGGGGCAAAGAAACACAAGCTCTAAACCTACACCAACACACGACAGAAGGTCCCTCCATTCGTGCCACACCCTAGAATATGCAGACCAAGTAGACCCACTCAAAGAATTCCGAAGCAAACATTCAGTGACTCCAACACAATTTGCTGCAGCAGCCAAGGACGGGGAACTCCACATTGCTCCGCAGCCGGCACCAACTTCCGGAACCTGTCCAGCTGAAACCGAGACAAAGAATCAGCTAATGCTTTAGTAGTCCCAGGCAAATGAACAGCATACAAGACACATTCAACTTCAAATACCGCAAGACTAAGTGACGCAACAAACGTACAACAGGTGAAGAAGAAGCAGAAAGTGGGTTGATAACATGCACCACCCCCATATTATCACAGTGAAGACGGGCCTTATTATCTCTGATAAAATTCCCCCAGATTTTCACCGCAACCAATACCGAAAACAGTTAAAAAAGAACCAAGTTCCACAAGAAGCCAGCATCCCGCCACTCCCTAGGCCATCATTCTGCACTCCATCGGCCACCAAAAAAAGCCCCATAGCCCATAGAACCCACAGCATCCATAAAGAGCTCCAAATCAAAGTTACTGACAGGGCCCTGAAGCCAAAGGAAATGGCCACTGAAGGTGTCCAAAAACTGGTGCTACACCCGCAAATCTGCTCTATGTTCACCACTCAACGTGATGAAATGATGCAGAGAAGAGACCCCCGCAGTGGCAGCTGACTACCGACGGCTAAAAATCCAGCCTATAGGCAAAATGTGGCACACAAAGTTGAGCTTACCCAAGAGGGACTGTACTGCTGCAGTTGGATCTTGCGCTTACCGGCCACCAAGCAAATATCCGCCTTGAGGGCGAGCAGCTTGTTGTCAGGCAGGCGGCACTCCATGGTGAGTGAGTCAATCACAATTCCCAAAAACTAATCACCGCCGTCAGCCCTTCCATCTTATCCGCAGCCAATAGTATGTCAAAGCAGTCCAC
Organism: Staurois parvus; assembly: GCF_062004578.1. NCBI lineage: Eukaryota > Metazoa > Chordata > Amphibia > Anura > Ranidae > Staurois > Staurois parvus. The sequence continues at coordinate 10,557,929 of NW_028318117.1, read as the reverse complement.
AACAAGCTGAATCATCGCCAGTAAGACACCACAAGTTGGACAAAGAGGGGGCTCCTGTGATGGCGCTGAGCTCCGGGAGACGAAGAGGGGCTGAAACGCTCCAGAGGCCGAGACCTCTGAGCGATCTGAAGAGGCGGCTCCCCCGAGGCCTCATTCTCTCCACTGAGTAAGGAGAGCACCTGCTTTTGCAGCCAGTCCGTGCCCCAAGAGGTGGCTGCCGACCGCAGCTGGCCCAAAAAGGAATCCATATCGCCCATGACAGAGGGAGGCAGGAAGATTCCTACTCATCCGCTGCTCCCAAGGATGTGCCACTCTTGGACTCCCCCTCGTAAACCCTCCCCCCCCAGCAGCTCCACCTACTCACAGCAACAACCAATCCGGTAAGTGACCACCTTTTTCTGACCAACTGTATTATTAACTCTGTCCTGCCTTGTATCCCCTGTCCCCCTTGTCATGTAGCCCTTCGCCTATTTTTTTTTTTTTTTGCTTTGGGCTTATCTATATATACATTCTATGTACATTCTAATCACAAACTGATACATTTCACACACCCTGCATGATAAAATTGAGCCAAAGAACAAGAAAATATCACCTTATAGAGATCAAGGTTTCATCTTATCTGAATGGAAATTCTCCCTAGGTTTCTCTCAGTACAAGTAAAAACCTTCTCAGCTTCTGAGTAATATTATCCCTACGCTAGAAACAACTACCAGCCACAGGTGGGAGTAAAGTAATTTAAAGCCATGTTTCTCAAATAATGGGACACGGCCCAAAAGTGGGACGCGACCAGGAGTGAACTGGGCCATGGGGCAAGTGCCCCCTAAGCCTCTCTAATTCCCCAATAAAATGTCCAGTGCCCTGACAACATAGCTTAATAAAAACTGCTGGCCGCACTAATAAATATGTTAAGACAGTCAGGACCGCAACATTGGCTGGCCTTAATATTTGTAGTATTGCGGCCAGCAGGTCCCATTAAGGTGGTATGCATGGTGCACTTGCAAAGTGGTCCCAATGCCCTCGCGCTCATTCCTCCTTCCTCCGCGGCAGCGCTAGGAGGAAGTGACATATAACTACACTCCCTTCCAGCCAGCCAGTCGCGCAGGAGAGAAGAAAAGTACCCCTGGACCCAGAGAATGACTCTGCTTGGTACTTTTCCTGGATTGTGGCTGGGTGATGGAGAGCACATTTTTAAAGGAAAGAAAACAGGAAAATGATGGTGATGGGGGGGCGGCTGAAAGTGTGCATGAAAGGGGAGGACTGAAGGAAACCATGAAAGGAGAGGGCATGAAAAGGGGGTCAAGATGGGTATTGAAGAGGGATGTGAAAGGGGCATAGGGAAAGAACATAAAAGTGGAAAGGAAGGGGAACATGAAAGGGTGGGCTAAAGCAGGGAATGGAAGGGGGGGGCGGGGTTGAAGGAGCCCATGAAATGGGGAGACCGAAAACCCTCACACAAATATTGAAATATTGCACAAACTATATTGTTTATTTAAAAAGTCACTGAAGACATTAATACTCTTAACTTAGTGTGCCTTTGAGAGAGTGAGAGGTAGAGGGGACATTGCTTAAAGTGGAGTTCCACCTGGAAGAAAAAATAAATAAAAGTCAGCAGCTACAAAAACTGTAGCTGCTGACTTTTAAAATACACCCACTTACCTGTCCCTCGGTCCAGCAGTGTCCTCACCATGGCAGGTTTCACCGGCTGTCTTCTCTCTCTGGCGCCGGCATCTTCAGTGTGGGAACCTGGCTGTGACACCTTACGGCTTCACAGCCGGGTGCCCACTGCGCATGTGCAAGAAGCGCTGCACTTTGTGAATGGCCCTGTAGTCTTCTGGGAACCCGTCACATGTCCCAGAAGAATACGGGGAGGGAGGGGGAGGACAACTTACACTTCTGATCGCCTAGGCAATCACAGTGGAAGTGGGAGTGAGCACCTGTTTAAAAAGTGCATATACAGGTGTACCTCGGTTTACAAATGCCTCGGTTAACGTAATTTTTGATTTACGAATGAAAATCCATTGAAAATAATGCCTCGGTTTACAAATTTTTTACAGATTTATTTTGCTATACGAAGTGCATGTTGGTTTTTAAATGCAATTGCTGACTTTTTTTCTCTTCACTATAGGTCACAGAATAAGCTGTCACTTTCCCCGGAGCTAAAGGATACTTTGTTTCTTTTATCTCTGGAAACAAACTAATAGGAAACTTTCTTTCTTTTAGCTGGAAAGTGACAGCTTATTCTCTGAGCTATAGTGAAGAAAAAAAAAAAGCCTGTAATTACATTTAAAAACTGGCACTGACCTATAGTGACAGCGACTTTTTAAAAACTTTTTTCTGACCTCCGGAATGGATTAATTGGTTTTCAATGCATTCCAATGGGAAACCGCATTTCGTTTGATGAATTTTTCACAATACGAAACGTCCCTGAGAACGCGTTAAATTCGTAAATCGAGGTACACCTGTACATTGTAGAATACTACACAAGTTGTTTTGTGGAATAAATAATAATGTTTCAGAAATTAATTTAATTTGGGTTGCAACGTAGCCTCCCTAGCGGTCTGATTATGTCCATATTTCTGTGCTCAAAGTGGTACATTTTTTTGCATGCAAATATGTATTTTTTTTATTGTAGGCCTATAATTTTTAGGAATAACTCACTGAAATCTGTCCGAACAAGAGTCTAGTAAACATCCCTGGTATGTTAAAATTTGAAACACGAAATCATAAATTATAATATAATATATAATCATAAAAAATATTAATATAATAATAATAATACATTTAATTGAATAATATAATCAAACCAAAAACACTGAAATTTGAAATAGAACGCCAAGTTCGCACATCACTGAGCAAAGTCGCAAAATCGTTTTCAGTGTCTGATGACGAATTTCCCCACGAATCATTATCACTCAATTCTGCAAGTAGTTCTAATTTACTATCGCTGTTCTCTAGCTGGTCTAAAACTGCTTTTGACCTAAAGGGACGCTTTTTGGATGTCATGGACGTTTTTCAGTTTCCAGGCAATAAGAACAGTAAAAATGCAGGCATAACACAGGACAAAGCAGTAGGGACAAAATGTATGTGAAATGGTTTGATACAGTAATGTTTTACTATGTGATTTTAGTGAATTTAGTGAATGTCACTTTTACAATTTTCAAATTTCCCGCCAGTTCCGTCCCTGTACGTCCTGACGTCGCAGGGAACGGAACCCAGAAGACAGATGCCGGCATCGGCCGGAGGAGATAGCCGGGGACACTGCAGGAGGGACATCGCGGGAGCACAGGACAAGGTAAGTGAAGAAGAGATCCCGGAGCAACGCTGCAAGGAATTCCCGAGTGTAGCTCGGGGTTACCGCTTGTGGTGCTGAAACTTTACCCCAAGCTACACTCGGGAATACCACCAAGGAGGTTAATGGCCAAGGACAAATGTGGGTCCTGTCTCGGTTCCACAGGTTGAGAACCACTGATTTAAAGAGTATCCAAACCAGTGGTTGTCAACCTTTGAGCTAAGGGACCCTCAAATGTCCTAAGGGTCCGCACACAATGTTCAGTATATGTAATGCTTGGGAGGACTGTCAGAAACTGCAGACCTAACAGAAGAATTAAAGTGTGGACATGCTGCAGAAGGCAATGCAAAACTGAGAGCATGTTACATGAGGCTATTAGCGATCAATGCTATTACCCTAATCAATGTTCCCACTACAGACTGCTGAGGTCCAAGGGCCAAACATCATATACCAGAGGGCCAGGTAGGAAGTAGGATGGGCACTAGGGATCTAAATGTAATGCCCCATAGAGCTACTGTTTTGCTAAATCTAGTTTTTAGCCTCACTGTAACCAGAGAGAGCAATATTTGCTTAGTTAGGTCTGCTCTTGGCTCTATAGATATGGGCTCAATTACTTTCCCCTGTCTCCCAGAGAATCCTGGGACATAGTGGGTGGGAGAATCCTGCCCCCCCCCCCCCCAGCCTGCATGTTAAAGTGGTTGTAAAGGCTCAAGGTTTTTTTCTTCATGCATTCTATGCATGAAGGTAAGAAAACCTTTTCTGTGCAGCATCCCCCCCAGCCCCCCTAATACTCACCTAAGCCCCCTCTCGATCCAGCAATGTGCACTGGAGTCTCGGCTATCATGGGACTCCTTCTCCTCATTAGCTGAGACAGGAGCTGCTGTCAATCAGAGTCAGTGAGGAAAAGAGAAGAGAGAGGGGGCAGGGCCGAGTTGCGGCTCCATGTGCGAATGGACACACAGAGTAGTGGCTGGGGAGTGTGCATGTTCGGGTGCCCCCATAGCAAGCTGCTTGCTGTTGGGACACCCCACTGGAGGGAGGGGCCAAGAGCATTGGCTGGGGATCTTTGTGCAAAACCACTGCACACAGCAGGTAAGCATGATATGTTAGTGTTTTTTTTTTTAATTTAAGCCTTTAGAATCACATTAATATCTCCTTCAGTCAATCCCTGGTCAATATGGCAGGTGACCAGTAGGGGGCTGACGGAGGTATAAATAAGCCAGAGTCAAAAGCAGAGGGAGCTCTTGTTCCTGGGGGGTAAGACCCAGTCTGAGGGCTGTGGCATCCTTGGGGAATCCGCGTGGAACTACCAGCATTTTGTGGGGTCCTAGCTACAGTCTGGCTGGGGGACCCCATCCTGTTCTCCTGGAGAATTCTCCAAAAGCCTCTTAAAAAGTCCAGGACACAGTCTGCTAGAGTACTGAAGTTGACTGAGAATTAAAAAATTATATGTGATTATAACAAATATCAAAAAAATTAATGAAAAAATTGGAATGTCAATTCTATGTGAATAAAATTAAAATTAATAAAAAAAAAAAAAAAATTAATAAAACATTAATAAAAAATATGGGAATGTCAATTATTTTCTTTGAATTTGAGATGGTGTTGTTATTCAATTTAGTTTATGTGATAAGTCTGTGTTGGCAGCTTAAACCTCTCCCTCTTGTCTCATCTCCTCTCTCCTCAGCTCAGCCTTCTCAATTGTGCTTTCTTCACTGGCTGCTTTGTTTATTCCTCCATATACGGAACATGCAGAGAAGGGAAAAGAAACATAGTGTCTTATCCGGAATATAAGTGATTTATTGCTCTTTGATCTCCCACTCACATTGTGTAAATGTAAATAACGCTTTGCATACAATGTATCCAGATCATGCTTCAGACAGCCTAGCTGATGTGTTTGTTCTCAGTAAATATACTCGCCGTTCCTCTGTGGATGCGTGATAACGTCACCGCCCCTCCCCTACGCGTTACGCTACAGGGACTCCTAGCTTCCTCTGGGGGATGTGGATGTGGAATCCACATCCCCCAGAGGAAGCTACGAGTCCCTGTAGCGTAACGCGTAGGGGAGGGGCGGTGACGTTATCACGCATCCACAGAGGAACGGCGAGTATATTTACTGAGAACAAACACATCAGCTAGGCTGTCTGAAGCATGATCTGGATACATTGTATGCAAAGCGTTATTTACATTTACACAATGTGAGTGGGAGATCAAAGAGCAATTAATCACTTATATCCCGGATAAGACACTATGTTTCTTTTCCCTTCTCTGCATGTTCCGTATATGGAGGAATAAACAAAGCAGCCAGTGAAGAAAGCACAATTGAGAAGGCTGAGCTGAGGAGAGAGGAGATGAGACAAGAGGGAGAGGTTTAAGCTGCCAACACAGACTTATCACATAAACTAAATTGAATAACAACACCATCTCAAATTCAAAGAAAATAATTGACATTCCCATATTTTTTATTAATGTTTTATTAATTTTTTTTTTTTTTTTATTAATTTTAATTTTATTCACATAGAATTGACATTCCAATTTTTTCATTAATTTTTTTGATATTTGTTATAATCACATATAATTTTTTAATTCACATTTATAAATTAATTTATGTTAATTGTATATTTAAGCACCATAGAAGTAAGTAATGATTGGATTATAGGTGGTATATTAAGAAATTCACACAATCAAAAAAGGCCAATCACAAAAGGTTGATAACATTGGAGCGCGGTACAGTATAAGAATTTATAGTTTATATTTATACACCTAGAGAGGGTGTAATTAGTGCCTAGCGATCTAATATTTAATAAATATTCACTTAAGCACACAATTAACACTAATAATAGAGTAAGTTAACTCCTGGTGGCTCACAAAAAACTATTTTATTGAAGTTGACTGAGCCTGCACATGGCTGCCTGGATATCAGGAAACAGTGAGTAGCAGCCTTTTGGATCTAAAGACTTTCCTTAGTATTCCTGGGAGAACATTAGCTACTACTCTATACATTCAGGGCTGCATTCCTGTTTTGAGATTCCTGTGTGTTGCTGTTAATCTATACTCTTCAACGGGGGTGCCTTCACCCCAAACTCTTAGTGGAGAGTTAGTGTCCTCATTTCCAAGTTTGCAGTTACTGGAGCATCCTTAGGCTCAACCTCACTCCACTGTGCAGCCTGCACAGCCTGTTTATAGACTCAAGTGTGTGGCAAATGTTGTTTGCCTGGCTGTTGTGTGCCTATCAGGGAATAGAACCTGGGAACCTGGGATCAAACTGCCAGACCAAACCCATCTGTGCACTACATAAACCCTTTTTAAAAGTGAAATTTGCTGTTCCCCATGTTCCTCTAATCTCAGACAGAAAGTTTCATCTTTTCATCTGTTCTTTATATTTCATGGGTTTTTTTAATCATACCCAGAGGTCCTACCACCAATGTCTATCCAAAGGCACCTCCTTTCATAAGGTGACAACTCAATTCACCTGCAGTGTTGTCACCTTTTCCTGTACATTCCCAAAGTTGGACTGCATGCAGCCATACCATTGGGGAGACTCACCGCTCTATTTATACTGTGACCATTGTCACTGGGAAAGAAAGAAGGGGAAACACAACATTTTCAGCTGGCTATAGACTAAGTCAAATTTCATTTTAAATGTTTTGTTTTAAGAGCGTTCGATTTTCTAATCATTAATAGGGTCTAATAGATGTTCCTTTTCAATCATAGTGACGAGAAATTTTAAAGGAATAGGATGGAAATTTTCTCAAATGAACATATTTCTAACATTGTCTGTGGTTTTCTTTCAGAAAATTGCATTCATTCGAAAATCAAATGTTAAAATCAAACAAAATGTTGAAGTACTTTTGAACAACATTCAAGTCAGCAAATGTACAGAGAATTTTCGTACAAATTTTCCTACAAACATTTGTTTACAAATCTTGTCCTCAGAGTAAAATATGAGGAGAAATCTTCAATTAGGGACATCTAAGAGGGAATTTCTCTCATTTTGGGAGATTTCCTCTAATCTCCTGTTATGTCTCTGGAACAGCAAATGTAGGGAAATATCTTTAATGATACCCAGAGAGCAAAAAAATCAAACATTACTGTATAAAAGTAGCACATTTCTGTTAGGAACTTCTATAAACACTGAGAATACGACTAAAGTCTTACACCCTGTTAGTGGCAGGATCAAATGAAAACAAAATCACTTATAAATCTTACTTTATCCTTTATCTCACTTATACCTTTGCTACAAGCTCTCGGAGTGTTCCAGCAGTAACCCCTTTACGCAAGCTGCGGTCATGGCTACAAACACGAAAGGGTCTCTGAGGTGGAGCAGACGCTGTTTTCACTCTTCTTGAAATCTCTGACCCCACAGAGGAGACAGACCTGTAAAAGAACCGACACACAAAGATAATGGTGATTGTTCACAAAGCACTACAGAATTTGTTAACAGTCAATGTCATATTTCCTTAAACAACACCATAAACATTAATACCACATAAAATCAGTAAAAGCTGAAAATCTCTTACTTGATTAAAGCTGTCGGACCAATATTTGAAATAAAATCCATGTCTTTCTCCTGACAACAGGCTGGTTGTTGGTTCTTCACAGTCCTGGTTTTTAGTTGGTTATATTGGACTATGAAACCTTCCAACAGACAAACATAGGGTAAAGTTCATCTGAATGGAACAGAGGATCAGACTAGGCATTGCGACACTTGGAACAGGAGCCTGGAGACGGAGTGATGTCACTCATATTCGTATATATAGATTACCATCATGATGAAGAAAAGAGAACAGAGATCATGCAGGCATACAGTCTTACAGAAGATAATCATAATAGTTCTGTGGACTTTGCTTGTTAGAGTCACAGGAATTTATAGCAGAAAGCAATTATTAAGAGATTGCCTTTTGTTACATTTTAATACCATGTGACGTGACCTGCATTTTTCTGAACCAGATCAACACAGGCCACTTCAAGGGCACACAGAAAATATTGGTTGCATTTTGTACAACTGCTGATACACTGCATTTTAACTCAACAAACTGCAACACATGTCTACACAGTATTGTGATGTAAATTATTGTTGCTAGAGAGTTACATTTAGCTTGGCTCATGGTAGTGAAATGAGCATGTCTGATTGGGTCAGGCTGGAGGGCTCTACAGGTCAGGTCTCTGTCACCTCCCCCTAGTTCTGGAGTCTTCCAGAAGATTCTAGAAGCTAGTGGGCAGAGGGGTGGAGAATAAGATCTGCATATTCATGGGAGTCTGACCAATCCTAGGTAGGAGGCCTGGCAGTGTGGCAGACAGGACCATAAATAAAATATGACAGAGCCTAGCCAGCAGAGGAGTCTGATGATCGGATGGAAGATGGAGTGTTGATGACTATGAGGCCTGGGAGGGGACCTGGAGAAGAGGGGCTCTGCCTTCAGGCTAAAGCTAAGGAGGAGTCGAAGAAAGGAGGAAAGTTTGACAGAGAGAACTGCACCACAAGTCCTATTCAGAGGGTACCCTGTTCAGTATGGAAACTAGCACAGCTACAAGGCCCGAACAAGCAGTCCTATGCAAAACCATAGGATACAGGGGACTGAGTGAGTACCTCTTCACCCCTAGGGCCTACAAGGGAGAGGGCTGCCAGATGCAATACCCAGCAAGTTCTTCCAGGGACAGTCCTAAGGACTTCTGGAATCCCTTGCTCTGGAATAGTCTTCAAGGCAGCCATGTGGGTGGGTAGCTTCCAGCTGGGGCCTGAAGAGTTTCATCCAAGAAGACCAAGCGCTCCTTAACCACTTGCCTACCAGGCACTTATACCCCCTTATTTACCAGGCCAATTTTCAGCTTTCAGCGCTGCCGCACTTTGATTGACAATTGCGCGGTCATGCAACATTGTGCCCATATGAAATTTTGATCATTTTTTTCTTACAAATAGAGCTTTCTTTTGGTGGTATTTAATCGCCACTGGGCGCTTTACTTTTTGCGCTATAAATAAAAAAATTGCAAAAAATTTGAAAAAAAAAAAGTTTCTTTGTTTCTATTATAAAATTTTTCAAACAGGTAATTTTTCTCCTTCACTGATGTGCGTTGATGAGGCAGCACTGATGGGCACTGATAGGCGGCACTGATGGGCACTGATAGGCAGCACTAAAGGGCACTGATAGGCAGTACTAATGAGGTGGCACGGATAGGCGGCACTAATATGCAGCACTGATAGGCGGCACTGATAGGTGACACTGATGATGGGTACTGATAGACGGCACTGACTGGCATCACTGCTGGGCACTGACTGGAGGCACTGACTGGCACAACCGCTGGGCACTGACTGGCAGCACTGCTGGGCTGCACTGGTGGGCAGCACTGGTGGGTGGGCACTGGTGGGCACAGGTGGGTGGGCACAGGTGGGTGGCACTGCTGGGCACAGGTAGGTGGCACTTCTGGGCACAGGTGTGTGACACTGCAGAGTGGCACAGGTGGGTGCACTGCTGGGCACAGGTGGGTGATCTGCTGGGCACAGGTGGGCGGAGCTAGTGGGCGCACTGCTGGGCACAGGTGGGCGGAACTTGCGGGTGGCACTGCTGGGCACCGATCATCAGGGCACTGACATCCTCGCTCTGACAACTGCCGGTTCTCGGCAGTACTTTCCTCACGATCTGACAGCGTGAGAAAAGTGCAGCCGAGAACCGGCACTTGCATTTCCCTGTGATCAGCGTGTCATTGGACACCGCTGATCACGTGGTAAAAGGCCGCTGTGATTGGCCTTTTACCACATCACGTGATCAGCTGTGTCCGTCATTCGGCTATCTGCGGTCGGCAACTAGTTAAAAGAGACTTTGTAACTGATCCGTTAAGAGACTGGTGCCTCTCCAGAAGCAGTAGTCCAGGATCCATCTTTAATTTTTTTGTACAGACATCAAGAAGTTTTCCTCAATGTTTGTGTTCTACTAGTCAAGTTGGGTATCCTATATACCCTTAGACCCTATCCAAGTTGTTTACCATAAATAAAACAACAATCCCTTGCACTGGTTACTGACTCTGAATGGAAGTTGGAAAATGCGTGTTGCCTGGCTGCACAGCTATAGGGAGACCCAACAACAATGTACATGAAAACGCATGTTAGGTGCACATCAACGTGAAGGATTTATGGGCTCGGGTGTTAGGCACCCTGAGGGAAGGCACGGCACACACAGAAGTTGAAATTGCAAAAAATGTATGATCAAAATGCTCCAACATACAGTAACAGTGTAACTCGCAGAAGGTTATGCAGTTCTTGTAGAAAGCGGTGCATAGAGGCCGGTGTTGCAGCAAGATCTGTCCCCCGTGAAGATCTGCCCCCCTTCACACAACTGCGCATGTGCCAGTTTGAGGCATAAGCAGACGATCGGCGATCTCGCTGTGTTACCCTGTTAACCCCTTTTATGCTGGATTGCAATTACACGAACCACTGAATCACATCCCTCGGATCACTGCTGCTGATGATCCTACTAGAACATGTCGCCAAGCTGCGGGGGGTTGTGACATGGCAAGTACAGTCACATGTGGGGGGATCAGTGACATGGGGGGGCCATAACATGTTTTGGTGGTGCAGTTACACGTGGGGGCCAGTCACATGGGGGTGGGGATTTGCGTCAAGGGAGGAAGATGTTCACGGGGGACTGAGCTTGCTGCTACGGGGGGGGGGTTTGCGTCAAGGGGGGGCCAGATCTGCACTTGAGGTTGCTGCTTGGGGGGGGTTGCTTGCGTCAATGGGGGACAGATCTTCACGGGGTACTTAACCTGGGGTGGGGGGGTAATGACAAGGGGGGCAGATCTTCACAGGGTACTGATCTTGGGGGGGGGTAATGACAAGGGGGGCAGATCTTCACGGGGGACAGATCTTGCTGCAACACCGGCAACACATGGCGCAGAGGTGGTGGCTGGAAGGCAGATACAGCAGAACTAGTAGCAGAAAGATTCTCTTTTAGAATCTCCCAGGACAGTCCCTATACTGTCCATCCTTCACTGGAACCTCTCCCTATGCTAGGCACACTCTCCCTGTTGAGCGGGTTCCTGTCCCTAGCCACACACAGAATGCACTGCCCTCACTAAAGATGGCAGCAAGGGTCACCCGGGTGGCAGTGCCCAATCGGACAGCAGTTCATCCAATAACATGTATGGAGGCCTAAAAGGAATGGGCATTCCTCCTGTCCTTCACTCTCCCTGCAGGGTGGTAGCAACAGTGCCACCTGTGTAGGGAGGTGGACCTACACCTGTTTACAAATGTGCATGTGTTTTCCATGTTTTGCGCTTAGTTTTATTTGCATTTTGGTGTGAATGGAAATGATGCCACACTGGTGAAACACTCTGAGGTGTCCTATCCGTCACTTCCGGAGTTTGGGTGTCGTCACACCTGGTTACGAATTACTGACTATTGTAACGCACGCCGGCTCTAGGGATTGCAGTGACAGAGTGGTTCCTAGTACAACAGGCTGTGTATATTGGTGCTGGTCTTCTAGGTACTTTAATATGTGAGTATTTTGAGTTTTACATTTTGGTGGATCCTTTTAATCTGGTGGCACAAGTATATGAGTGTGAGAAGAGGAGAGGAAGAAGCACAAGTGCATGAACAAATTATTGGTGTTGGGGCAGCCAATTTTGGACTTATAGTTGGACGTCATGCAACACTGTACATATATGAAATGTATGTCATTTTTTCACCACAAATGGAGCTTTCTTTCGGTGGTATTTAATCCCCTCTGCATTTCTTTAAATTTTTTGCTCTATAAACAAAAAAATACCGACAATTTTGAAAAAAAACAATATTTTTGACTTTTTGCTATAAAACATATCCAATAAAAAAATTTAAAAAACCAAATTTCTTCATAAATTTAGGCCAAAATGTATTCTGCTACATGTCTTTGCTAAATAAAATCCCAATAAGTGTAAATTAATTGGTTTATGTGAAAGTTATAGCATCTACAAATGGCGGTATAGATACTGGAATTTTTTTTTTAAATTATTATACTATTAATGTCGGCGATCAGCGACTGCAGTGCCGATTGTGGGACTGCAGCGGGCATTCTGACACTGGGTGGGAACTGACTAACTGCCACTGACTTCCCCAGTGACCCTAAAACAGTGATCAGTGCTAATAAAAAGCACTGACACTGTACTAATGACACTGGGCAGGAAGGGGTTAACATCTGGGGCGATCAAAGGGTTAACTGTGTGCTGCGTGTGTTTTACTGTGTGCTGTGCAGAAAGATACAAAAAAGCATGTCCATGCTGACAGGACAGAGACGTGTTGTTTACACAAAGATTTCTCCAGTCAGCTTTCCCCCACGATCGTCGATTGCCCAGTGATTGACAAGACTAGCCACCAAAAGCTGAGCAGGTAGGGTGGCACGCGCACGCGTGACCCTACCCAGGAATGCAAATCTCGTATATATATATACTTGATTTTGCGCAGCCCTGCCGCACTGTAGCAGTACTGGTTAAAGGGGCAGCTACACTTTTCTATATTTTTGTATTTTTCACTTTCATTTGTATGGGAATAGCTTAGAGTCAGGTGCCCTAAAGAGTTTCTTTGTTGGTATCTACACCGTCTGTGTGTGTTCCACCACGTCCTCTCTGAGACTTCCGCAAGTTCCAGAATAGTCCTTTTTCTCCTTACAGAGCTCTGGTAATGTATACCTCCCAACTTTTTGAGATGGACCTGAGGGACACCTATTAGCAAATGCATGTATGCATTGGACACACACCCCTGCCACGCCCCCTTAACCACTTGTCTACCGGGCACTTATACCCCCTTTCTGACCAGGCCAATTTTCAGCTTTCAGTGCTGTTGCACTTTGAATGACAATTGCACGGTCATGCAATACTGTACCCATATGAAATTTTTTGAAACAAAATTTCACACAAATAGAGCTTTCTTTTGGTGGTATTTAATCACTGTTGGGTGTTTTATTTTTTGTGCTGTAAACAAAAAAAGAGCAAAAAATCTGAAAAAAAAAGTTTTCTTTGTTTCTATTATAACATTTTGCAAACAGGTAATTTTTCAACTTCACTGATGTGCGTTGATGAGGCTGCACTGATAGGCAGCACTTATGGGCACTGCTAGGTGGCACTGATGAGGTGGCCGGGATAGGCAGCACTGATGGGCACTGATAGGTGGCACTGATGCTGCTGCACTGATATGCAACAATGATGGGCACTGATAGGCGACACTGCTGGGCACTGGTGGGTGGCACTGACTGCCGGCACTGACTGCCAGCACTGCTGGGCACTGACTGGCGGCACTGCTGGGCAGCACTGATGGGTGGCACTGGTGGGTGGCACTGCTGGGCACAGGTGGGTGGCACTACTAGGCACTGATGGTCACAGGTGGTTGGCACTGCTGGATACAGGTGGTGGCACTGCTGGGCACTGATGTGCAGAGGTGGGTGGCACTGCTGGGCACTTGTGGGTGGCACTGCTGGGCACAGGTGGGCGACACTGCTGGGCACAGGTGGGCGGCACTGGTGGGTCACACTGCTGGGCACTGATCATCAGGGCACTGATCATCAGTGCCCTGATGATCGGTGCCGATCCGTCCTCTGACAAGTACTCTGACAGTACTTTCCTCACACTGTCACGGCAACTGCATTTACCAGTGATCTGCTGTGTCATTGGACACAGCTAATCACGTGGTAAAAGGCTGCTGTGATTGGCCTTTTACCACATCTTGTGATCAGCTGTGTTCGTAGGATGCGCACCCCCCAGGGGTGCGCGGGAGCGAGCGTTCTTGGAGGACGTCATATGACGCCATCCCAGGACAGGACAACCGCATTGTAGCTGTCACTCGGCTATAGCGCAGTTGGCAATTGGTCAAAGAAGAATTAGACACAAAAAAAAGATTGGTTAAACCCACAAGTGCTTTTATGTTACCACTACTATTCCTCTATACTGGCTTTTGAAGTTTACAAATGCAACAATTTAGAAATTGAATTTGGTGCCCCATCATTAGTGTCAGTGTGGGTGGAATAGTGCCCCATCATTAGTGTCAGTGGGAGGAATAGTGCCCCATCATTGGTGTCAGTGGGAGAAATAGTGCCCCATCATTAGTGTTAGTGGGAGGAATAATTCCCCATCATTAGTGTCAGTGGGAGGAATAATTCCCCATCATTGGTGTCAGTGGGAGGAATAATTCCCCATCATTGGTGTCAGTGGGAGGGATAATTCCCCGTCATTGGTGTCAGTGGGAGGAAAAGTGCCCCATCATTAGTGTCAATGGTAGGAATAGTGACCCATCATTGGTGTCAGTGGGAGGAATAGTTCCCCCTTTATTGGTGTCAGTGGGAGGAATAGTGCCCCATCATTGATATCAGTGGGAGGAATAGTGCCTCATCATTGATGTGAGTGGGAGGAATAGTGCCTCATCATTGGTGTCAGTGGGAGGAAAAGTGCCCCCTCATTGATGTCAGTGGGAGGAAAAGTGCCCCCACCTGTGCAATGATGGGGCACTATTCCTCCTACACTAACACTAATGATGGGACACTATTTCCTCCCACTGACACCAATGATGAGGCACTATTCCTCCCACTCACATCAATGATGAGGCACTATTCCTCCCACTGACACCAATGATGCTTACATTGCTGTGCTCCAGCCCAGGCTCCCTCCCTCTCCCATTCACAGCCAGCATACCTGGCTACAGCAGCACCATCTGCTCTGCCCAAATAACGCCTGCAGGGCACAGACAGTTACTGATCAGCTGTCTTCCTTCTCCGGTCGCTCTCCTCCTCTTCACTGGCTCCGGCTGGTCCCTCACTCAATCTACTTCGAACTTCACGCTGCCGCTCAGCTCCTCCTCTCCAAGCTCCACCTCCTCGCTGGTGATTGGCCACCTGTGTGCCTTTCCTGAGCTACAGATCTGGCAGCCAGTCAAAGGAGAATTAGGCACAAA
This sequence comes from Staurois parvus, assembly GCF_062004578.1. Lineage (NCBI taxonomy): Eukaryota > Metazoa > Chordata > Amphibia > Anura > Ranidae > Staurois > Staurois parvus. Next base: position 10,542,732 of record NW_028318117.1, on the reverse strand, counting down.
AAAAAGATTGGTTAAACCCACAAGTGCTTTTATTTTACCACTACTATTCCTTTATTCTGGCTTTTGAAGTTTACAAATGCAACAATTTAGAAATCGGATGAAAGGTTTATCACCGCGAAACACTTTTTGAAAGATAAATAGTGGATTTTATATACAACTATATAGATCAGACCAAGATGAGGGACAAATAAGGAGGAAAGAGGGACAGAGGGACTTTGTTCCAAATCAGGGACCGGTATGGTAATGTTTGGATATGTAGTCCCAGACAGTGCTGTATTTTGGTTTTGTGCTGCCCTAGGCAAGACTAAAATCAGGCACCCCCCGCATCTAAATTTGCCCACCTCTTCCTATTTAAGATCCACCCCTTCATCTGTAAACTCCACCCCTTCCTCTTTAGGCTCCACCTCTTTCTATTAGCGCGCCTCCCACTGACAACGATAGGGCGCTATTCCTCCCACTGACAACAACGATGGGGCACTGTTCCTCTCACTGATACCAACATTGGGGCACTATTCCTCTCACTGATACCAACATTGGGGCACTATTCCTCCCACTGACAACAACGGTGGGGCATTATTCCTCTTACTGACACCAACGTTGGGGCACTATTCCTTCCACTGACAACAACAATGGGGCACTATTTCTCCCACACTGACACCAATGATGGGGCACTATTCCTCCCACACTGACACCAATGATGGGGCACTATTCCTCCCACTGATACCAATGATGGGGCACTATTCATCCCACTGATACCAATGATGGGGCACTATTCCTTCTACTGATACCAATGATGGGGCACTATTCCTGCTGTGATATACCGGCCTCCTGGATCCATACCACGCTTCCTGGATGACTTCTCCTCCTGGCTACCCTTCTTCCTCTCCTCTGAGCTACCCACCATCATTCTTGGGGATTTCAACATCCCTGTCAACCTCGACAACCCGGACACAGCCCGTCTCCTCCACCTAACCTCCTCCTTTGCACTTGCACAGTGCATACAATCCACCACCCACTCCGACGGAAATATCCTGGACCTTGTCTTCTCCAACCGCTGCGCTCCCCACAACCTCACTAACACCCCCTTCCCTCTCTCTGACCACAACCTGATCACCTTCTCTATCTCCTCGTCCTCCAACGCCTACCCCTCCAAATGTCACACTACTACCAGCCGTAACCTCCGCAACCTTAACCCTGCCTCCCTCCACTCTGCAGCTGATCAACTCCACGACCGCATCCTCCCCCTGTCCTGCTCCGACTTGGCTTTGACCGCCTACAACAATGCGCTCTCAACAGCCCTTGACTCACTATCGCCTTTAACCACACGCAACATCAGACCCCGACTGCTCCAGCCCTGGCAGACTGATCACACCAAAACCCTCAAACGACACAGTCGTGCCCTGGAGCGACTGTGGCGCAAAACCAAATCCCAACAAGCCTTCACCCGCTACAAATCTGCCGACTCTTCTCTGCCTTCAACTCTCTACTCTCTCCACCCCCACCTCCACCCAGCACCTCACTCACTGCCCTTGAGATTGCCAATCACTTCAAAAACAAAATTGACACAATTCGCAAGGACATTGCCGCAACTCACACGCCCTCTCAACCCGTCCCCTCTCACACAGCTACCCCCTTATCCCCCCTCCCCCTCGACATAACCCGCAGGGACTTCGTCGCTGCTCAAACTCTCTCCAACCCCCTTCACCCTCACTCAGCTACCCCCTCATCACCCCTCTCCCACGGCCCCACCACTGCTCTGACCTCCTCTTCCACCCCACCCTACATTCCTCATACTGAAGCTCCCCCAACACTCCACATCTTTGACCTTACTACCATCGAGGAAGTCTCCAAGATCCTCTCTGATGCCCACCTCACCACCTGCCCCCTCGACCCTATCCCCTCACAACTCCTACGACCTTCCTCCTCCTCCATCCTACGCTCCCTCACCCACATCTTCAATCTCTCCCTCTCCTCAGGCACTTTCCCCTCCCCTCTGAAACATGCACACATCACCCCCATACTTAAAAAGCCCTCCCTGGACCCCAATGACCCGAACAACCTCAGACCCATCTCCCTGCTCCCATTTACATCTAAACTCCTCGAGCGCCTAGTCTACACCCGCCTATGCTCTCACCTCAACGACAACAACCTCCTCGATCCCCTACAGTCCGGCTTCCGTCCCCTACACTCCACCGAAACTGCCTTACTCAAACTCTCCAACGACCTGCTAACCGCCAAAGCTAATGGCCACTATTCAGTGCTCCTACTCCTTGACCTCTCTGCGGCCTTCGACACAGTCGACCACCCCCTTCTCCTCAAAAAACTACACTCCCTCGGCCTCAGAGATTCTGTTCTCTCCTGGCTCTCATCCTACCTGTCACAACGCTCCTTCAGCGTTACCTATAATGCTACCACCTCCCCCTCACTCCCCCTCTCTGTTGGGGTCCCTCAAGGCTCTGTCCTCGGGCCCCTTCTCTTCTCCATCTATACCTCCTCCCTTGGCCAACTCATACACTCTCACGGCTTCAACTACCACCTCTATGCCGACGACACACAAATCTATCTCTCAACCCCCCACCTCACCCCCTTGGTCTCAGCCTGAATCACACACCTACTGAGCGACATATCAGACTGGATGTCGCTCCACTTCCTTAAATTGAACCTCTCCAAAACCGAGTTTCTTGTCTTCCCCCCAGCCCGGACACCACCCCCCATTGATTTCTCCATCACATCCAACAACGCTACCATCAAACCCGCCCTGCAGGCCAGAGTACTGGGTGTCATTCTGGACTCCAACCTATCCTTCCAGCCCCAAGTCCAATCTTTAACAAACTCGTGCAGACTCCACCTCCGCAACATCGTCAAAATCCGCACGTTCCTAACCCCAGAAACCACTAAACAGCTCATCCACTCCCTCATCATATCACGACTCGACTACTGCAACTCCCTCCTCACTGGCCTGCCTCGCCGCTGGCTATCCCCTCTTCAGTCCATCCTGAACACGGCTGCCAGACTCATTCACCTTTCCAACCGCACTGTCTCCGCCACCCCCCTCTGCCAATCCCTCCACTGGCTTCCGATTGCGCAACGGATCAAATTCAAAATCCTAACGCTGACGTACAAAGCTGTCCACCATACTGCCCCGAACTACATCACTGACCTAATATCCAAGTACCGCCCAGCACGCACACTCCGCTCCTCACAAGACCTCCTTCTCTCTAGTTCCCTGGTCTCCTCCTCCCATGCCCGCCTCCAGGACTTCTCCAGGGTGTCACCCATCCTCTGGAACTCCCTGCCCCAACCCATCAGATTATCACCTACTCTCCTCTCCTTTAGGCGCACCCTGAAAACCCATCTCTTCAGGGAAGCCTACCCCACCCCCTGCTAACTTGCCGACCTCCTCCACTCTTCCTACCACTCCATCCCCCACAGCTATCTCCTCCTGTGCCACCACCCCCTCCCTCCTAGATTGTGAGCTCGAAAGAGCAGGGCCCTTGATCCCCTCATGTTTTGCATTGTATTGGTATTGTTCTGTCACATGTTCTGTCTCCCTTTTGTAATGTACAGCGCTGAGCGAACTATTGGCGCTTTATAAATACTGTATAATAATAATAATAATAATAATTCCTCCCACTGATACCAATGATGGGACACTATTCCTCCCACTGACACCAATGATGGGGCACTATTCTTCCCACTCATTGGTGTCATTGCCCCTTCATTGGTGGCAATACAAAGCAGCTTGCTTACACTGTAAAACACACACATAGCACACTGTAAAACAGCACACAGATAACCCTTTGATCGCCCCAACTATTAACCCCTTCCTGCCCAATGTCATTATTACAGTGTCCTTGCTTTTTTTTTTTTAGTAGTGATCACTGTATTAGTATCACTGGGGATGCCAGTGGCAGTTAGTCAGTTCCCCCTAGTGTCAGAATGCCTGCCGCAGTCCCGCTATAAATCGCTGATCACCGCCATTACTAGTAGAAAAAAAAATTCCAGTATATACACCGCCATTTGTAGACGCTATAACTTTCACGTAAACCAATTAATTTACACGTATTGGGATTTTTTTTTAGCAAACACATGTAGCAGAATACATTTTGGCCTAAATTTATTAATAAATTGTATTTTTTGATTTCTTTATTGGATATGTTTTATAGCAAAAAGTCAAAAATATTTTTTTTTGTTTATAGAGCAAAAAATTAAAAGAATTGCAGATGTAATCAAATACCACCAAAAGAAAGCACCGTTTGTGGGGAAAAAAAGGACATACATTTAATTTGAGTGCAGCATTGTGTGACCGCATATACTGTACTTTTCTACACACAGCGTACAGGCATACACACATAGACCGCACAACACAACTCAGACCCCTTAGAACAGATCCCCCAGCAAAGACCGACTCCCCCCCAGCACAAACAGATATCCCTCATTACAAAACCTTCAGTACACAAATAACCCCCCAGCATAGAACTTCTCAGTACTGACTGACTCTCCAGCACAGACGGACCCCCTCCATTACAAATCCCCCTGTGCAAAATCCCCCCCCCCGGCACAGACACCCCAGCACAGACAGATCCACCTTTACAAACCTTTCAGTACAAAAATACCCTCCCAGCACAACCCCCCCCCCCCCAATCCCCATTACAAATCCCTCAATATAAAAACACTTCCCCAGCACAGACATTTCACTACAGACTAACCCCCCAAAATTCCTACCCACCCATAGACCCCTCAGTATAGACACCCCCTCCCCAGAGTACACACCTCTCAGTACACACCCCATCCCCCTGGTACAGACACTGAGACTGGAACTGAATAAAAGGTAGCCCTGCTCAGGCTGCAGTGCCCCCTGTGACCACAAGGTGGTGAAAGAAACTTGTATATACACTGCTCAAAAAAATGAAAGGGACACTTTGAAAACACATCAGATCTCAATGGGGAAACATATCTTGCAGGATATCTATACTGATATGGACTGGGTAATGTGTTAGGAATGAAAGGATGCCCCATCGTTTGATGGAAATGAAAATTATCAACCTACAGAAGACTGAATTCAAAGACACCCCGAAAATCAAAATGAAAAGATGCAGCAGGCTAGTCCAATTTGCTGAAATTTCATTGCAGCAACTCAAAATGGTACTCAGTAGTTTGTATGGCCCCCACATGTTTGTATGCAAGCCTGACAATGTTGGGGCATGCTCCTAATGAGATGACGGATGGTGTCCTGTGGTATTTCCTCCCAGATCTGGACCAGGGAATCACTGAGCTCCTGGACAGTCTGAGGTGCAACCTGATGGCGGCGGATGGACCGAAACATGATATCCAAGAGTTGGTCTTTTGGATTTAGGTCAGGCAAGCGTGGGGTCATTCAATGGTATCAATTCCTTCATCCTCCAGGAACTGCCTGCATATTCTCACCACATGCAGCCGGGCATTGTCGTGCACCAGGAGAAACCCAGGAACCACTGCACCAGCGTAGGGTCTGACAATGGGTCCAAGGATTTCATCCCGATACTTAATAGCAGTCAGGGTGCCATTGTCTAGCCTGTAGATGTCTGTGTGTCCCTCCATGAATATGTCTCCCCAGACCATCACTCACCCACCACCAAAATGGTCATGCTAAACAATGTTACAGGCAACATAATGTTCTTCATGACTTCTCCAGACCCTTTCACATCTGTCACATGTGCTCAGGGTGAATCTGCTCTCATCAGTAAAAAGCACAGGGCACCAGTGGCAGACCTGCCAATTTTGGTGTTCAATGGCAAATGCCAATCGAGCTCTATGGTGCTGGGCAGTAAGCACAGAGCCCACTAGAGAACGTCAGGCCCTCAGGCAATCCTCATGAAGTCTGTTTTTGATTGTTTGGCCAGAAACATTCACACCAGTGGCCTTCTGGAGGTGATTTTGTAGGGCTCTGGTAGTGCTCATCCTGCTCCTCCTTGCACAAAGGAGCAGATACAGTACCAGTCCTGCTGATGGGTTAAGGACCTTCTACAGCCCTGTCCAGTTCTCCCAGAGTAACTGCCTGTCTCCTGGAATCTCCTCCATGGTCTTGAGACTGTGCTGGGCGACACAGCAAACCTTCTTGCAATGGCACGTATTGATGTGTCATCCTGGAAGAGTTGGACTGCCTGTGCAACCTCTGTAGGGTCCAGGTATTGCCTTATGCTACCAGTAGTGACACTGACCCTAGCCAAATGCAAAACTAGTGAAAAAAAGAAAAGATAGGGAAGTAGGGAAAAAAATGTCTGTGGCCTCCACCTTTAAAACTATTCCTGTTTTGGGGGTCATCTCATTGTTGCCCATCTAGTGCACCTGTTGTTAATTTCATTAACACCAAAGCAGCTGAAACTGATTAACAACTCCCTCTGCTACTTAACTGACCAGATCATTATCTCAGGAGTTTCATTGACTTGTTGCTATACTCTGATTAAAAAGTGTTCCTTTAATTTTTTTGAGCAGTATAGTATTCTGTGTAAGTACTGTATGGTGTAAGTATGGTTGGATCTAGGTCTTCTATCATTTTACCTGTGTATGGAATAGAAAGGTCTTGATTTATTAAAATCACTAAGGAAGGCAGTTCCATGTGATATAATGACAAGTTTAGCACTAGTTTATTTCTAAACAAAACTCACAGAACATATGGTTAGTGTAGGTATAGGTTTTCAAACTTAAATGTGTAAATCTAATGAAGATATTATTCTTGGGCCAAACATATACTGGATATATAGGCTAGGAGCGGAGCCACTTGCCATCCCTGCCAGAGCAGAATAAGGAAAGCATTTAAAACAAAAGAAACAAATGTGTACAGGCTCTCTAACATATATACAATTTGCATCACAGTTAAAATTCCAACATTTTAATTTATATTCTTCTAAAATACTGATTCTTAGATTCATAAAAATACGTAACATTCTGCCCATGCATGGCCTGTTAGTAATCATAAACCAATATATTTTACAATACATAAAATACTTCTGTCACAGCCAGTCATTGTGCTACCCTCCCTCATACCTGTAGTGCTCACCCCCGAAGGAACCCCTGGTATATTGCCAAGTATTGTAGAAGCAGCCAGGCACACAGCAAGAGTCACTCCAATTGGCTCAATGAACAGTCTAGGGTTATTTTTTGGGGTAACTTGGATACGGACAGAAAATTATATTGAATACTCCAAAACTATGTACATACAAGAGGACACTCTTCACTAGAGTTGAAAAAATATAACAAAATCCAGTATGAAAAATTAAAAGAAAAGTTTTCCCACAATTACACTGAAAAAGGCTGATTGAATGACTCTCTCAGAAGAGAAACTACTTAGCCCAGGCTTAGCCAACAGTATTTCACAAACCAGAGAGAGCTGGTTGGTATTTACCTCTCAGGAAAGGAACTACAGATCCCAGCAATCCCAACAGTGCAAAGTCTCATTGCTAGAGCCAAAACAGTTAAGCCAGGGATGAGACTCTATGAGAGCAGTCGCCACTTAGATCAACTACTGACTTCTTTAATAAGGAACAGTTCTCTGCTAACAGACGCACAATCCACAGATCAGTTCAATACTCACAAATGTCCTTTAGGTAATTGGATGTCTCTTTCCAGTATCACACAGATTATTGGTCAGTTGGTCTCTGCCCACACCCCCTTGGTATCAAATAAAGGGACTGACAGGACTTGTTAAGATGAAGCTCTCGTTTAACATCAACCAAGGAACATCTTAACGGACTTAAGAGCCAAGGCAACGTTTTTGCTTGGACATTGGACTCTGCTAAAACCAGAACTTTGCAATTATTCTGCCTTCTTAACTCCTTTCTTTTATTTCTCTGTTGCATTATCGTTCTATTTATATCTTTGTAACATCTCTGTCGGGCACCACGTTCATCACACAAGGGTATAAACTTCTGTCAAGGTGGTACCGGGCCCCAGTGCTGCTGAATAAATTTGACCCTCAAGTCTCCAAAATGTGCTGGAGATGCCTCAGAGAACTACATATTTTCTGGCAATGTCCTCTGCTATCTCAGTTTTGGACAGGAGTCAAGAATTTGGTCTCTCAGCTGACCTCTGTGGATCTGGGCATGAACCCCTTGGTTCTGGGAACCCTGATCTAAGGGGGGCTCTGATGTAGGGGGGAACACTGATGTAAGTGGATCTCTGCTCACCAAAGGACCCTTTACATCAGAGTCTGCAGAGCACCCCTTACATCTGAGTCCCCCTTACATAAAAATTCAGATTCAAAGACGGGGGGGGGGGGGAGTATTCAGGTCACAGACAGTTGATGGATGGTGAGCTCACCCAGGATGGATCTTCAACCAATCTGCATCTTTTATCTACCATGTAGATTCCTGCTACTGGGCTTCAAACTTCCCACCCACTCATCCCCTTTCTGAGGCACAGCACTGCCGGGATTGGAGTGTGGGTGGGCAGACACAGGAGGAGAGGAACAGGAGGAGGAGCAGATCCAGCTCTCTCCTCTCCTGTCTGTGCAGGAGTAGGAAGGGGGAACTGTACTGTGTCTGAGCAGTGTGAAAGGTGGTTGGAAACCTGGGCACATGATTCAAAACCTGGACTGTCCGGGTGAATCCTGAACAGGTGACAACCCTAGGCTTAAGTCAAGTTTTAATAGAACAAACATCTTACAGAATTGCTAGTACTCAGATACAGTGTTACAGGTGCTCAGTCTCTTTCAAAGGTGGAAACTCAATCCATCCTCAGAAAGTTCACTGGAACTAAGGACAAAGTCCTTACCAGCATGGGTACTCACAGCACTTTTGGGTTTCTTTTATGGTGCACTTTTAGGTCTCTCTTTTAGTGCACTTAGTTGTCCTCAGGCTTCACCCCCTCTCTCATCACTACTCCCTGGAAGGGGCAGCCACATTGCCTATCCACTGCTCACATTATGGTAGCTGCCATCTTTGCTTCCCATGCAGGACTCCCCCGCTTTTATGAACTACATGATATTTATATACCCTGTCCATGCCAAAATGGCTACCTATATCTTGCGAGAGCTCAGTGTCCAGTTGCAACACAGACTCCTTCAAGATAGTGTCTGGAACCCACAGCAGAGCTCGCATTAGCCCTAGACCAGTCTCAACTTAGAAAAGTTACACAGATACATTATGCACATATGGGGCAGCTAGTGGCAAGCATTGCTGCAGAATTCTCCTAAAGAATTACAGTGGGGTCCTACCACCTTGCTACAATAATGCTGCCCTAGGCACATCTAGATGGCATCTTTTATACGCCTTCTGCCTAAGTTGTCTGTAGAGACCCTGCCTTAAGCTGGAGTGTCTCTTGTCTCAATTTAGTGTTGCAGCTAGGCTGTAGTCAGCCTGAGCTCTAATTGTTATTGTTCTGTGCTCACTGGAATTCCATACATTTAGGATATTGTTTGTGTCTGTGTGCTACAGGGCGTATTTCTAGTAGACAGAACAAGAAGAAAGAATATTACAGAGTTATGAATATGTATGTCTCTCTGCCAAAATCACTGGGAAGTTTAGGACCAGTGATGCGTGGTGTGGAGGGATACAAATATTTGGTGTGACCTTGTGTAGCACCCTCCTACATAGGTGCTAGGATAAGATAATTATAGTTCTGGCTCACTGTGTTCAGTGGAGCTGCATTTTTGTTGTTTGTTATATTTATTTTGTCTCACTGCAATCAGTATGGCTGCAATTTCTGGGTTGGACAAATTTAGTTCTAGCTTACTGTAATCAGTACAGCTTCATGTGTTCATCAAGCGGAAGCTGACCAAGAGGACTTTACTATTTGGGGATCTAGTATGGTATCACTAGCAAAGGAGTCTTGAAGATATCGGAAGTAGGCAGCCAATTATCCAAGGACAATAGTGAGTATAGATGTGTGTGACAGATCTCCAAGACTATGTGCTGCTGCTATACCTCTTGCAATAGAGTCAGTCTATTTCAGTTCTACCTAAAGGGAATGTTATTATATCTGTATGGTCCTTCCGCGCTCTAGGTCCCCTATTAGTTTATACTAAAAAGCTGCTAGCACCTTACCATATACCTGATGGAAAATGACATGGCAGCACCAATAAATCAATTAATGTTATTATAGTGTTCCTGAAAAGCTCAGTCCAATATTTGCTGCAAGAAGGGTTCATTCTCACATTTCTAAGAGGAAGAATAGTGTCCTCAAGTTTGTTGCTAGAAGTTACTGGAGTATCCTACAGTTACCCACTACCTATCCAAGTTCAAGATTTCATTATAGCATCAAAAAGCATACCCCTAGACTGGTTAATGAGCCTGAAGAGTGAACGGAACAGTGTGTTTGGGTGCAGTGCAACTAGTGGAAAAAGAACCCAGGACTAGGGGCGGACGGACAACTCATGGGGCCCCCAGGCAATAGGGGATCATGGGGCCCCTGTGTCCTTGTCCAAACTCAAAAAGCCTATGAAAAAGGTACCAGGGGTATCTCATGGGGCCCCCTACTGACCCCAGGCCCTCGGGCAGTGTCCGAGTTTCCAAATGGTCAGTCCGCCCCTGCCCAGGACATTTGCACAGCAACTCCTACGGGGGTAGCACTACAGTTGTAAGAAGGTCCATGTCTGCTGGGCTGCTGCCAGGAGAGGAGGTAGAGATGGAAGTCTGTACCTCCCAGGCTTGCTGCCTGGGGAGGGCAGCTCCCAAAAGAGTTTGTTTTACCTTCCTGGAGTATCTGGGAAAGTAATGTCCTTCTATATATTGTCATTGGTACAAGCTGCTGCTGGTGGAGATAGCAGGGGGTCATGTCTACTTGCTCTAGAGGGTATTTGTGCTGCCTGAAGCTGCTCATCCGTCTGACAATACAGATTGCTGGTCTTAGCCTAAAAGACTATAGTCTGTTGTGACAATTGCTAGAGAAGTCCTTCATGAAAAGTTTACTGCAGATTAAACTTTAACTTCCTGTCCTCCAAACTGTCCCTTTTTCTGGTTTAAGAAATTGGAGGTATAAAACTGTAATGCGAGAAATAATATGACATGGCTCTGGACATGGTTTTGCCTGGACTAAAATACCCTTTTTTCTCATCTGACAAAAAGCTTTCTATGTTTCTTAATGTCTAAAAATAGAACCTGTGTGTGTTTGGTCAATTTAACAGCATCTTTGCTAGAAAATTAGCATTTTCCATGGAAGTTCAATGTAAAAGAGATGAAAGGTATTTTTGTAACTTTGATGTAAACCATCATTTACTCAATGACAAATTTACTTCCATATCCTTAATTTTTTTTTATAGTTTACTTTGTTTGGTTATCAAGATCACTTTATATATATCCAACAATTCACACATTCAAGAACAGGAAATCATCATGGTCATTCCTATTCCGTAGTGTTTTTGCTTGGTCCTTTTCACTTGGAAGAGTGTGAAGTATTTAAAGTGGTTGTAAACCTTGGACAAAGAATATCCTTCTATAGTGTGTACTTGTCTCAATCCAGAACACTGAGTGTCATTTCTGTCTTCTGCTTTGTTCCTCTGCTATCTGCATGAGTCACTTCTGACAAATTTTTCTGACACCAAGATAAAAAGGGTGATGGGGAGGGACCTCCGGTAGATTGACAGCCTCAGCTCTGTTCCTGTGAGCTGTGTGGAAGGGGTGTGTCCCTTCCCTCCAATCAGCTTTCAGAGCTCTCCTTACTGATGTAACTTTAGGTCCCCTCCCCCCGCTTTTCAGAGCTGAGAGATCCTGTGTAAATTCTGCACTTTGAATGGATGTAGGGGACAGGCTGCAGCAGATAAACAGGTACAACTTATGTAGGAGGATTTGTTCCATCTCTGTGTATCACCTGAGGCCAGTCACTTCACTGGGTATATGTAAACGTTTACAACCACAAGATAACTTGCCAGTATAGCAATATGAAAGTTGCCATTGCTGATTTGTTCTTGAAATTGCAAGCTACAGGACAGTCATTATCTTGTTTCACTAGTTACTTGCTTACCAGCCCTGAAGCAATATGCAGAAAGTGGTCCTGGGTTTTGGTCTCAGCAGTGTTAAATGAAGGAAGGATGATAGTCCCAAAACCTTTACCCTTAAGATACCTTTGTTTGAAATTGTCAATCCCGGCTGGTTGACTACAGCATGTGCCGTGCTGCATACAGTAGGAGATCTCAACTCACTTACAGTTATCAGCATAAAGCTGTACAAGCTATGATCCTAATACAGGCGTATCACTTTGGCCATCACCTCTAGTGGTCAAAATCTGGCCATGGGTATGGAAATGGCCAGAGAAGGCTTCCTAAACACCCCAGGTGAAGATAGCGGTGAACTTGAGGAAACAAACATTTTCTAAATACAAAAAACGTGTATTCTTAAGCTGGCCATACATTATATAATATTCTTGTTCAATTTCCTTTAGATTTACCTTCAAGTATGTAGTGCAAGGGCCTGCCTGATTGCATGCACATTGAAAGTAGGTTTGAAAAGGAAAGGAAAATTGTACAATAATAATTGTATAATGTATGACCAGCCTTACTTAAAGCGGAGTTCCACCCAAAAGTGGAAGCTCTGCTTATCTGACTCCCCAAGCCCCTGCCCCCACAGCTGCCACATTTGGCACCTTCTGGGGGGTAGGGGGTAACCCTAACCCCCTTTGTGCTGACTACCCACCTGCCCTTTAAGAGTTCTAAAAGGCAGGAGGCAGAGGCGGGCATTCGGGTCATGTGACCACTGTGATTGGCTGTCACAATGGTCACATGATCGAATCGCTCCCAATCGCAAGTATGCATCGGGGCTCCTAGAAGCTTACCCTAAATGTCCATGGACACTACTTTAGACTATTAGCATTTTTTAACTTCAGCGTTTAGGAGCAGAAAAAAAAACATTTTTTGTAGAGTTTTTTGGAGCATTTTTCCAGCAGAAAAAAACATTAAATGTACCTAAATACTGCTAAACACAACTAAAAAAAAATCCTAACAGTTTTTTTATAGCTTTTGTTTCCTCTACATGTACTGTAAAAACGCTTAAGCTTCTGAACACTACTGAAACACTACTAAAAACACTATTACCCGCATTTTTATCCAGCATTTTTTGAGCCTAAAAAAAAATGCTAGTGTGCATGGAGCCTAATACTGGGAGACTCCATAACAAACAGCACAATTGCAGCAGTTTCTGACACTCCTGACATAACATTTTAGTAAGCAAGCAATTCATTATTCAAACAAGTCTTGTGTATGGAGTGCCTTGGAGCTGTCTGTGTGGATCAGGAATGGTCACCAGGCACCCTCTTTAATGTGTTATTGTGTATAAAGCCTTTCATCATTGGCCTTTAGAACACTGTTGGCACAGCAGTTTGTTGGAATATTAGTCTGTGGAACCATGCCATTACAAACTTGTGAGCTTGTAGAATACCTCTGTTGATGATTGACTTTCCTATATACTGTACTAATAAATATATAGTAATGTGTGGAATTCAACCACTGCCCGTGTATACATTGATAAAAGTAATAATTTACAAACTTGTGTATTACTTGTCACCTGTGTAACTTGAGTTTTGCTTTTTCTGGTTTACTTGTCTAGCATTACTATTATATAGTTTATACTTTACTAGTATTGGGATAAAAATTACCTTTTAAGGTTTACTAGGTGATACATTACTGTCTATAATAATTCAGAATAGCAATATTATTATGTGATCAGTGAAAAAAATATGCACTGTCACTGTACTAATGACACTGGCTGGGAAGGGGTTAAACATCTAGGGTGATCAAGGGGTTAACTATGTGCCTAGCTATATATAATGTTTACTGTGTATGCTGTTTTCACTAGATAATGTGCTGGATTCTATTCCCTGCTTGCATGGAAACATAATCCAGCACATTGTCACTGACAGGACACAGCTCTGCCTTGTTTACGTAGGCAGAGATGTGTTCTGTCAGTCTCCTAGATGATTGGTGTTCCACTGGCAGGCAACCGCTGATTGGCTAACCGGCACGCCAGGTGGTCCTCTCTCAGGGGGCCGGTGAAGTACCAAGCTTTCAGCCTTCCAAGGTCCTCTGCCTGCAGATAAGCCCCTCTCCATCTGAGCCCCCTCACAGGCTCCTGCCTCCAGTCTCACATACTCTCTCTCTTCCACCCAAACTCCCACCACCACTCTCCTCCTGCTGAGCAGGCCCAGTTACTCTTAAAGGTTGTCCTGGCCCCTTGCCAAGCCTCCTGTTGGGGATTGGCCAGGATCTTCTAAGAGTACAAACCATTTACTCCTCAGATCCACCCACTGCTTCTAAACCTTTAGAGCAAGGGGAAATTCCAGAGGGCTGGTCTGCAGAGCCTCTCAGCTCTGACCCAATTTTGACACCTGCTAGCTATTACTCCTAGGCTGCTATTCAGACCTAGGTAACAATTGGAGTCTAGTTTCCGCTAGCCAAGTAGGAGGGTGCTACATTCACCCCTGCTTAAAACAGCCATGTCGACATTGGCTGGGGGACAATAAGAAAAAAATGGCTCCTAAGCCCGAAGGGGCATTCTATACAAAAAAAGGGTAGGGGGGAAAAGGGTACGAACTGGGAAGAGGGAATAATATTTACTGTAACGGAACCGACCCCAGACTGCGCTTGGGTACTTCCATTAGACTACCGCTTCCCTGTGCGAACACCGACAACAGACACCACAGCAGACCATACAAGACTAGATGACACCAATATTGAAATAATCCAGAAAGTATTTTAACACAGATACAAGATATATACACTCAAGGGAACAATCCCCCCTCCCTGCATAATGACACAGGGCGGTTCAATCTACATTTAGTAACAAGAGATGCACCAACAGACAGTCCCATCAGGAGGGAGGGCTGCTGGAGACACCCCCCCACCAAGCAAATACACATAAACACATACATCCCATAATAGTTTGCTCCAAAGCAAGACACACAATAGAACAATGGGATGCAACCACATGGCATTAGACTATTTATTTATTTATTACAGGTACTTATATAGTCACAACCCCCTGATGAAGATGCGTGACCTGCAGAGTAACGCGTAGGGGAGGGGCTACGACGCCACTATACACCCGTGGTTGGCGAGTATACTATGTGTGCGATGCACACAGTTGTCTGCAGTTGATTTTATACAAAGCGGTTTCTTATCTTATCTAATGTGAGTGCATTTGGGCACGCAATAAAGCATTTTAGTCCTTAAAAGGATAAGGCACTATGTCTGTACTTTTTTCTTACTGAGGAACATCTAAGGAGGAGATAAAGAGCAGCAGAAGGAGTGAAAGATCCTTGCGGGGATTGTGGCAAGGAGGATAAAAGCATTGGGAAGCAATTAAGGGATACCCACCACATACCCACCCATACCCAAAAAGCGAAGTAAGCCTGTTACAGGCTAAAAAGGAGGTGCGCGTATAACCTAATCACAATAAGAAGTCACTAGGAATTGCAATTACTTATTTTTGATCACTTTTTGGGATTTATCACTGTTATACCAATAGAGACTTTTTTTTATATTTTATTCACTTTCACAATTGTTTTTTTGGATCACATTATATTTTGGGACTATCACTATTAAGTTGGTACCAGAGACTTTATGATTTTTGTTATTATTACTTTTTAATTTTATTGATTTGTTTGTCATTTGCTCTAAATTATATATTCTGATAGTTGCAGAATTACTATATGAGTAATAATTGATAATAATTAGTGCGACATTTATTGAAAAATATATGTTTAGGTACTTATATAGCGCTGTCAATTTACACAGCGCTTTACATATATATTGTACATTCACATCAGTCCCTAACCCTCAAGGGGTGTACAATCTAAGGTCCCTAACTTCCATTCATACATACACATACTAGGGCCAATTTAGACAGGATCCAATTAGCTACCAGCATGTCTTTTTGGAGTGTGGGAAGAAACTGTGGTACCCAGAGGAAACCCACGCAGGCACAGGGAGAACATGCAAACTCCAGGCAAGTGGTGCCGTGGTTGGGATTTGAACCGACGACCCTAGTGCTGCCAGGTGGAAGTGCTAACCATTTAGCCACTCTACAACCCCCACCCCACCTATATATGTCTACACAATATTAGGACAGATCACCCTGTACCCTTAACAGGCACAGGGTGACTTACACATAATAGGGATATGGGGAGCTGAGACAGGGATCTCCCACCTCTCCAAAGTGAGCTGGGTTCCATGGTCCCCCCACCCAAAGTGACTCCCGTCACATTTACAAATAGCTATTTGTATAAAAATAAAATCTGTACACTCTGCATATTTACATATGGCACACAAAAAACTATAGGTATAGCCTGACTATAGCTAACTGCTGCAAATAGCAGAAAATAACAAAGTACCAAAGGAGCATATGTACAAATATACTTTACAATGTTATGGAGCACCTCCCCCTTGAGGGAAATCCTCCATGCATAAGGAAATCTTCCTTTTGGTCCTTGAAGCAGAGAGAGAGTCATCTGGAGAACCTACACAACAGTGGACATAAGACACAAAGAAAGACAAAATGCAGCCCTAACACTAACAACTAAATGGTAAGAAACTTCAGCATAACTTGGGTAGGAGCCCCTCCCAAAAACGGTATAAGGGCTAAGTGGTCTCCTGGGATACTTCCAGACCAGCCTATCTGGGGCAACAAAAGATAAAGTCCGGCTTAGTCTGTAGAGAACACAAGTAAGGCCCAACTAGCTTGGGAATCCTCTTCAATAACAATGTTTAGGGCTGGGCAGTTTAATGGTGGAGCCATCAGTCCTGTGGGTAGAGATGGAAAAAGTCACTTTAGGCCTTCCTGTCCTCACGACTACCACTCTGTTTTTGTAGATGGCCAGGCCTTTGCTCCCCTCCTCTTTAATTTCCAAGAATCGGCCCCAAGCAGCTGTGAGGTTGGGGCCCCTTAAAGGCTTAGGGACATGTAGTCCCAGACAGGATTGTCTTCCTATTCTTGCCTGGAGTCATCAATAGTGTCCATAATGCTCTGGGGAACATAGGGGTAGTCCCATCCCCACTCCAGAGCTACTCGCTTCAGTATAAATCTCTGGAATCTAGAGAACCGAGACTCCCTATTCCTGGATAGGGGTTAGGGGCCCTGTGAACAAACATTTAAAATCCCCAGTTCTTGGCTCTGGTCCTAGGCCAGGGAGTAATCAATTTGGGCCTTGGCTGAGGGAACATCTGAATGGGCTCAGTCCCTTGTGAAGGTCCAGCAGGTTCTGTGGTGTATGAGTTCCCTGACAGCCCTATCAAGAACTCATAGTCTTCAGTAGTATTCCCCCAATCCCACTGTTCCTCAGTATCTTCGGGAATCTTCGGAATCTTCCTCCACCTCTAGCGGCCCAAACTGTGCCAAAATTCTGGGGGATCCCCAGTCCAACTTCCCACCACTGACACTCTCTGCTGGCTCATCTGAGGTATGGCTGTCCTCACTAAATGGCTTGTTCTGGACGGATGGTGCAGGCCTGGAGGATCTCCGGAACATCAGCTGGCATGTGCTGGGCAGTGCTGGTGGGCACCGGCCCATCAGCGGCATCTCCAGGTGGCAGGTAGGTCACTGCAGGCCAGCCTCTGCTGATGAGGTCTGTTGAGTCGTGGTCCCAAGACTCTACCCCTTTATGAAATTTCAAACCGAGACATCCTCCATCCTTACATTTTTCCTGCTTCTGTGTGTAGGTTTTTTCCTGCAGTGTGTAGGTTGGCCTTATATGTGCATGGCACAAGATCACTGGGCAGCAGCCTGGTCAATGGCACCTCTCATCTGATCCGTGCTCTGATCAGGGTGGTTGGTCTCCTGCACTCAGGACATAACAGATACAGTTTCTCCATCCCCTCCGCGAGTCCCAGAGCAAAGCAGCTGCTATGCTCCAGACGTACCCTGGTGTCCACCAGGGTAACCTCCAGTATGAAGTTTCACAGACCCATAGGAAGTGCAGCCACCATCTTCCTCCTCTCACGCTCTCTCACAGCATGCTGGCTGTACTGGGCGAATATAAGGGCGTGCATCTGGGCATGCATCTGAGCAAGGCAATTCCCTTCCTCGTGAGTTCTTGGCACCAGCCAGATTGCCGAGTAGGAACTTTGCCACACTGGTGATAACCCCTGCCACTCCTGCCACTGAGCAGCTCTAAACAATCAACCCCGACACCATTGATTACAGAAGAGTCAACTAAATTTACCTGCCAACCTACACTACTCTAAGAGGGTGCTGCATAGATAAAACATGGGGAAATGTGCGTGTATTGCAGCCCATACATGCAATTTAGGTCTATTGGCAGATCAGACAAATGCTTAATTTGCAGCCCACATTCTTCTCATTAGCTTTTTAGCATTCTTCCACACAACCTCTCATCCGTAGACAGAAATCAGTACTTGAGCAGTTGCTTTGCAATTTTATTGAGGGGATTAAAACTTGGATGGGGTAAGGGGTGTATAGGATGTCCAAGGGAACCAAAATATGAGGACAACTTCCTGAACTATTCATAGTTTATTTTCTCTGACAGAGTCTCTGTTGGAATGCTAGCCAGCAGCTCCAATTGTACTATCCCAACCTTAGATTAAATCCTCTTCACGCAGCAATCTGGAGACTGTCTTCCTGAGCAGGGGATCTGGCTCCTGTTCCTTTAAATGAGTAACAGTCACTAGTAGGCGGCTAATCTGGTTTCCCACCAGAGTGCTCCTTCCCATATCCACCCAGGGGGGTGCAGCTGTACTCACTCAGATCCTTTCCTATACCACTTGCGGGATGGCTGCTACTGCCAGGCCTTTCAGCTGGGCTGCTCCTTCCCTGCCATACAGGTGGTCCTCTCTCTGAGGTCCAGTTAGTCTGGACATTTTACTCTTTTCCAGCTCTAGGCTCGCAGGCAGGCCCCATCCCACTAGGCCTCCTGGCAGCCTTCCTTCCTCTAGCTTCACATCTTTCTGCTTCTCACTCCTCTCCCACCACCACACTCCTGCTACTCAACAAACTCTTACACTTTTAGGGGAAGTTTCAGCCCCTTGCCAATCCTCCTGTTGAGGATTGGCTGAGGCCCCTCGAGAGTGTAGCCAGCCACTCCTCAGATCCACCCACTGTCTCCAATGCCCTCGTCCGAAAGGCTCAGAGCAAGGTGAAACTCCAGAAGGGCTGGCCTGCAGAGTATCTCAGTCCTGACCAGAATTTGACCCCTCTGACTATCTCAGATGAGCTGCTATCCAGCTCCTCACTAACCATTAGGGTCTAGCTCCCCTTAGCTAATCTAGGAGGGTGTGACACATGGAAAATATAGTAGTCAGCAAGAGATTACTTCTGACTGATTACTATGCATTACTGAAGAATGTTTAAAAACTCTCCTATGGTCTTTTCATCTTCCTGTAAGTCCTAGCTGTCTGATTTCTTCATCGTAGCAGTAGGGTGCCTATTATTTGTACAATTACTATTGCTATAGTACAATGGTAACTGTCGTGATGGATTTGTACATGGAGTTCTTATTTGCTTTTGGTAATCAGATTAAATTTTTATGCACCAAAGAAATGAAAACAGTAAGGAGAACATGTGGAATTAGGACAGTCCTTCTCTCCCTAGGACGTGCAACAATTCTACTCACCAACTTGGATGCCAAGACACGTAGGGATGTTCTGCTCTACAAAAGCCTTGCTGTGTTCATAAAAGTTAACTCTATCAGAGGTCCAAGACAGTTAACAACCAGTACAGATATTGTGAATCACACACATTCCACCCCTTTAGATTTCCTTCAGACCATTGAAAGCAGCTCATAATAAGAGCTTTCATGTAGAAGGGAATGAAGTGGAACTTAACAAAGCAACCAGATCTCTGGAGCCTTTCTCGGAAATGTGTCGGGGGAAGGCATTAAAAATCTGTCCAAGTACACAAGAAGGACAAAAAAGGAAGGAAGTGAGAGGCACCTAGTGCAACCCTAATATATCAGAGGCATCACCAAGCTCTTCACTCGTTCACTAACGGTGAGTTTATGCAATTCTTAGGTCACTGGTTCTAAACATTAATGTACAGCAATTGCATGTCAAGTACCCAAGCTGTATGTCAGTTTATTGAGGCTACCTGCAAAATTGACTGGGCTTTTACCATAATTATACCAAGCAAGTATTCCAAGAAAAGGGTAGCAACCCACAGCAACCAATTGGACCTCATCGAACCCCAATTAGATCAGATCTAATTAGATTAGATCTGTGGATTGGTTGCTGTTGGTTATTGCACTTTGTACAATGCTCTTTGAGCTACTGAAAAAAAGCTATACATTTCTGTTTATTACAAGTGTGATGAGTTTGTGTGTGTGTGTGTATGTAAATATATATATTTATTTATTTATTTTTTATTTATTTATTTTCCCCCCTCTTAAGTATTTTAAGCAATAGAAATATGTCTTTGAAATCTTGTTGTGGGCTGCAAAAACGTAAACCATATTTTTTTATTTACTATAGCGGGCAAAAGTACCTCCTGAGCTAAAGTCTAAATTCCTGTAGCTCTGGATTTAAGCCTTTTACTTTTACAGAGGTACTCTTAACATTGTTGAATTAATGGTCTCTATAGCTGCCCAAGCACTTCAGAGGGTGAGATTTGCAAACGCATTGGAACTGCACTCAGGTAACAAAACTTGTGCGTGATGCAGAGTGCTTGGTATACTCAGATGATCTTTGCAACTATATTGAAGTGCAGAGCTGGGTGGGCAGGAGATTAGGCAGACACTACTGGTGCCATTTATCTCAGTGGAGAACAATAGCAGTTGGGTTTTTTAACTTGTCTTTAATATTCCCTAACAGATGTCTTCTGCATGAAATTGTTGTTTTCAGCTACAGTTGTGTCCAAAATTATTCAACCCCCACTGAAATTGAGTGTTTTGGCCAGTTTGACATTGCTTTTGATCATTCAGTCATCTTGCTTACATTTACATTAAAGAGGCACTTGTAGGTCAGACAAATATAACATAACAGTTATAATGAAATAACCACAAATGTCTTTTCTGTGCTCACAGCATTATCAGTTTTATTCAACCCCCAAGTGACATTCAATCTTAGTACTTAGTACAGCATCCTTTTACAGTTATAACAGCTTTTAAACGTGAAGCATAGCTTGACACAAGTGTCTTGCAGCGATCTACGGGTATCTTCGCCCATTCTTCATGGGCAAAGGCCTCCAGTTCAGTCACATTCTTAGGCTTGCGCACTGCAACTGCTTTCTTTAAGTCCCACCAGAGGTTCTCAATCGGATTTAAGTCTGGTGACTGCGATGGCCACTCCAAAATGTTCCAGCCTTTCCTCTGCAACCATGCTCTAGTGGACTTGGAGGTATGCTTGGGATCATTGTCCTGTTGAAAGGTCCAACGTCTCCCAAGCCTCAGGTGTGTGACGGACTGCATCACGTTTCCATCCAATATCTCCTGGTACTGAAGAGAATTCATGGTACCTTGCACACGCTGAAGCTTCCCTGTACCTGCAGAAGCAAAACAGCCCCAAAGCATGATTGACCCTCCACCATGCTTCACAGTAGGCAAGGTGTTCTTTTCATCATAGGCCTTGTTCTTCCTCCTCCAAACATAGCGTTGATCCATGGGCCCAAACAGTTCTAATTTTGTTTCATCAGTCCACAGAACACTATCCCACAACTTTTGTGGTTTGTCCACATGGCTTTTGGCATACTGCAGTCGACTCTTCTTATTCTTTGGAGACAGCAAGGGGGTACGCCTGGGAGTTCTGGCACGGAGGCCTTCATTACGCAGTGTGCGTCTTATTGTCTGGGCTGAAACTTCTGTACCCACATCTGACAAATCTTTTCTCAGTTCCTCAGCAGTCACACGGGGACTTCTCTCCACTCTACGCTTCAGGTAGCGCACAGCAGTCGAAGTCAGCATCTTCTTTCTGCCACGACCAGGTAGCGTTTCAACAGTGCCCTTTGCCTTGAATTTGCGAATGATGCTTCCTAAGGTGTCTCTTGGTATGTTTAACATCTTTGCAATCTTCTTATAGCCATTGCCCTTCCTGTGAAGAGAAATCACCTCTTCTCTTGTCTTCCTGGACCATTCTCTTGCCTTCACCATGTTTGTAACCACACCAGTAAATGTCTAGAAGGAGCTGAGTATCACAGTCATTTTAAAGCTGCCTAATTGGTGCTTATTATGCTTGATTGCTGCTCGGTGACATCCACAGGTGTTTTCAATACCTGATGGAAAGCACCTGTATGAACCTCTGTTCTTCAGAGTGGTAGTCTTTAAGGGGTTGAATAATTGTGGCAATGAAGAAACCACATAAGAACCATTTACTACTGTATTACATAAACAATTGATGTCATTTTAGTTGCATTTGGGTAGTTACAACGTCCTTGTAGGATTTGATTCTGAATACAATTCCAAATGTACACTATAGTCCCTAAACCCCTTTACAGCATTGGGGGTTGAATAATTTTGGACACAACTGTATATCTGCAATTTTCATCTTGCTGGATGATGTTTCACATATTGTGTTATCTAGGGTTGTAAAATCTATATAGAAAAAAACTGTACAATGATACAGCAAGCAAGAGGTACTCTTTTTACTCGTGATTTTAATGCTGACACTTTGGGGGTTATTTACTAACACTAGAGTGCAAAATCTAGTGCAGCTCTGCATAGAAACCAATCAACTTCCAGGTTTTATTGCCAAAACTTATGTAGCACTACCCTCAAAAGGGCTGCTGGATTTGATTGGGTCCCTCTAAGCTTTGCGCAGCCAGGCAACACGCATTTTCCACCTTCAGACTCAGTAAACAATCCATGGACTTGTTTTTTTTTGTTTTATTAAGGGATTAAACTTTAATAGAGTAAAGTGGTTATGGGTTGCTCAGTTTGATTAAAGAAATAGCAGAATGAGGAGTTGAGGGCTCCATCTGGCCAAATGAGGCAGTCTATGGAAAGGATGGATGAAAATTCTTAGACAAGTTTGAGGAGATGTAGATGCAGTAGGTTGAGGCCAGGTTACTGAAAGTCCCAAATATGAAAAAGCAGAAGGCTCAACTGGGCTGGACCAGAAAACTGGAAAAGACACAGACTAGAGCTAATCAGCAGATGTAGAGACAGACTGGATTGCATTGGCTGGTGTAGTGTAGAGACAGCTGAACTTGAGGACAAGTTGGCCTGGATGTGCATCCAAAGGCTTTTAGGGACAGGCAAAGATAGGAGTAATCCAGAGGGCTTGACTTTTGAGGACTAAGAGTGAGAACAGGTTTTGCAAGCTTTTACATAAGGACAGGAGTCCTTATGGAGAGAGGGCCACCAAAGCCCAAAGAAAATATTTTTGCAATCCCTGGGTGCCCGGCCGTCTTAGTGTCATGTGCTTCTGAAAGTACTTTAAGCCTAAGGTAGAGGGGAATAAACAGATTTCATGGGGTAGAATGGGCAGAACACAAGACTGAGCTTTTAAAACAGAGCTCAAAGGGTTAGAGGAAACAGTCCCCATTACTTGTGCTGGAAGTAAGATATTGTTAAACTTAGAGAAAGTTTCCAAACAGGGCTCAAAGCTGCGATATAGTGGGTAGTGCGGCCTCTAGGAGGAAAAGATTCGGACTGTGACAATTGGCTTGTAAAGGATTCAATAAACTTGTCAATGTCTTCTGCCACAACAGAGTCATATAAAAGCAAATTGTTAAGTGAAGCAGAGTAAAATTTTGCAAAGATGTTATGATCAAGATCCAAATAGGACAGTAATAAAGGCAAGCAACTGGTATTGGCCACAAAAGAGTTACAAATAGGCAACTGGTCATTGATTTTAATGTAGTTCTGGAGGCAGGTCTGGAACCAGTGTAAGCCGTGTACCGGGGTGGGCTCCCCAGGATACAGTGTAGTCACGAACGAGGAAAGCAACCCCAACACCAGCTTTTGTCACAACAGAAGTTTACTTAGATGTGGCAAATAAACAAAACCACAAATGCTGGAATATACAATAAATTTACATACACCCAGCCCAAGGGCTGAGACCCTTGTGCTGCACAGCACTGCGCCTTCTGATGGATGAAGGTAGAAAGTGTAGTAATTTACCTACTGGCAGGCACAACTAAGCTGCAACACCTTGCCTGTTATTACCCTAAAAAAACAAGAATCGGTGTATGGGTGTATGGTATGGGCTAGCCTGCGGTGCAGCACAACAGCTTACAATCTTACACAAATCTACAGTATTCCCCCTCCCATAACTGGTCCTGTAGCACGTGCCTGAGTATTCCTTCTGAGAAAAACGCCAGTCTGGCTTGAGTTTGTAGGATTTTATCAGCTCTCCAATGTGAAATGTCACTTTAAGTTGTGGAATCCTTCCAATGATCAGTAACAACACTTGTGGCCTGACACAAACAGAGACCCTAACTATAGGCCTGTCTCAGTCCTATAGGCGCCAACACTGAAATGAGGTGCATGCATGATCTTGCAGACCCGGGTCTGCTTTTCACCCGCTGGTGACTCTGAACAGAACAAATGTCTCTCCACTAAGCATGTGATATCACAGTATATATATTGCTTAGTTCCTCAGCTTCCCATCAGCTTCCTGGCAGCAATCTTTCTTTCTTTGAACAGGGTTAGTGTCTTAAACACCATCAGCTTCACTCAACTGAATTTCCGATCACGGAGGGCTGTCCTCACATCTGGATAGCATTGGGTTCTCAGATCACACATCTCTCTCTCAAGCATGGCTGCTCTCCTCTCCTTTTCCTGTTCACTCTCCAAGTGTAAAACCCCACCCCTTCATGAATATAGAAATCTGTATGCAGTCTGAGGCTGTGCTAGAAAAAACAGTGACATCTTGTGGCTAAACTGCAGAATGTCAGTCAGAACGTTTTTAATTTACTTCAATCAGTGTTCAAACAATGAAAGCTGTTTCCCCATCTCACACCAGGACCTAATCTCCCCTGTAGCCCAACTTATGTGCAGGGTATGAAGTTTGTGCCAAGGATAACCCAAGATAAGGGGATAAGCAGAAAATGTTACCAAGTAGAAGCTGATTGTCTCCTTGTGAAATTCCCCAGTAGTCAGAGTAATAGGTACAGTGCACAAGGTGACCAGGCCCATAGTCAAGGGAGAGTTTAGAACAGCTAATTCTGAAAAGTGCTTGTGCACATTAGTCAAGGGAATCTGTAGACGGTGTGCTAGGTCACTATCAATGGAATTGCTAGCAGCACCAGAATCTATGAAAGTTAAAAGGTGATGAGAAAATGTGGCAGAACTAAGTTGCACAGGAACAAATAGTTTGTCAAGGGGGAAACTGGCACCATATAGTCTAGAAAAGGGCACCATACAGTCTAGAGAAGTAGACCCCA